>NC_133769.1:162266695-162329159 GCF_003597395.2 Chelonoidis abingdonii | reverse complement strand
ACACACACACACACACACACACACACACACACACACACACACACACACACACACACACACACACACACACACACACACACACGAACATCCTTTTGAATATGACTGTAGGCTGCCAGTCAGGATAGAGCACATAAAAGTGAGATATCCTTGGGATTGATTACATGCCTTTCACAGTTTGTGCATCCAACCAAATTAGACCGGGGGGAGAGGCAGAACCTGCTTGTTGTGTAGTTTTCATTTGTTACATGTTCAGTGAATGCATTAAAATGACAAGGAATAAATCTGTGGAGAGAACAGTCACAGACCAAGACCTACGTATAGATCCAGAAGGGATTCCCACACTGCACAGGCATCCAACTCTCTACTAGCACAGAACTTCCAGTGTTGTCCCAAAGTCCCCAAAACAAAGTTATGACTATCCTGAATTTTAGTTGTTTTCCCCAGTGGCATCTTCTGTGTCCAGACTGGAACCATGAGAATCACTCATTTTCTCCCAGCTCTAAATCTAGCTTCAACCGCTGAAGTCCTAAGTCCCAGCTACCACTACTGGAGAGAACTCTGTTCAGACCTTGCCAGTGCCATTCCTTCACTGGTCAGATGGATTGCTGTTATATGATATGACATATGAGGCAGTTCCTCCTCTGGTGGCACTGTGCACACTAACTGCATTGCCCCAAACTTATGCCTGCTTGCGAAGAAAAAGGAACAGGCATTTATTTCCGGTCACTTGAATGACAGTGCAGATCTCCAGATAGAAAATTATCTTAAACTTGAATTGCTTTATACTAGAAGGTAGAAGAGAGAGGAGTACATGAGGTCATGTCAGCCTGTAACATCACTGGTAGCTGAGGCCATATTTGTCCTTGGCCATCATTTGTGGACAGGGATGCAACAACAGGTGCTTGCCAAATCCCATCAGATGTTAAGAGATAAAAGGATAGGAGGCATCTCTCTCACCAGCAGAGCTTGGATACATCATCACCTCTGAGCTGACTGATGCATGGCTTTCTACATTGCCCATTCAGCTATGAGGAGGAGCAGGGCTGGCCCCACATCAGCCCTAGTAGATATGAAAAATGAGCAAAGAGAATTTTGTCCATAATGAAAGAAAAAGATTGAGAACCTTTAAAGTTGTTGGGGAGATTCAGAACTACATGTGGTAAGGAACATATTGGAGTTACAGTCTATGTAACTGACAGCCCCAGTGCAGGGCTCCAGCTTTCAGGACCCCACAAGGCCCCACTTCAGTCAGCAGAAGCGCCCCTGGTGAGGACGCACACGGCTGACAGAAGGAGCATAGTGTGGACGTGAACCATGATTTTAACTAATGCGGTGACTGTATGTCAACTTAACTTAATTGGGCCTTGTCTACAATGGTAAGGGTGGGGGAATTGATCTAAGTTACGCAACTTCAGCTACGTGAATAATGTACCTGAAGTCAACGTACTTAGCTCTACTCACCGTGGTGTCTTCATTGCGGTGAGTCAACTGCTGCCACTCTCCCATCAACTCTGCCTGCACTTCTCACAGCGGTGAGTACAGGACTCGATGGGAGAGCGCTCAGCGGTCTATTTATTGTATCTAGACTAGACACGATAAATCAACCCCCGCTGGATCAATCGCTACCCTTCGACTTGATTTTGTAGCGCAGACAAGCCCTGAGTCTGGAATAGGAGTAAACTGTGTGGATACAGTGAATGGAGAGCTCTGATGGCAAGAAATAGCAGGACTAGAAGTAGAGCTGGAAAAGGTGCAGTAATTCTGAAAGAGAAAAGCCTGGGAACATTTTATAAGCTGGATACCAGGTGATGTACTTGGAAGAGGGAAGAGAAAGAAGCAGAACAGTCACACTTCTGGATTCAAGCATCTCTTTTTTCCTTGCATGCCTCTTTTTCCCCCCCCTTTCTACTCAGATATTTTTCACGTGGATGACTTGGATTGGTTTGGGAATTTGTACTCATACAGTTTGGGCAGAGTGACATTTAAATTCCTAGTTTGGCTAAACAAATCTAAAATATTGCATGTACAAATGTCTGGTTGCAAAACCTGCACATGTGGTTTTAAAATCAAGATGGATAGTCCATTGGAAGTTGACCCACTGTATCAAAAAATAAATATTCACAGATACTAAGGCCAGAAGAGGCCATTGTGGTAATCTAATCTGACCTCCTGCATAAAACAGGCCACATAATTTCATCCAGTAATTTTTGCATAAAGTTGATAAGATAAGAGATATCTTAAACTTGTGGGAGAAGAGAAAAAATCTGAGAGAGCAGAAATATAAGAAACATGTGAGCTAGAACAGGCACCAAGAAAGATCTACGAGTCGAGTAGATGCAATGAAGGGAGTAGAGGTGCAAATAGCTGCCTATCTACTGTATTTAGGTATTTATGAAGGACCTGGTAAATCTGTAACAGAGGCTCAGACAAAAGACAGGAAGGAATAAGAGAGAGATATAATACTGGAAAAGATAAAGGTGTACCAAGAAATGATCAAACAAACTAATTGTAATACATACTTGTTAGTTGAAATTATCTGAACTGTGATGCTTGAATTGTGGCCTCCCGCTCCATGCTAAATTATTGATCAAAGAACGGGCGAGAGAGAGAAAATGGAGGGGGAAAGCTCTCAGTTCTCAGAAGGGATTTTCAGAAGAAATACTACTTGCTGCATTTGTCTATACAGTTTCCTGCCACTCATGCAGAAACAGTGTGATAGATTTATTTACCTAGAGTGGAATTAGATGAGAGCCCAAGTGGAAAAAACCTCAAACACAAGACTCATCATTCCTCTAACAAACTGAAACTCCAAGTTTCTCCATTATCCTTGTTCTGTCCAGAAACAGCCCTCAAACATCTGAAACATTCTTGGAATTAACAAATATGTGCTGATTTCACCTTGCTTCCTGATATCTCTCTAGCTGGCACTGATTTACAATGCATGGCATTGTTGTGCTGTGGGAATATATTTTGTCTTTTTTATTTCTTCTTAAATTTTCCAGTAACCGCAAGAGGGAGGTTGAGTCATTGAGTAATAATGTGACTCCTTAAATCAAAGGATGAGTAAGTGTATGCAAGCTTTTGTTATGGACAATTTCTTATAGGCTGTAGTCCACTAAATCAATGTTAATGTTAGTTAATTTGGCTTCTAAAAGGTCATTTCAACAGATAAACTTTTTCATGGAACTCAGGTACTCATTACTTTCGTATTGAAAACCAGGACAGGGACCTGAGTGGCAATGTGTTTCTTCTAAACTGCGGTAAAAATGATTTTTTCCACGCTCTGTAGCAAGAGTGAATTTAAGACCCATAGGATACAAAGCGTATAATTTGGTAGAAAAAGACAAAAAGAAAACAAAGATGACAAATGTTTGTCAATTTCCAAGTTAGTAAAGGTCCAGTGTTCCAAATTTGCTCCATGCAATATAAATGAACTGTAGGACATGATGCACAAGATAACTAGAAGAGAAAAAATCTAATGCTCCCTACTTTAGTGCTTTGGTCACATAGTGAAGCTCAGAAAAAGATAATTTAGCTTGGAGGCTGCCAGTTGAAACTAAGCATCCCATGTATTTCAAACATTTCTGTAATTAACAAGGAATAAAAAAGTAAATAACTGTGCATTCCCTGGGTTATTTACAAATACAGTCCCAAATTTCAGGTAAAGTTCACCTGAATTTCCTGGAAATCATCAAAGCCATGTAAGAGGGTTTAATCTCCTGCTCCCCCATGCATTTATGCAGGAAATTTTCATGTCAAATAGTTCTTGCAAACATTATCTAGTTCTCATAACAGCTCTTTGAGATAGGTAAGTATCATCTTTGCTATTTTACACATGGGGAAACTGAAACCAAGTGGTAAAGTGACTTTACCAAGACCAGAGAGGGAGATGCTTGCTAGAGCCTGGATTATTTGGAAGTAGGCCCACCTGATCGCTATTCGTGCCTAAATCACTGTCTCTCAGTAATGTACAAATAGCTGCACTGGCCCCTCAATTAACTCTACTTCCCTTCCTCCAACCCCACTGTCTTAGGAGAGAGGGCTAAGTTTTTATTTGATTTAAGAACTGGCAACCCTAATCACAAAGACCCTAAAGGCCACATTACCCTTTTTTAGTCTGAAGACACAGAAGACCAGGGAAGGCAAGGCAGTTTCCAAGCAGTTTGTTCAATTTACACTATCATTAACTCCCACATTGATTATTTTGGGATCCCTTCCTAGAAAGCTGTCTCTGCCAATTTTCTGAGACAAGTGAGGTCCTGATCTTACTGTTCAGATGTGGTTGGGGAAAAAAATTTCTCCAAGGAGAGCACATACCATTTCTGCTTGCTTTACACAGAAGAAAAAAGTGCTATGGGAAATTAAAATCAGTTCTAACAGCCTTAAGTCCCAGACCACTGGGACTGGAGCTGCTATTTCCAGTGCATCCCTAGAGTATATAGTTATATTTTTATATACATATATACACACAAGAAATAACAATATGAAACTGGTTGGCATGGTGGCAGCACAACACACCTGGCACTTGGGCCAGAAGTGGCCTCAACTCAAGCTCTCCCAGGCTTAGCAAAGAGTGATTGTAAAGCATGAAGGTGTCACTCTTGCTATCTTGAAGGGAACAGTAACAGCTGCATAACCTCATCTAGCAATTCTTTCCAGAGAAGTCCATACAGCTACTTAGCACAGGGTCCTGAGAAAACTTAGCTTTCTAGTCTCCCTACTAGATAGTGAAAGGAAAATTACAGTTGCCTTTAATAAAGCGAGATCAGAGATGTGTCTCTCTAGTTAAGAAACAGAATTGTCATTGGTTCTAGTCTCAGCTCTGCTATATGATCTTGGCCATGTCATAACACATCTCCGTACCTCAGTTTCCCCATCTGTAAAATGAAGATAACAATATTGACCTACCTCTGGGAGACTGTGAGATTTATTTTTTTAATATGTATAAAGAGCTCTGAGTCCCTTCAGTAAAAAGTGGTACAATATATAAATGTAAAATATTCATTAGTTTGGGGAAATAAAAAGGCAAGTGGGGTGGGTTTGCATTTACGCTCATTACAGCTGGCAGGAGACTAAACCCAATCTGCAAATATAACAGCAAAACAAAACAAAACAAAAAATCAACAACACATAAACATGACTGTAGAGCAGGGGTTGGCAACCTTCGGCGTGCAGCCCATCAGGGAAACTTGGTGGCGAGACGCGAGACATTTTGTTTACATTGACCATCCGCAGGCACAGCCCCCCGCAGCTCCCAGTGGCCGTGGTTCGCCGTTCTCAGCCACTGGGAGCCGCAGGGGGCCGTGCCTGCAGATGGTCAACTTAAACAAAATGCCTCGTGGCCCACCAGCAGATTTCCCTGATGCGCCACATGCTGAAGGCTGCCGCCCCTGCTGTAGAGCTACCGAATTACTATGAGAGATCATTCTGCCAGCTATAGAAAACTAAACAGCATGGCTATTCTATCTAAGAAACATTTTTTTTACATTAGATATTATTAAGCAATGTATTTGTGCAACTAGACAGTCAACATCTTCTTGGTTCAGCAGACAATCTATAGTGATTTGACCTCTGAAATCTGTACAAAACTTCATTCCCTAATTCTCAGTTTTCAATACTTAAGCCACTCAGTGGCTACTGGAATAAGAAAACCATTTTCTGATGTACAAACAGCAAGCTACAGGCCCACCCAGAGCTCACAGTGCAGAGATACACAGTAATAACAACACTGTTCTCTAACACTTCCATCAGATGATCTCCATGCATCTTACAAACATCAGTAAATAAAGCCTCACATACATCCCAGGTAGTATCATTAACCCTATTATACAGATGGGAAAACTGAATCACAAAGCAGTGAAGTGACTTGCACAAGGCCACACAGCAACTCTGTGGCAGACCTAAGAAAAGAACCTGAGGCTGCCTACTTCCAGTTCTGAGCCTTAACACAAAGATCTCCTTACTACCATCACAAAAAAGACCCAGAGATTTTGATCCCAATTTTTTAACTTCAGTGTCTAAATTCCACAATGATGTGGTCAACCTTGACACATGGTACCTAAATGGGACATTTTACAGATTTTATTAGGGTATGTTCCCTTTTTTGTTTAAGTACATGCTTTATGAGACACCTAAAGGTCTTTGGGAATGTCGCACAATAAAAAATTACCATAATCATTTATCTTGGAAAGATGGAGGGCTGAGTCAACCCTACTGGGTCTCAAAACTGTGGCTGCATGAAGTCTAAGTACCCGCAAGTCAGAACTGATGCTTAGGCCAATGACACTCTTCCCTGTAGGATACAAGGTCCATTTAATCAATTTACACACAGGCTTATGGAACAAGCAATAGTAGTTTCAATAGAAGCAATAGTTTCAAAAGAAGAAACAAAGCAAACCTACAGTCATTTATCTGAACACACTGAACTTGGATGTCTGGATAAACTGAAAGCTGGACATGAACTACCCTCAGTTTTGCTATTCCAAAACTAATCCTAATTCTGTCCTTCTCTGCTCATAAAGTACCGATGGGCCTGAACCAGAACCTTGGATCCTAATTCTCTCAAGCTTTGGGGAAGTTTAAATCCAGAACCAAATTTCACAGCTCAGACTTATTTCTGCTCAAATGTATTTGATTCTATATAAAACTTTTCCTCTAAATAATTTTTCTTTGTAAAGTGGCATATTTCTCAGCTTTTCCAATTGAGACTATTCCAAATGCACAGCTGGGAGGATAAAATCTTTGGGATCCCTTCTTCCCTAGAAGTAGAAGGGATTTACATGCATGAATTTCATTAATATTAGTAGGAGTGCTATGAGGAAATCATCCATGCATTGAGACGAGACTATGACCCAGAGTTTAAACAGACTCAAAGTTCAGACATCTGGGGCCCCCCGCATGAAGGAAAACAAAGAAGTACAGAATGTAGCAGAGCTCAGTTTCACAGTAAAAGGACATCTAGCCTGGCAAATCCAAGTCTCCTTGATCCAGCAGCAGAAATAATTTCAAGCTAGACATGTAGGAGGATTTGCTTTTCCTTATGAGTTATTTAAACATTCAGAAAACAAAGCTATGTAAACTGAGTAGATGTACATGGAAGAGCAATAACAACCAATTTTTACCCATTTTATTTTAAACATAGCAGAAATAGTACAATTATCTCCAATTAGCTGACACACATCACTATGTTACAGTGCAGTCAAATCAGCCTACACTGGACTCAGAAGTACTAGTTCAGGTCACACTGAAGGGGAAGGATTCTAGGCCTGTATACTCCACAATAATTTATTACCCTATTAGATTATTAAAATGTTCAAGTCAATGGTAAGTTCCCTTGACTAGTTTATTAGAGGTATTTGGAATTTTTCTCATTTCATTTATTAGAGGGACAGCATACAAGCACAGACAGTTTGTGGTGTGTCCAAATGGTAATGCATCTCTGGGATTCAGCAGTGCACTGTATGCCCAAAGGGAAACTCTACGCAGTGCTAAATTATGTCACTATCATCTTGATTCCTGACGGACTAATCAAGCAGCTTAAATGCTAAATCAAAGAGCAGGGTAAGAAAATACTAACTTTACCATATATTGCACCTGTTTTAGCTTGACATAATTGGGAAGTTTACAGTATTTATTAGGCTATTTACAGGGAGGCCAGCTCCATGCTTTATAAATCCCAAACCTAAACGCTATTCAAATACCAAATGACATGCCACTCAACCCGGTCAAATGCCTTATATGCACTCATGGATTGAAGAAATCTATGTTTCATTAGATTGTCACTAGAGCCCACTAAGAAATCTGCAGCATCTTTTATATGAGACAAAAATATGAGATGCTTAGAATTTATGGAGGAATTTAGTACATTAATTCCAGTGTCCCAGCCAAATTCCAACTTGGGTAAATATATTTTGTTTATGTATATCCACTCTAATTTCAACTGGGCATAAGATTCTTCGCTTTCGGTCTTAAGCTATTGTGCAGTCAAACCACTGCTGTATTTTACCCCAGAAATGGCCATATTTTTATGGTGGATGATAAGATACTTGCATAGTTTGTGTAGAAATTTAAGGCCCATATCATGAAATACTTATGCATATGTTTAACTTTAACCACACGAGCAATACCACTGAATGTCGTTCAGTACAATGGGTCTACTCACGTGCTTAAAGTGCATGCATAGGTATTTGCAGGATCTGGGCCTGAGTTTGTAAAGTGCCTTGGAAACATTTGAGGTCAAAGTAGATATATAAAAGCAAAATATTCTAACAATGAATATGTTTGAAAAGCTTAATTATTTTGTTTTTTTAAACATGCATCCAGTCAGTGCTCTGGACACATTATAATATTTATAAATACAATCCACAAATTGAACCTCATGTCTCAAAAACAAATGAACCCTCCAACCAGATCCCTTAAAACAAAGCTCTCCTTCCCTGGCTACTAATGTATTACAAAAGGCAGTGTCCATTACAAAACCTTTTAAATTCTAGTCAATACCTATCCCAATTATCTTTCTCAGAAAATTTCTGTCTAATTACACTGCCCTCATCAATGTGCTGTGTGACCTGCACTGCAAAATGTTGAGAAGTCCTTATTTTCTCAAGACACAGGTTACATTCTACTTTTGTAATTATATTTTTCTGAAAGTCCATAATGGATAGACAAGGCAAATTTAAAACTGCAGCAGAAGGCTCAGGCCTTTCCTTAAAGATGAATGAACTTTTCTACACAAACCTTTGCACATTCCAACAAGTTCTAATTGCAGTAACTCTCAACAGCACTGCACGAGGTCAGGTATTCACAGTGTCACAAAATTTTGGTGACATGTATAAGTGTGTTTAATTTGTTAGAAAGAGTACAGAGCTCATGCAGATGGTTTGATTATTCCTCCAGTACCTTTTAATAGACTAGTTATAAAAACTATGATAAAGAGGTTATGTTTCCAAAAATAACATGTGAAACAAACAACTAACTGAATGTTGGTCTGGGAGGAGAGGTTTACAAAAATATATAAAACAAAGTTATATGACTTGGTGTATATGCCGTCTCAGAAGACTGTATGGAGAAAGAAAGAAAGAAAGAAAGAAAGAAAGAAAGAAAGAAAGAAAGAAAGAAAGAAAGAAAGAGGTTAATGTGGTTATAGATTTCAGGACATCAAGTACAATATGCCACTGCCTCCTATGTGAGAGCATGAGCACGGAAAAGCATCATGCAAAGCCTGCTCAGCAATACTCAATCCGCTGCATCTCAAGCTGTCCTAATACAATACAGAAGAAGAACTTGTATAATCTGCAAAGACAAAGGGCTGTTGTAGTAACCACAGCAGAGTTCTAGACATGGTCCCATTTCTATAAACTAGAACTAGATGTAAAAGACTCCAGCAAGGAATTTCTGGGAACAGTGTCACTAGGCTTTGATGAAGTCTCTCTAGAATCTGGTAATAGGTTTTGCACTATTTATCTCTTTGTAACCCTCCTGAATCCAGCTGACTACAAATAACCCAGGGGTTGAGATCTATACTCCTTTAGAGAGTTGCTGCATAGCAAAGAACAAAATATATTTTGCTTAGCATGGTGGTCAGGCAGCCAAATGGTGATTCTTAAATCTACTTCACAACAGTCTGTAATTCTTCATTTATTCTTTTCCTTGGTCTTGCAAAACACTTAGAAATCATGAGCTAATCAGGAAATTCAGAAGTCTGGGTATTGAAAATAAAGCAGTGAAAAAACAAACAAACAAACAACTAACCCTCTGCATTAATAATGGGCTGATGGCACCAGTTCTGTGTATCCCCACTTACATACAGTACGAATACTAGCACTTTCAAGAGCTATATTGGTTACCGTCCTAGGATCCTGAAGCTCTTAAAGAACATTCATGAATTAAGCATCACCAAACACATGTGAGGTAGGCATTATTATTCCCCTTTACAGATGTGGGAACTGAGACACAGAATGGTACTCTCAAATACCATGATGCTAATACATACAAATAATAAATAAATAATAAACAGAGTTACTTGTCCAAAGTCTCCCAACAGGTCCAGGGGACAGGCAGAAATGGAACCCTTTTCTTCTGACTCATAACACAGTGCTTTAACCACTAGAACATGCTTCCTTGTATGCCTAGTTTAAGAGTATCATCTTTCATTCTCTGAATGAACACAGGACCTAAGCAATGACAATGCTGACAAAGAATGTTGCCTCGTGCAAGTTACCAGCATCGATCCCACAAGGATCCTAAATATCAAAACTTTCTTGTCCAGCTGCATTTTTAGGGTGATTTTCAAAACAGTCTCCATTTGTGCATGTGCCACTTCATCCATTCAATCACTTGTACACACAGCGATGAAATATACATGCTCAAAACCATTTGCACAACCATTAGTGACAGTGTGCAAAAAATTGTGACTGAAGGTGATTGTGTGTGTACAAATGCCATGTTTTAGAAATGTGGTTCTTAATGGCTTTGTATACACCCCACAAGGTTGTATTTCTCCAACAGACTACCACATGGTCCCTTCCTGAATGGGAAGCCCTTTAACTCGATTTTCAGCAAGAGACTGAAAACAGTTTCTATTCTCATCTCCCATACAACGAGAGTATGAGAGTCATCAAAGAGTGTTTATTTGTCCCTCAACTGAACAAATTCTCCAGTTTACATTTGTCTGCAAGTCAAGACCCTTAAACTCATTTCATTTGTGACCCACAGCAGATGTGAATTTGATTATGCATTACATTAGTCCTCTGGTCAGATTAAAGCCTCCACACCTCCTCCCTGCCCCCTTCTGCCTTTAATCTCTGAATGCTGTTATGTGGAAGATGCCAAATTTAGAGCAGATAGTTCTGAAAAGAAGGCAATTAAAAAAACACAGTATTTTAGAAATTTAAACAACAGGCCTATGATCAAAATAATTCATAAAAGGAAGGATTTCATGAAGTAATTTCACGAGCACACAATGCTTTTTCTTTTGTTTTGTTTTTTAAATAAATCCGTCAGTACACATGCCAAGGCAAGACATCTGAATACAATATCAATGGACACACCCTGAAACGCTGCAACTAGGCTGTTCCAGAGCTGCAGCAAAAACTAAAAGCTGTCCTTTCCTCCTTCTCTCTTAAAATGATTATTTTACTTCTTTTAGTTTTGGAATATAAGATCAAACATTTCTTTTCCTCTTTTATTAGTGCTTCCTTTCTCCTCCCCTCACAAAACACGCAATCCAAAAAATGGATTTTTTCTCCTACTGATGGTTAAGTGTGTCTGTTTAAAAAAAAAAAAAACATAAAGAGATCTAACTTATAATGAATCCCTCTGGCATAAGGAAGCCTGTTCTAATCTCCCTTTATTGGGCTTGAATGATAGTTTTGCTCAACCAGTATTGACAGGGCCGTCCTGTTTCTCAGGCTTTCGTTTTCCCTGAGTTAGAAAAAGGGTACAGTGCATTTTCACATTCTCCAAGTCTGCAGTTGTTTTTATATAAGAAGTAATTTGCTTAGGTCACATCAGGTCAAATGGGAAGCCTGCCCAGCTCTTGGTTTTAAAGGAAAAACATACAGAAAGACACAAAAACACAGCAGTTTCCTTCATTAAATTCCACTCTACCTGCCATGGGCTTTCAGCCACAATGGAATTTCCCACCCTGGCTGAGCACAGCTCAACTTTTATTTTTAGGTGTGTTTTTTTTTTTAAATAAAAAAAACTCATTTCAAGTGAACTTTGAGGTAAGGGTTATTATAGTCCAGTGTAACTGTCCTTTTAAAGAAATAAATGAAATAAAAAAGAACTACAGATGTGGGGCCAAACCTTGAAATCCTTATGCAGAGCCAGATTCTGGTCTCCCTTCCATTGGCGTAAATCAGGACAAATATCACTGAAGTAATGAGAGTTACACCTGGGTAAAAGGTAATGTGAGATCAGAATTATGCCCTAAGTTTTTAACTCAGTCCTCACTCAGGGAAAACTTCAACTGACTTCAGTGGGAGTTTTGCTCAAGTAAGGACTCCCTCTGAGCATTAAAGACTCATTTCTGCACTGTGCTGAACGCTTTATTGAGCTCTCATAACTCACAATGACTTGAATGGAAGTTGAGGGGGCTCAGCACCTTATGGGAATGTTCAGCAAGGATCGTTCAGCATCTTAAGAGCTGAGGACTATATACCCAAAGAACTGCCCAAGTTATTACTTGATAATGGCCAGTGATTACCAACCTTAGGTAACATTTGTTCACAAAAAAATGGAAGATATCCACATTTCTCCTTCTTACCCCCAAAAACACTCACAAAGAAACCAGAGGCAATATTCTAACCTGATTTAGCACCAGGCAAGGTTGCTGGGCTTATAAGAACAATAGGTTAGGAATGGATGCTTGATTGTTTTCAATTTTGAATGGTAGTTTGGTCTGAATAAGGACTAAGAACTGTTGGGTCTGGCCTTTAGACAATCTTTTGGACTTCTATAGAGACGTTCATCCAGAGAGCTCAAAGCATTATTTGCTCCTCTGGATAGCAGTTTGAAGCAGCTTGAGCAACATGATAGTGGAGAAGTTTCTCACCTGCACTGCCCTTCCTCATCAATCTGGAGAAGTTGGTTTTTTTAAAAACTATAAATCTCCTTTTTCAAACCAAACCGTGGCTAGTGGGAGCCTACTAGGTTTTCCTACCCCTTTTCTCTCCATGGTCACATAGTCCATCTCCTCTATTTTCCTCCTTCACCCCAAATCCTGTGTCCTTCTACTTGATCCTTCTATTGTTCTCCTTAACAAAAATTTCCTCACCCAGCATGTCATTTTTCTTGGGGCATTATTGCTCTTCCATCGTTAACACTTCTCCTCAGCAACCCCCCCACCCCAGTGCCTCTTTAAAGTTGTTTGTTGCAGCATTTGTTCCTTCAGCATTACAAAATATTCATAAACTGGAGATTAGTTCACTTTGTCTGGCTTCCAAAGCCATTTGCTGCTTGAGACCATTTCATGAGCTTGTCTACTCATGTGAATAAACAAAAAATCTCAGCTATGATGTGAATTAGGAAGAGGAAACAGCAGTTGCATAGACCAAATACCAGTGAGGGTGAAATTAGTGACAGTTACAGGTTTTATTGGTGCTGCCCCTGCCTGCGCTATTCTATACACAGTATTTAGATAGCACAATATTTCTTCCCAACAGAACTGAGTGACCTACCCTAACATTTTGCTTGCGATTTTAGTGCTTCTGCTAACTCCATGCTAAATAGCCCCTAGAGTCACAACCTTGTGTCCAGATGATTAAGCTCAATATTTTGGAAGCTCCCCAGAGCAGCACATTATACCCCCCAAAAACTTTGAAAAACCTAGGATTTTGCACTACGGTCTGGTTTACAGATGTACTTATTCCACAGTGGCAACACATCTTCCTTTAAACCAAGGGCCAGTACTGCTTGAATTCATACTTCAGACAGAATATGCCTGTGCCCTGAATTAGGGAACTAGGAACTGGCTGATGAGACATATCAGATATTATAGATACAACATCAGAATTCAGAATGTAATACAAGACTCCATATGTCCTAAGGTAACCACATTCACCTGCTCATTCTATTTCTTACAGACTTCATGGTCCAATATCATGCTGATTGTAAAATATATGAAACTTGGGTCTCCTTCATCCAAGTAGTGAGCATCTGTGTATTCAGATAATTGACTTGCAGCTGTCTGATGCCTACTAAGGCAGCAGCAATCACCGCTATTTATTATCTGCAGAGTTAAGAAGCATAACATCTATTTACTGTTTTTGACAAACACTGGTAAAACTAAGCAAGGATGAAAAGGTTATAAGTGACCCAGTTCAGTAACTGTTGCCGTCAGGAAACACTTTGGTCCTGGGAGCCGATGGCAGATTTCTAAATCATGACTACGTTGATTGTTTGCAGCTTAAAAAGATGGCCGCAGATTGGCAAAGAAGGTTTATATTGCTTTAAAGGAGAAACAATGGTTGGAGCCGGAAACAGCGTAATTGGCTAAATTCAGCAGCATAAGGCCTGCAAGATGGTTTGCTTTCCCCATAAGTCACTCCAGCCAAGAGTAATTTATGACAGAGGGTTCTCAGAGTACCTTATAAAATCTGAGCCACTCTCACACACCCTAGAAGGCTCTCTAAAACCCTTTACATAGATGGATAAAGACGCAAAACATTGTGCTCTGTTTCTGTAGTTTAAATGCCATGGGTCTGAGTCTCCTTTCGTGTAAGTTTACAATGGTGCAACTCTATAGACTTCAGACTCCTGACTCACACCAGTGAGTGAGAGGAGACTAAGTAGCTGCACACGTAAGTGTACTTTGAAGATGAAGTGCAAGGAATTAAAGCACAGTTGCATTTTCAAATATGCTGAAAATCCACACATGCAGTGAGTTGTGACTTGTTCAGCACTACTGATGATAAGTGAAAAGAGGACAGAGTTAGACAACCAGGTGTGTCAGTGAATTCTTCCATAAACATGTGTATATACAACTGCTATTCCAGTCAAGAAACTTTAGCAGACTTGAACCCCAACACTGAATAAAAATAAATGTCTTCTAATTTCATAAATGACAGCAGGAATGCCTGTCATTACACATATTAGCAGATAAAATGCCTCTAAGGGATTGGATTATAAGGGGGATCCTTACAAAGCAAAACAGGAAACAGGCTCATTGAACACATCAGCAGCACAGAGTTAATCTAAGGAGAAGACTTCTCTATATTCATTTTCTATGCTAGGCTTGATTGTCATAACACAAATTATATTCTATCAGTTCTAGGAGCTATAGCTTGAACCCCTATAGAAAACTGGTTTACAATGATAATCATATTAAGATATCATGCCCATTTTTTTCTCTTGAAGATGTGGCTGGCAATATTCCTAGAAGGAAGTATTTAAAATAAACAACTTTATTATCTGTGTTACTTAGGGGTTTATCTGAAGGCAGAGGGGCAAGTGTTTCAAATATATTACAAGTACTTCTCTTTCAAATTGTCAAGACGCTGCTCTCAAACTCAGGCCCAGTAGGTTTTTGGAAAGCAGCACTGGATCAGGGAATTCACAATCTTGGGTGGGCCAGCTTCCAGGGTTCTGCGACACGCCTCCTGATTTGCGACAGGGTCTTGGCCCTCACTGGCTGATGACTATACATAAACTTCCTGCTTCCCTTCTGGACCTTGTCTGAGCAATCAACCATTGCCCACAGGTACTATTCTGACCCACCTGACCCTGCATTGCTGCCTCACCCGATCCTGCCAGCCAATTCGCTGTACCTTTCCCTTAGATTGGATATCCCAGCAATCAGATCTCTTGGGCAAACTCTTACTGCTGATCAGGACTGCCCGTTAACCAGCCTGATTCCCAGGCGTGATAATTTGCTCAAACCAATTTTTCAATCTCTTGGTTTCGCCCCTGCTCCAAGGAAAGTGGCATGGAACCCGCAGGGGTATCATCGCTGAGCTGCCCAGCCTCAACCAGGAGGCCAAACCTGGGTAACAAGGAAAACTTCACTGGCCAAGTCCTTCCAAGTATCTGCCCCACCCCCTTAAGATCATCCCCTCACCTACAGCTCCAATTCTTACATCAGAATTCCAGACAAGCTGTTCCTCTCAGGCAGGCTTTTGCTGACTCTGGGGCAAGGGATAGTTTCGCAGATACCACTGTAGCACAATTCCTTGGTCTCCCCAGGCACCCCCAGGCTACCCCAACCTGGATGAGACAGCTGACAGCTCACTGCTCACCTTTGGTCCTGTCAGTCAGGAAATGACGGTCTGGAAACAGTAACTGGGGAACATCATGAACTCAATTGATTCAGCTTAATCTGGTCCCCACACATCCCTGTGATACTTGGAATCCCCTGGCTGGCCAAGCAATACCCGAGTATCTTCTAGAGGTACCATATTGCGACTTTTAGCTCAGAGTACTGCTGAACCAACTGCCTTTCAGCCCCAGATCCAGGTTTCCAGAATCCCCAGCCAGACACCCGACCCATACTTCAGGTCTGTTGGTGGAGGGTGCACTGTCTCAAGCAGCATAAAGAGCTTTGTTACTTCTAGGGTCATCAGTTTCTCCCCCCATAAAATATCATGCAGACATGATCCTGTAGCTGCTAGACCTAGTAAGGACAGCCCAGATATTCATCAAGCTGGATCTCCCGAGAGCCTACAATCTAGTTAGGATCCGGCCAGGGAACGACCAGCTTACAAAGATGGCACACTTCATTCCCTGCGCACAACTCCCCACCACTGAGGACACTGCCTGTCTCTTCATCTCCCATGTCTTCTGCCTCCATGGCCTTCCAGACACATTACTTCAGACCAGGGACCCCAGTTTATGTCACGGTTTTGGAGAGTGGTATTTCACTTACTAGTGGTGCGTCTCCCTACCTTAATCTCCTATCATCTGTAAAAGACAGTCAATCAGAAAGAGTGAATGAGGTACTGGAATAGTCCCTACAACGTTTCACAAATTTCCACCAACATTTGCTCTTCACTGGTTCTGTATATAGAATTTGCATGGAATAACATGGACCATGTCTTGACCTGTATTAGCCTGTTTTTTTTTTGCAAACTACTGTTTTCATTCCCATTTCATCCTGCTCTTCTCACGGTGCCTGCTCTCCCTGCAGCCTTAGATCGATACACCACATCCAACAAATCCAAGAGAAGCTAACGCAACATCTTGATGTAGCTAAGAAGGCGTGCGCCACTTACAGGAAGGTTTCATTTTCACTCTGACCCATCTGACTGCCTTGCTGCCTCGCCAGACTCCGTCAGCTGCCTTGCCATACCTTTCCCTTGGATTGGCTCTCCCAGAAATCGAGCTTCTTGTGCAAACTCTAACTACTGATTGGGACAGCGTTTTGACTTGCCTGACTTCTGGGCATAACAAAAATGCTCATGCCATATACATTTTGAATATCATTTATTGTTTATTGTTTTTACAGTGCCCAAGAATCTGACAAGCCGTTAAAGCAAGGTAAGAAATACTACTAGTAGATCCTTGCCCCTAAGGGCTTATAATTTGGATTTTTAGGATCAAATCCCGACTCCACTGAAGTCAATGAGAATTTTTCCATTGACTTAAACAGGGCCAAGACTTCATCCTTACAGTTTATTCATATTATAAATAATTTAATTTCCACAGTATCTCAGTACCAGAGAACTGGGCTAAATACTGTGGAAAGGGACACAAGTGATAAGTTACATTGCATATATTGGCCAAATACTGCTTCATTTATTCACTTAATTAGTTCCAGTGAAGTCAATGGGACTTACTTGCTTCAACAGAGCAAGCAGGATTTGGCCCTATAATAGGAGCTGGGAGGATGCTCAGCTAACAGACTGACACAAATATTTGGAGGTTCTGTGAAAAACTAAATATGTAGCAAGAGGCTGATTTAGTATAATCTGAAACTTGTAATTTAGGTGGGCAGTAGATACAGGCTTTCAAACATTATTTCATCACAATCACCACCTTTGAAAATAATGCATTTCTTTTCAGAAGCACTTAGTTGCATTTCCAATATATGTATGACTTGGCCAAAATGACTGCAAATATCTGCAATTCTTGCATCAAAAGAGGGTGATTTAAGGAGCTAGTCAGATACAGTACTAGAGATACCATGGTGAGATAGGTGTCTGTAGAAATATCCATAATAGAATGAAAGGATTCAATGAGATTTTCCTTGCTTTAATCGGTTTGAGCTAGACCTTTAGCATTCTCTTATAAATAATAGAAGCTACACACTGCACTTTTATAACATCTTTCATCTGAGGATCTCATAACTTAATTAAGAGGGACACTGTCAAGTTAAAAATCATATATTTTTTATTAAGTAATTTCCTTACCTGTGTTACTAATAACACTTGGGGCTATTAAGCTGAAACTAATTTAATGTTCTACTATTATTATGTTTTGAGGTTGGTTTATTTTTTACATGCTGCTTATCCTGGGAAATGAAAATTGGTTTCTCAGCTTTACTTTTGTTTCTAGTAAGTTTCAGTTGGAGATTCTCCTATGCTAGAACAATGTATTTCTTTTGGGTTTGTAAAAACATTGTAGGGAAATGTTTAAATCCAAAACCAAAACAACCCTCCTGCCCATTTCTATGTGCATTTAAAAAAAATTAAACCAAATGTTTCTATTAATATGAGATTTGTAAGCCATTTAACAAAAATAAAGCCTAGATTGTGGTGCAAAGCTACCTAACAACGTGGTCCTGTTAGCCTCAATGCCCCCATGAAAAAGGTGAGAATTATTAATCTTGTAAAGGTTAGTTACAAGCATACAGAAATTTGACTTGTCAGGAGAGAAGGCACATTTAAGAAATGCACTTGGTTCAGTCAAAGTCTGCTCAGAGCTCTAGAAATATCTAGTTAGCTCACAATAAGCATGCACGGAGACGTATCACAATTATTAATTACCATTATATACAGTATATACTAATATTATCTTTCTCAACAGTCACTCCCATACTAGTCACATAATTAGTTAGACTGTACGTTATGTGGGACAGGAACTGTGTTTTCCTTGGGTATGCGCAGAGGCTAGAACATTGTTGGCACTAACAGAACACAAGCAATTAAAATAGCAACAGTAACCATTACAGTACCTATCTTTACAACCTCTACTTACCACATGGGTAAACTGAGACACAGAGAAGTTAAATAATAAGTCACAGAGCAGGTCAATGGTAGAACCAAGAACAGAATCCTAACTTCTACTCCACTGACTACTGACTAGATTGCTCTGCATCTCCCTTCCATTTCAGTGTATTTTATATCAACAACAGGAAAGTATTCTTCCCCTAACACTCCAGGCAGCTGATATAGCAAAAACCAGTTTTTGTACTTCAAGCAGCTCTCTTTGCTCAGCCATGAGGTTTCCTCTTTCTCTCCCATTCCCTAGGTTCAACAATCAGCAAAGCAGTGATTTACATATGTGACTATAGAGCTCCTGTCTCACAAGCAAGGTGGAGTTTTACCTTTTGGTTTGCTTTTTACTGGTCCACTGCTCAGATGATCCCAGGGGATATAATGTCAGCTACTAAACTTTTTAAACACGTGGCAGTTGAAATGGGAAGCAGGTCATGAAGTCAACAGCAGTGAGTCAGCTCGGCCTGCTGTTTAAAAAGAAAATTGTAATAAGACCAGAAAAAATAAATAAAAATCATAAAACATACAGCCAAAAAGAGTCTCAGGAGCTAGTCAGGAGCAACACCAGTGCACTAACAACAACTTTGAAGCATGATGATGCAGCCTGATATTGAAAATAGAATCCGACACAGTTGTGCAGATGAATCCTTTATATGAGAAATGTTAGTTTTCCACAGGCTTCAAATGAAATTCTCTTGGTACTCAACTGCAAACATTTTCTTGCTGTTTATCAGGGATGAAGAAGCCCACAGTTTAGTAGCCCAAGACAACGTGAAGTCAGGCCAAGGACAACCTCCTCAAAAGAGTCAAAAGATGTGCAGGACATGAAGGATCGGAATCAAGCAAACATGTTATTACTCTGTCTGAAAATGTGCTTTTTTTAATAAACATGTGGGTTATCAAAAGTAGCCTTTGGTTGCATCATTTATTTGTTTGGTCATTTCTAGCTTACTGTAAAATCACTAGAATAGATCTAAAAGTCAGAAATCAGTCTTTTATTATTCCATATTACATTATCATAGGGGAGTGTCAGTTTCCCACATCTATAAACTTTTTCACATTTTGCACCTGTTCAAGAACCAGAACATAATGTGTAAAATCCTACGTCTACATCCAACTCTGACACAAACTGACTGTGTGTCACTGGTCAAGTCTTTCAACCTCTTTGTACTCCAGTTTCTTCACTTGTAAAGCACTGGAATACCTGTTCAGACAGTGCTTGAGTAGTGCAAAGTCTTATTACTTTTAAGCATATTTATCTTGACTGATCTAGTCAAAGAACTCCTGATAGTTATGGATGAAATGATCCATTTAAAAAATCCTAAGAAATATATAGATTAATTCAATCTGGAATCCAGTGACAATTATTTGGTGACCTAAAGTATCTGATTGCTTGGATCACAGTATGTATAATTATTTATAACTGTTTTCATTGCTCCTCAAATGGATCCTTTCAATGATCAGTTGTATGTACTGTAACCAGAGAATATAACCTAAAGGATGAAATAGTACTTTGCAAGTATATTGTAACATAATTTTTAAATGCTATTCTGAGGAAGTCTGAGGATATTTTGCCTTTTTCATGGACCACTATCGAAAGCAGAACACTGGATTTAGAGAAACATTAGTTCAATTTAGGATAGTCAATCCTATGGGCCATATTCTGCCCCTAGCTATTGATGTATGCTGCCTGGCCACTTAAAGGGAATCCTGCATGAGGATCCACATGGCAGTTTAGAACCTATGTTCCTATATGCTTCTTGCGGACAGGGGCCATCCTTTTGTTCTGTTTGTATAGTGCCCAACACAATGGAGTCCTGGTCCATGACTAGGGCTCTTAGTCACTACTATGATGTAAGTAATAAATAAATAAATAAATAAATATCAACAACAACAATAATAATAATAATTAAAGGGGGTGTTATTTTTAAATTTAAAAAGCAAATTCTATGCCAATTCAAAAATGCCACTGACACAAGCACAGAAAAAGGCACTAACAGCTGATATAAAAGATGGTTACTCACCTTTGTAACTGTTGTTCTTTGAGATGTGTTGCTCATATCCATTCCAGTTAGGTGTGCGCGCGCCGCGTGCACGTTCGTCGGAAGACTTTTTACCCTAGCAACACTCGGCGGATCAGCTGGGCGCCCCCTGGAGTGGCGCCGCTATGGCACCAGATATATACCTCAGCCGACCTGGCCACCCTTCAGTTCCTTTTGCCGCTACTCGACAGTGGGGAAGGAGGGTGGGTGGAATGGATATGACAACAATCTCGAAGAACAACAGTTACAAGGTGAGTAACCGTCTTTTCTTCTTCGAGTGATTGCTCATAATCCAGTCCAGTAGTGATTCCCAAGCCTAACCTAGCGGAGAGGTCAGTGAAATGTGGCAGCGTGCAGAACCCTGAAGCAAAGGCTGCATAATTCTAGACTGTTGGACGCAAGCATAGTGGCGAGCAAAGTGGTGGACCGAACCAGGGTGCCTGCGCGACATATGCCCTGGATAGGCACGTGGGCCAGGAAAGGTGGCGATGAAGCCTGAGCTCTGGTAGAATGCGCATGAGATGGCCAGAAGGGACATGAGCCAGGGTCAAGCATGTGCGTCGCACGCCGTACCCAAGAGGAGAATCCTCTGGGACAGACTGGTAGACCTTTCATCCGTTCAGCGACTGCCACGAACAGCTGGGGGGATGTCCGGAAGGGCCTTTGTAGCTCGATATAAAAAGCGAGCGCCCTACGACATCTAAAGGAGGTAATGCTGCCCCGTTCGAGCAGAGTGGAGGCTTTGAAAGAAGACCGGAGAAGTGTCCTGGTTGGTAGGAAGGCAGACACTGAACTAGGGAGGAACGCCGATGAGGTGCAACTGTACTTGCCTCTGAAGACAGTAATGGTGGGTCCACCATAAAGCAACTCGAAGTTCAGAGCCCTTCCGCCGATGTAATGGCCACAGAAGACTGTCTTCCACAACAGGTAGCAGGAGTGAGTAAAGTCGCCAATGCTCAATGGTGAGCATAAATCTGCTTAGGACTAAGTTGAGGTCCAGGTGGGGGCAAGGTGGGTACTGGGGGTAGAGGCACCCGCCTAAGAAATTAGTAACTAAGGGGTGGGAAAACACAGAGTGGCCACTTCTCCAGGAGGAATGTGGAGATAGCCGCCAAGTGCACCCTCAGAGAAGATATGCCAGCCTGTGCTTAGAGACAGAGGTAGTCCAGAACAATGGGGATCGAGACCTCAGAAGGAGTAACATCTGCGTTGTACACCAGCAGGAGAAAAGCTTCTCTTGGCCAGGTAACGTGACTGAGTGGAAGGCTTCTGCTACTTAGGAGAATATGCTGTAACCAGAGCGAACAGCATAACCCAATCGGTTCAGCACACAGAAGCATGCCGTGAGGTGAAGGGCCTGCAGGTCTGGGTGGCGAAGACTGCTTGGTCCTGCGTTATGAGGTCTGGAAGGATGGCAGGGTAACTGGCTGGCCATGGACAGGTTGAGCAGTGTGGTGTACCAGTGCTGTCTGGGCCATGCTGGCGCAATCAGGATTAGATGCGCTCTGTCCCTGTGGAGTTTTATTAGGACCTTGTGAACCACAGGGAACGGTGGGAAGGCATAGAGCAGGTGGTGCCTCCACGACATGAGGAATGCGTCCGTGATCGATCCCGGTGAAAGACCCTGGAAGGAGCAGAACGCTTGGCATTTCCTGTTCGTGCAAGAGGCAAACAGGTCTATAAGGGGAAAACCCCACCTCTGGAAGACGGAATGAATAACGTCTGGTCTTATCGACCATTCGTGACAGAGGAAGGATCTGCTCAGCTGATCCGCCAGAGTGTTCCGAACCCCTAGGAGAAAGGACACTACCAGGTCTATTGAATGGGCTATGCAGAAGTCCCAGAGTCGAATGGTCTCTTGACACAGGGGAGAAGAGCGAGTCTCTCCCTGTTTGTTGATATAATACATGGCAGTTGTGTTGTCTGTAAACACTGAGACACAACGACCATGAAGATGTTGCTGGAACGCCTGGCAAGCGAGACGGACTGCTCTCAGCTCTCGGATGTTTATGTGGAGCATCAGCTCCTGCGATGACCAAAGGCCCTGGGTACGAAGGTGACCAAGGTGAGTCCCCCAACCGAGAGATGACGCATCTGTCGTCAAGGACAGTGAGGGCTGTGGTGGATGGAACGGTAGCCCTGCACACACCAGGGAGGGAGTTAGCCACCAGTCGAGGGAGCATAAGGTGCTCAGGGGAATGGTCACCAGAATGTCTATTGGGTCCCTGCCCGGATGGTAGACCGAATTGAGCCACGTTTGAAGGGGCTGGAGGCGGAGCCTGGCATATTTGGTCACATAAGTACAGGCGGCCATGTGGCCTAGTAGGCCGAGATACGTGCGAGCCGAGGTGGTCGAGGAGTTCTGCAGACCTCGAATGATTGCTGTGATCATCTGGAAACGTGGCTGAGGTAGGTAGGCCCTGGCTTGAGTGGAGTCCAGGGTTGCCCCTATGAAGTCCAGCCTTTGTGTGGGAACCAGTGTGGGACTTTTCCACATTGAGGAGCAGCCCCAACTGGGAGAATAGGTCTGTGATTATGTCCACGTGCTGTTTGACCTGAGTCTGGGAGGTTCCTTTGATGAGCCAGTCGTCCAGATACGGGAATACATGTATCTGCTGCCGGCGGAGGTGGGCGGCGACGACGGCCATACACTTCGTGAACACCCTTGGGGCTGTGGAGAGGCCAAAGGGGAGGACCGTGAATTGGAAGTGCTGGTGATTGGCTATAAAGTGAAGATACCTCCTGTGTGGAGGGAAGATGGCGATGTGGAAGTATGCGTCCTTCATGTCGAGGGCGGCATAGCAATCTCCAGGATCCAAGGACGGGATAATAGACCCCAGGGAGACCATGCAGAACTTCAACTTGACCATAAACTTGTTGAGGCCTCGCAGGTCTAGGATAGGCCTGAGGCCTTCCTTGGACTTGGGAATCAGAAAGTAGCGGGAGTAAAACCCTTTTCCCTTCTCGTCTGGTGGTACGTCCTCTGTTGCTCCTGCGGCGAGGAAAGACTGCACCTCTTGTAAGAGGACTTGCTCGTGAGAGGGGTCCCTGAAGAGGGACTGGGTTGGGGGGTGGGAAGGCGGGGTTGAAACAAATTGGAGGTGGTATCCTTGTTTCACCGTACGTAGGACCCAGATATCTGAGGTCAATTGGGACCACGCCGGGAGGAAGTAGGAGAGGCGGCTGGAGAAGAGAGGAGAAGGATCCTGTCCTGAAACTGGTACGCCATCCTCATGTGTACCTTCAAAAGGTAGACTTAGGGCCCGGAGGTGCTTTTGGGGGCCCGTGGTTTTGACCCCCTTGGGGCCCGGACTGTCGTCTACGACCACCCCGCCTGCACCTTCTGCTGAAGTCTTGTCTGTGCCGGGGCACAAAGTACTGCCGGTGGGGTTGAGGCTGGAAAGGTCTGCGTTGGGTCACAGGCGTATGCATGCCCAACAAGCGCATGATGACCCTGTTGTCCTTTAACTCTGCAACCTGGGGTCGGTCTTTTCAGAGAACAGACCCTTGCCATCAAAGAGTAAGTCCTGGATGGTGTACTGGAGCTCGGGTGGCAGATTGGAGACCTGGAGCCATGAGATATGCCTCATGGTGATACCTGAGGCCAGAGTTCTGGCTGCCGAGTTGGCTGCATCGAGATAAGCCTGGAGGGAGGTTCTAGCCACCTTCTTCCCTTCTTCAAGGAATGCGGCAAATTCCTGGCGAGAGTCGAGGGGTAGTAGTTCTGTGAATCTACCCACCTCCGCCCAGGTGTTGTAATTATAATGGCTCAGGAGAGCCTGCTGGTTGGCCACTTGGAGCTGAAGAGCGCCTGCTGAATATACCTTGCGGCCCAGTAGGTCCATCCGCCTAGCCTCCTTTGATTTAGGGGCTGGTGCCTGTTGGCCGTGGCGTTCCCTTTCGTTGACCGATTGGACAACTAATGAGGAGAGAGGAGGATGGAATATAGGTATTCGTACCTCCGGGAGGGTACCATGTATTTCCTCTCGACTCCCTTTGCCATAGGGGGGATGGAGGCTGGGGACTGCCATAAGGTGTCAGCAGTGGCCTGGATGGTCTTAATGAAAGGCAGAGCCACCCTAGTGGGGGCATCCGCCGACAGGATGCTCACAACTGGGTCCTCGACCTCTGGGACTTCCTCTACTGGAAGACTGGTGTTGAGCGCTACCCTCCTAAGGAGGTCTTGATGGGCTCTGAGGTCTATCGGTGGGGGGCCCTGATGATGATGTCCCTGCCACCACCTCATCTGGAGAGGAAGAGGATGAAACACCGGGGATGAGGGGGTCCTGAATGGCCTCTTGCTCATGGGTTGGTTCCTGTCCAGCAGTACTGGGGAACCTGGTGGATGGATCATCTGCTCCTCTGTCCCCGCTGGAGGGGGACGGCTAATGGTGGCCTCTGGAGCTCGATGCTCTGAGGAAGCAGAGCGGGTCTGGACCAATGGAGCACCTTGGGCCTGATGGTACGCCCAGGGTGTCCAAAAGGACCACTGGTGAGGTCCCGGATCCTGAGACCGGACCTCCTGGAAGACCCCGGTAGGCACCTCCGTATCTCAGTCCTGGTCGTAATAATTGTCCGCGTGAGAGGACACCAACGTCTGCCTGGATGGCCATGGAGGAGCAGAGAAACCTTGGGCTGAGGTTCTGATGGACCTCGGTCCCCTCTTTAACGGGGACCGGTGCCGGTAGTCATAACGGTACCAGGATTGAGACCGGGACCTGCAACCAGACCGGTGCCAGGAGGTCGACCGAGATCTCGAGTCCCTGCAGCATGAACAGCTCCGAGAGGTACGGTGCCTGGAGCAGTGCCGAGAACTGGAGCGGTGCCACGGATAGTGAGGTGGAGAGCGGGAGTCCGACTGGTGCCGCGAGTCTGACCGGTACTGTATAGGAGAACGGTGCTGGGACTGTAAGCGGCGTCGAGAAAGAGAGCGTCGTCTCGACCTGGATCGTCTGTGGGACCGCGATCTTGAGCGGTGCCGGTTCGCTGTGCCGACAGACAGTGGTCTAGTCAGGGTCGGCTTGCCCAGAGATTGGATTACCCGCACCAGCAGTGCTGGAGGTAGAGGCAGTGCCGAGTCCATTAAGGCGATTAAGTCTCTCACTGCGAAAACACCTCTGGTGTGGATGGCATGGTGAGCTCTAACGCGGTACGTGTCGGGGAGCTATCAGGCGCCAGACTCAACGGCCCTTGTGGGACCGGAATCAACGGTGCCGATTTAGTTAGTGCCGCAGCGGGTATCGGTGCCGGGCGGTCCGATCTAGGCGCACTCTCTGGCTGCGGCGTTGGCAGTGCCAAAGCAGCAGGAGTCTTGGCCTTCTTCGACCTCGGGGAGAGGGAGCGACTTGGAGCCGACTTCAGTGCCGGTGCTGGCCGGTGCCGAGAGTCTTTAGGCGATCCGGTGCCGTAGGGGCGCTTCTGCTCACCGACTGACCAGCGCTTGGTGCCGAAGGTGGCGGTGTCAGGGCTGCCTCCATGAGGAGCTGTTTCAGTCTGATGTCCCGCTCCTTTTTAGTTTGCAGCTTGAAAGCCTTGCAAATAGAGCACTTAGCTGTTAAGTGCGATTCCCTGAGGCACTTGAAACAGGAGTCGTGTGGGTCTTCTGTTGGCATCGGCCTGTGACAGGCCGAGCATGGTTTGAAGCCTGGTGAGCCGGGCATGAGCACCGGTACTGGGTGCGGGGAAGGGGCTACTCGGGGCTACTCCCCGAGCCCTGCTAACTAGTACTAAACTAACTATACTAAGAACTTACAACTAATTCTAAATAGCTACAAGAATAACAACTATGTACACAGTAACAACGAGAAACTACGAGTAGCTAGGGAGGTGGAGGTCAGCTAAGCCGCACTCCACTGTTCCAATGACCAACACGGGCGGTAAGAAGGAACTAAACGGTGGCCGGGTCGGCTGGGGTATATATCCGGTGCCATAGCGGCGCCACTCCAGGGGGTGTCCAACCGACCCGCCGAGTGTTGCTAGGGTAAAAAGTCTTCCGACGAACGTGCACGCGGTGCGCGCACACCTAACTGGAATGGATATGAGCAATCACTTGAAGAAGAACTTACAGGTAACAATCAAGCAGTAACATTTTTGCTCCAATTACTGAGGAAAAAAATCAAAGCTACATGCACCTGTTTACAAAAGTGTTTTACACAGACTCTGAAGTCTGATATCCTTATCTCAGGGATAGCCTTAACACACAGTGGAGATGCTCATTACATAGTACCTTATATTGCCACAAAGATTAGCCACAACACAGTTTTTACCCAATGTCCTGATTCCTTTTAACACGAAGGTCAGGATTTTCAAGATGATTATTATCCTGAAATAATCCTGTTAGGCTACTGCACGATGACATTTATTATGTGTGTCCAGTTTAAACAGATGGAGCAAAATATAAGTAGATGATTTTGCTTTGTAGAGTTGAAAGCTCATAACGCTTCAAGAAAATACACAGTTCCACAGTACACACTAAAAAATACAGTAAACAAAATGGTACTCTATGAGCTGGTTACCGATAGAATAGAGGAATGGTTTCTGTTCCATGTCACTCTCTCCCTTGCCCATTCTTTCTCATGCTTGTTCATTCTCTAATTCACCCACACATTGGCTCACTTACTCTTTCCTGTATGCTCTCAATCACTCATTCATTCATTCTCTCCTTCCATTACCCAGGCACCCATTCATTTGTTGTAACACATTCATTCTCTCTCTCTCACCCAACCACACTTGCCTTCATCCAAACAAATATGGGTGGGCCTCACTCACTCTCTTCCATCAGTCAACTTCCCTGTGGGCTCAGAGAAGGAGGTAGTCACAGGAACTCACTTCAGGCACTACTGAAAGCTGGGGATCAGAATATCAGAAAGAGCTGCTTCTTTAGCAGATCACAGGGCAAAGGGGAGGACACAGGGCCCTGCTCTTGTAGGGGTTGACTAGCAGAGGAGAAAGCACACTCCAGAGTGAAAGGGCCTCTGCTGTGTGGGAGAGAGAGAGAGCAAAAGGAGCACAGAACTGTTCTAGCTCCCCAGGAGGAGACCTCCTGTGGCATCTGGGGATGAGGAAGTCCAGGAAGTGCGTCAGGCTCTTTGCACCAGAGAATCAGGCACTGGGAGCAGTACTTGTGGGACAGCCAGACAGCATATTACTACACATCAGGTCAGCACAGTTGTGTCCTAGGGAAGGGGGAACAAGTACTCCGGTTATGTAGAGCAACACAGATCAGACCTACTGACTGGGGAGCACACTACCACCCTAGTAAGTGTCACTCTCCTGTCCAGAACTGGAACAAATACTTATGCTGTCCAATTCTGGCAGGAACCCTGATCTGGATTCTGTTCCTGGCTCTACCCTTAACTATCCACGTGACGACCTTGGGCATGCCACTTCTTCTCTCCATGCCCCAGTTTCGCCATCTGTAAAGGGGGATTATACTAGTTTAGTACCTCCTGTGTGGAAGGCTTCATTCATTAAATGCTATCAAGTGCTTTGATAGCCTCCAAAGCCTGGTGTTATGTAAGTGCAAATTATTATTCTAGTTTTCAGTATGTCCAAAACTACTTCAGGTATTACCAAAAGGCTCCACCGTAACACATTAAATTGCAATCATACTGAAAAATAATTAACAACCTACATTTTGGGGGTCCATTATTTGAACTATTTGACTGATTAGTGAATTACCCAGAATCTTCAAGCTGTCAAGGGAGAAAGTAGAACACATTACAAAGCACTACCTAGAAAGGACTGTCTGAAAAAACAGACTAAGAAAGAGAATGGGGACCATTTATTCAGTTCATTACAGCAAAACAGAAGGTAAGAGCCAAAGTCATCAGATGTACTGGGCAAAAGATGTTGCTAGAGATACTGTATAAAGATGATCAAAAGGGATTGTAACTTGTAATCAATGGACTGATCCAAAACAACCAACAAAGTAAAAGGCTATTAAGAACGGTATACATTGTCCCCAAGAGAAGGCATAACACACTGTCGCAGTACTAATTTTTATTTCAAACACCACCAGACAAAACAAGATCTGATGTATGTGAGAGAAACTGCCTGAAGTGGTCTGAGCCCAGGGCTGGGAGGCAGGGAATTCCAGTCCTGTCACCAATGCTGCCTGACTGTGGCTTTAGACAAAACACTTTCTGTATCTGTATCTCTGGGGATAACGACGTTTATTAGTACCAGGCCCAAATGACAACACTGCTTATGAACATCCTTAAATCTTGGAGAAATCTGGATCCAGATCCAAATTGTTGGCTGACCCCATGATGGACTGGACTGAAATGCTGCATCCAAATAAACCTCATGTTAGAGTGCACAATTGTGTATAAACTTTATGGACTACTTACTTTCCTATCAGGGAACTTTAGTTAGTTAATATCTGTAAAGTACTTTGAAGATGAAAAAAAAAACTCTGTAAAAAGTCCCAATTATTATGCATGGAAGAAACATCCAGCACACACATTTAAACTATAAAGGAAGTGAGCTGTGCTGGTTAAGAAATTTGGAGCCAGATCAACAGTTCTAGTGAAATCAGTTCACCTATGCCAATTTACACAGCTGAGGTTCTGGCCCTCAAGGTGCAACTGGAAATATTTGAGGAGCACAAGCTGTATTCTTTGTGCACATCTATGGGAGTGGGGTGTCATTGAAAGAATCTCTCCTGGCTCTGCCAGTAGCAATTCTTTACAATCCCAAATCTGCAGAACCTTGTCCTCTTTTCCACATTTTGTTCCTGACTGCCCGCTCTCAGCAACAAACCCATATCCAATACAGTAGGCTTCCAGACACTGAGGAATTTCTTGCCCTAGCATCACATGCCCAGCTATACTCATCAAAGAGGAAAAACTGACAGCATTGTCTGCAAGACATAGCTTGGGATAATTGCTCATTGTAGCTCCCCTGTCAATGAATATTATCATATTCTTTTCGCAGATAAGGTTACTGCACCTTTTCATATTCCTTCATGCTCAGCCATGTAGTAGATTTCTCTTTCTTTACTGAAGTGGTTCAAATGTAGCATAATGTGAGGCCCTGGTTTTAAAATCCTGAGGTTCTTCATATACACAACTACATTCATTGCTGTTTTATACAGTCTAGTTGTGATGAGGTGGGGCAATGGAAACAACACACACACACACACATTTACATGCACATGTAAATAAATGGCTTGGAATGGATGTTTATCATTATTATGTTACAATAATCATGATTTTATAAATCTAATAAGATCAATCTTATAATACAAATTATCTAAGTATCATAAATACTATATTCTAGATTTTAAATGCTTTAATGGATAAAACCAACATATAATCCAACATGTGGCCTAACAACTGAGCCAACAGGCCTTTGGCCATGAAAATTACATATGGAAAGTTACAAGAAAAAGTTGGGGTCAAAAGAAACAATAATTAGTGCATATTCAACAGACCCCGAGAGGGGGGAAGAAGTATTTTCTAGCATGGGTCCAAGTTTCTACCTTGTGCTCATGCACTTGACTCATCATATTGAGTCTCTATGCCTATTTTAAGAAATAATATGGGCCCCAAAACTGTACTGTCTGAGCAGCTCACAGTACCCTCACAATGATCCTGTGAGGTAGAGAAGTGCTATCATTCCCATTTTGCAGTTGGGGAACTGAATCCAGAACTGAAGTCTCAGCTGAGTGCCCTAACTACTGGCCCTTCCTTCCTTTCTCTCAGGTATGCTATCCTTATTCTTTCCAAGCTTTGCGGTTGAAATCCAGGTTCTGTTGAGGTCAATTACAAAACTCCCACTGACTTCAGTAGGGCCTGGATTTCACCCCTGATGATTATCTCTAACATTATTTATTGTTTTCATTCTACATTTCCCTCCAGAGACAATAGAATTGAAAGTGGCATGTGGGGTTTGTTTTTTGGAAATTATCATTTTCTTTACAAGGCTAGCTAAGCTACACAACACTGGCCAGCAGGAAAGAATGCAAAGAAAAAGAATCCAATGCTGTTACCTACCACAGTATTGCGCTGAAAATAGTTAAATCTAAAGATAAAACTGAAAGCATTTTGTTTCCATTTCTTACTGCTATGGGGTAAGTCATTATTGTTATTCTGATGTGAGGAAACAACATTTTGCACTGCCTGTTGGACTTTCATGGTGGTCTCTTTCTGAACCATACTCCACCCTCAGAACTGTACATGCTGCTCCCAATATCTGTGGGATCAGTCTGCGTTGATCTCTTGCCTTTATATTTTAATGGAAACTTATATTCATAAAAACAAATTAACCTATGAATTTTAATGTCAACTCAGGGTTGGCTCCACACCAGTCCTAGTTTTGTCCTTCTTACTTTGAAACAGAGATGGGTTAAAAGCAGACCCAATTAACCGATCTGATAGAGTGTGACTGTGATGTCAGATAGGTGCCTCTAACAGTGTTGAAAATCTAAATAAATAATGGACTACTTAGGTGCTACCAGCAATAAAGTTGGTAATTCAGTAGGTGTCACTCTTCTTCTGAGTCAGTAAAGAACCAATACCCATAGTCCACTGCTCTAATCACTAGTCCAAACAGGCTTCTCCCACCTCACTGTTTAGACATAGGTGGTTGCATATAGATCCATAGATACAGATTAGATGTACATAAATACACCTGTACCCTGATATAATATGACCCGATATAACACGAATTTGGATATAACGCGGTAAAGTAGTGCTCCTGCGGGGGGGGTGGGGGAGGGGGCTGCACACTCCGGTGCATCAAAGCAAGTTCAGTATAACACGGTTTCACCTATAACGTAGTAAGATTTTTTGGCTCCCGAGGACAGTGTTGTATCAAGGTAGAGGTGTAGACGTAGACATATTGGTCTAAATTTTCAAAAGTAACTAGCTATTTTAGGTGACCAAGATATACCTTAAAGGGACCTAACTGTGTCTTTAGTTGGGCACCCAAAAACTGAGACAAAAAATCACTAGCCACTTTTGGAAATGTAAACTAATATATATACAAAGGACTCACATATACATTACATATACTTAGTGTAATAGTTACCTTTTCCTATCCATTTTGTATATTGTAAATTGAAACCATTAAAAATGAGAAATAAAAATACATGCACACATACAGAAAATGAGGAGGCCCTTTCTAGAATGAAAAGAAAATTAAGAGTTGCATAAACAACAACTCAGGATGTGACGGGGCAGCTGGAGAACCACGCTGGGGGACAGAACTTCTAAGTGAATCCATACACAGTAAACTGTCTCCCCTGACAATCTGTGTTCTTCAAAGAGAATAATGATTCTAGAGATGAGTTTGCATTTGTCTTTGGATGTCACAGTGAATGCTAAGAAAGCAACTGAGAATTACTATTTCCTCTGTGCAGGGAGGATTTAGCTAGAATCTTTACATTTTTAGGATCTGGGCCCAGCAATCTCAGGGGTGAATACGGACCAGTAGCAAGTCAATGAGACACCCTGTATCTATCCAGGGATTCAGAGGGATTCAGGGGTCTGTGGAAGGAAGATCAAGGAATCCAGGGCTGCAAGGGCCCAGTTATACCCTTGAGACACAGGGACATTATCCCTGGAGAAAGTAAGTGGATGGCTTGAAAAGCCGTGGCAGGAAGCATTTGGCTTGCCAAGACAAAGAGTACATATAGTGCCACAATGGGCACAGTGCAGAATGCACTCAATGGAGGTCCTTGCTACGTCTTTGAAAAAGCTCTGAGCTGGATTGTAGCTGGCATGGACCATATCCAAGTGTACACCCCATCCAGATGTTCTCTGCCCTGGAGGACTCATCATGGCAGGCAGCATTAGTCATCCCCATGTGCTCAAGAGCACCAACTGCCATATTATGGGCAAAACATACCCTCTCTCCCCCCACAAAAGCATTCATGCAGGGGTGAACATAATCTAGGCCTCAATCTAAAATCCAAGCCAATCTCTGAGAAAGTAGATGCTTTTCCAACAATCACTTGTATGAGTATTTGGATTTGGTGATGTCTTTCACAATCTGGGCTGCAGTTTGTCCTCTTGCTCCCTGTTGGTTTGCAGTCATTGCTTAGTCTCTGGTGTTCAGGGTTGCAAGAGATGACAAGAGATTAATTTCATTTTATCGTCTGTCTGGCTTTGCTGTTTGACTTTGTTTATGATGGTAAGATAATGTGTTACAGACAGAATTGGAGTATGTCTTTGTACTTGCCATAGAGGGGACACAGTCCAGAACAGATCACTACAGGAGGAGGTATGCACTCTCCCTTCCAGTGGACATTGATACTGTTTGAAAGAAGACAAGTGGGACTGACACTTAGGACAGAAGAATCCCATGCACTGCTACAGACTAGGGACCGAATGGCCAGGCAGCAATTCTGCAGAAAAGGACCTAGGGGTTACAGTGGATGAGAAGCTGGACATGAGTCAACAGTGTGCCCTTGTTGCCAAGAAGGCTACCAGCATTTTGGGCTGTATAAGTAGGGGCAATGCCAGCAGATTGAGGGATGTGATCATTCCCCTCTATTCGGCATTAGTGAGCCCTCATCTGGAGTACTGTGTCCAGTTTTGGGCCTCACACTACAAGAAGGATGTGGAAAAATTGGAATTTTTGTTGCCATCAGAGAGCAACAAAAATGATTAGGGGGCTGGAGCACATGACTTATGAGGAGAGGCTGAGGAAACTGGGATTGTTTAGTCTGCAGAAAAGAAAAATGAGGAGGGGATTTGATAGCTGCTACCTGAAAGGAAGTTCCAAAGAGGATGGATCTAGACTGTTCTCAGTGGTACCAGATGACAGAACAAGGACTAATGGTCTCAAGTTGCAGTGGGGGAGGTTTAGGCTGATATTAGGAAAAACTTTTTCACTAGGAGGGTGGTGAAGCACTGGAATGGGTTACCTAGGGAGGTGGTGGAATCTCCTTCCTTAGAGGTTTTTAAGATCAGGCTAGAAAAAGCCCTGGCTGGGATGATTTAGTTGGGGATTGGTCCTGCTTTGAACAGGGGGTTAGACTAGATGACCTCCTGAGGTCCCTTCCAACCCTGATATTCTATGATTCTATGACACATAAAGGTGTTAAAACGAGTACACAGCAGCTGGCATGGCAAAGATCACACCCAATCTCACACACAACAGGATAGGCAGGGCCCATCCCACCTCCCTTGAGGAGCCTTGACTGCTGCTTTGGAACACTAGATTCACATTTCTCTTCTGCCCTTTGTTTGTGTTTTTTAACTTGCTTAGCTCTATGGCGTGTTTGAATGTCTCTGGTAGCCACACAAGGTCTGAAAGAGACCTGGGATTATGTGGTGAAAGCATCACAGTATTAAAAAGGAAGTACTCAGAAAAAAAAAACACACGGGAAGATGCAATGAAGTAGAATCTCCTGAGCTCATGATCCTGCTGTACAACAAGGAGCAGAAACTGTCTCAGTTGGGGGGGGGAGTAATTATTAAAAACTCTAACGTTCAGAACTGGTCCCTCTTAGTGTTTTCCTCCCAAGAGCAAGATGGCACAGGAATTCAGTCTTGGCAGGACACTGATTTCTGATGTTGTCAAATTAAACGCGTCTAATGGCATTTTGAATGGAAAAATCTCAGAGTGTTTTCTTTATTGAAACACCCAGTTCCAAGTCCTGAATTATTAGGTTAAGCTCCGTCAGCAACGAGACCAATATAAATGCTTTTCATACCATCTGTCTTGACAATAAATAAATAAATAAATAAATAAAGGGAAAGGAAGAAGAAAAAATGGTTGGGTCCCAAACTCCCCAATTTCAACCTGTTTCTCCTTGGTACAAAGCTGAGAATTCAGGCCCAAAGAACATAAAATTATAAAAATGATTATTTTTTTCTTTTGTATGTTTTCTCAAATCCTTACAGAACATTCACATCACCCAGTGTTCCAGGATCTGAATTTTTTATATTTTAAAATGGGGGAAGGTAGCTTAAAATAAGTAAATCAGCAGCCAAATGAGTTTCTCCCTCTCATGCACTGAGAAGAGCTTGTAACAGTATATGCACTTTATATTTGCTGCTTATGAGGCTTAACGTAGTTATGCAGGGCTCTCATTTTCTACCAAAAAACAAATGAGGGTGGTGCATAGGAGTTTGGGATACTAAAGAGACAGCACACCCAGTCTGTGGTGGAGGAGGGAGGACAGTGGATCATGGAGGTCATCACTAACCCCTTGGGACAATTAAGGAGTGGCTCTGAGAGAACCCAAAGGCATTCCTTTCTCATGGTGAGGTCTGGGAAGATTGGTGGGAAAAAATAAAGGGGACTCCTAGAGAAGGACATGGAGAAGCTTTCCTCACGACCATAACAGAAAGGAAGGTAACCAAAAGCACCTAGAGTTATACCAATAAAGAAGAGAGATGGGCCTTAACCAAAAATATTTGGCAACCAAATACTCCTTAAGTTTGTGGTGTTTTAAATGAGGTTCTGGATCAGGATTTTATGGCTTGAGCTATCCCCAGTAATGAATGCCACAAAGCCCTGTGCTCTGTGTGCTGTCTTCCCATTCTAAACACCCTTGGGACCCTTGAGATTTCTGACTATGTTCTTCCTCTTTCCTGGCTGTGACTGAGAGGATCTTCCATCTCAGATCACAGACGTGGAATCTAAGAGGTCCTGGAGGGTGTGCAGATTCATAAGACTGTACTGTAACTTTTTAAATAAAAACTAGTTTTGAACTTTTTTTGCACCCTCAATTGTTTGTAACATAATCTTAGACGCTGAAAATAGCATTTCTTCCTGAACAGATTTGTCCTTTTCTGTATGATAGACATCTTTTCCTCCCCTATGCCCAGGGAGCTGAAATTAACATATCTCTCTCTGTTCACAAATCAGTCACCTTTGTCTGCTTCCCCACCACTTCCCTGCTCCCCACTGCAACACTGATGAAGGGAGAAAGAGTTAAACAACATAAATGTTGTTTGATCCTGCCTTCTGGCAATAAACCCTTCTATGCACATCACCCTCCCCATCCACTGGCTACGCTGAACTCCCTCTCGATGGATCCATATGTCTACCCTTCACACTTAAAGTGACACGGGAGTGATTTTCCTTAAGAAAAAATGCAGTATAAAAAGTGTGGGTGGGAAATATGCAGCGTAATGGAACTAAAATCCCATAAGGGAAATCAACACAGGCAGCCGCTGATACACTATTTACTTGGATAAACCATTCATTTTTCTCCTGGGCATGATGACATGAGGTATCACCTACCCAGGATGGCAAGTGCAAATATAAATAAATAATAAATAAATAAATCTATCCGAGCAAGATTTCTAGCTGTACTAGTTTTTTGTACAAGACTAAGTTTCAGTTAAACTTAATCCTTGCTGTCTTCTGTCTCTCCAACAGCAGAAACATCTGGTCGGTTTTAGATTCCCCTTGGATTCCCAACTTCAAAGGGAGTTATAAAGAATAACAAATATATGTACTGGCACTGAAAAAAAATTAGAGCAGCAGGAGAGAATGGTAAAATTGTCCTTATTTGACTGCCAGTGACAGGCGCCACAGGCAGAATTGTGAGAAAAAGTCTTAGAGGCTAAGGCAAATCAGCAGTTCTTTGGTGACTGGTTCTCTTTAGTAATGGCTCACAAAATCCATGGGATCTCCATCCAGGGGGAGGCATGCATTTTCAAAGGAAGATGCATGCAGAGGCAGGTACAGAGCACAGGCTTCACATAAGACGTGGTCTAAATACTAGTCTAGGAGCCAGGAACTCCTGCATTCTATTTTCAGCTCTTCAACTGTTCTGTGTGCATCATTGGACAAGTTACTAAGGGCTGCATTTTGGCTCTCAAAGGCAGTGGGGCACTGGGGAGAGTGACTGTGCCCTCTTCCCCCACTCTATTCATGCAGAACCAGCCATAATTTGTTCCTTTCCCTAATCTGTAACATTCCCTCTGCTACCTCCATTCACAATGAATCCACAAAATCCACATTTCAGAGATGTTCATCAAATAAAGTCATGTGATTACGGAATTCAGAGAGACTGATCAACTTGGGATACTGCTGGTGCAGATTAAAAAAAAAGGCTACATATACCATCAAATCATTTGTTGCAAATTATTTGCCCAGCTCTACCTATAATTGCCACCATGACATTTTTTATGACATTATTTCACCTTGTTATGTCACAAAGTCAACAACCTCCTATTGTTACAGCGACAAAGGTATTTCAGGATCTTTTTTTAGGTCTTCTATAACAGTGTGGCCAAAATCAGGATTCCTCTAAGAAAAATTAAGATCTTACATTTATAGAAAACCTTTCAACCTAAAAAATCCTAAATACATTTACAAACTAAGGGCCCAGTCTGGCAAGTGACTCTGCATTGGAGGCTGCCTGTTTCCTTGCAGATCCCCATTGAATTTAATGGGACTCTGTGCAAGAGCAGGGACCTGCCTGCTTGTGCACAAATGGCAGGATCAGGGCCTTACACTAACATACAAAACTACTGAATACAAGGTAGCTATCTCTGAAATGCAGTCACCTATGGGGTGGAAGGCAGCAGCTTTTTAACATCAACACTACAAAATGGCAACACTACAACGTAGTTTAGGACATGAAGTAAAGAAGGATCCCAGATCAACCTGAAACTACCGGGAAAGCAGAAATGAGCCAAATCTATCACTGATGTAGTCCCAACAGGAGATCCAACAGGATGAGTATGGCCCATTATAATTACCTAGATTTTGTCCAGCGCACTGTTTCTAAGACCCACACTCTTTTGAAAAGTGCAATGGGAAATTTAATGACAATGGTCACAAATGGTCAGGCTCTTGCTTTTACATCTCCTGTGAAAGATGATGCCTTCAGCAGCACTGTGACCCTTAGCACACTGATCCAACATTGACTCAGAGGGAAGAGTGCTGCCTAATGATTGACTTCTTACTGGTTCTGTTGTTAACAGCCATCAACTAAGAGCTGAATGTAGGTTACCTCTGGCACAACACTTAACAATCTCAACTGCCCAGCAGTGTGTCCTACCTGGTAGTTTGAAGAGAGTAAGAAAGGATGCAAAATAAGACGGAGGGATCCTCAGCACTTCAACAAGGGCATGGAGAACTCCACACCAGGGAGGAATTTCCCAAAGCAACACATGATGTTGTGATAACATCAGAAGGGCCATATCTTTATTAGCAGCCAGAGCAGCACAAACTAAGGAGACTATGGGTTGAGACAGTGGGCAGCACAAGCTGTAGAAGTCAGTCTGGGAGTTAGAGAGTCAGAGGGTATCATAGGGTCTGTCTGTCTCCAGCAGCCTGAATGCACAATCCCCATTACAGACTTGATCCAAAGCTCACTGAAGTCAGAGGGTGAAATTGCTCTATATGCATTGCAGCCTACTTGTCTCTTTTCTACTACAAGACACACAGCATATGGCAAAAGACATTTAATTAAAAATCATATGAAGTCACATTACATGAATATATCCACTGGAACACTCACCCCTCCAGACTGCAGAGATGGCCTTTGCTTTCTGCAGAAAGATTGATAATAGAGCCTGGGGTTGAGGCCCAGAGAGATGTGATAGGATTCATCTATTACAAATATAACAGGGGAAAAGAAAGAAACAGAGAGAAAGAGATTTCTCACTGTTTATACCAGACAGCCAGGCAAGATCTACAGATGCTTTCTGTTTGCTTGGGATATTTTATTGCCTAGATCATTACCTTTTTCATGTGCACTGCTCTACCAGCATGCAGAAACATTTTTGACCGTGTCCACACTGTAAACTATTATTTTACTTTTACAGCTTTGAAGTAGGGGAGCTTTTATTTTATTTTTTTAAGGTTTAAATACATTACTATTCCAGTATTCACTTTGGAGGCCGATGGAAAATCTATTCTTCAGATTAAATCAACCTTCTTAACAATAAATTCACTTTATACTGATACAGCATGTTATATGCTTAGTCACATACCAAATTTCTTATGAAAACAGGAGACACTTGTTGGACAGAGTGTCTATTCTGACTATATTGTCACAGGCCTGTAACTCTAAAGCATTGAAACTGCTCAGCATCATTTCTAGAGCATCTATTTGATTAACAAAGGCTTTTTTTCCCCTCTATTTAACAAAGTAAGAAGCAAGGTCTGAAAAACAGAACCATAAAGCAGGTGGTTTAATGAAGGCAAAACCCTCTCCTTTTTGATTTGCATTTTTATGAGAGAGGGGCCCAAATTACCAAGTAAGTCTGCAGACATAAATTTCCCCTAAATTGGGGGGAGAGGTGCTAAGATCTGGAGTTTTGGATCATTCCCATCTGTAATTTATGTAGCCCTAGATTCTGACACTTTTATTCTTATTAAGAAGGACCTTATTGTACCAGCTGAATGTAGGAAAATTGAACATGACTAACCAAATTGGAATCTGTGCGTGACATCATGGTTAATGCTCCAGTTCTTGCAAAAAGTGTCCTCAGAACATAGAATGTGATGTGGTTATGAATCTTGTGTCTTATCTGAAATGGCACCTATAGTATAGCACTCCCCAGCAATCTGCTCTGGCTCTGAGTTAGGAAGGAAAGCATCCCTAATAGTCACGGATACCAGTCCTTAATTCACCTGGGCTTTCCATGAAGGTCTTCCATTCAATTACTGGTCCAGTCCCAATCCTGGTTAACCTGGGTTTTGACAAGATTACTGCCTGATGTGGTATAGCTGTAGCCGTACCATTGTCTCAGGTCGGACTCACAGAGTTGTGAGTAGGGCTTTACTACTCAGACACATCAGGCTTGTACAAGCAAAGAGAAAAAAAGATATGTAGTATACTGAGGAGAAAAGATGTGAGGTTCTGGGTGCTGGATACAGTCAGGAGATGCTGACTACAACAAGCAGGGACTCCTCCATTAAGGGTCTCTTTTACCAACAGCTCAGACTATGACAAACTCAAGTGTATGCACAACACTCTGTTCGGCTTGCTTACACTCACTTTCCATAATACAGGTATGGCTCAACATCTTTAACACTGAAGATATTTGGATTCAGCTCTGGGTACAAACTTTGCAGATTTTGCCCATGCCTAACCCATTGCACAAGGAGGAGGCCAGAGCCCCTGAAATGCTCAAACAGATTTGCCCAATTCACTGGCTAGATGACTATAACAACAGAGAATCCAAGACAAATTCCCAGTAAGTGTAATGGAGATGGTAACTCCTGTTAAAAGAAGATCTTAAATTACCTCAAGAAGTCACGTCCATCATTTTATATACATACACAGAAAGTGAGGTCAACAGTATCATTCCTTTGAAACGTATGAATACATTTGGGGTTCATGAATGTTAATAAAAACAGCTCAATACGCAGTACACTCATACACAGTCTAAGGGTTCTCCACACCCTACCTAAGCTTTATCAGTGTGTCTCAATTCTGACTGGTTGCAATATATCCTGCTGTCATACTCCTGGATCCCCAGATACCTCTGACCATGTTCTTCAGTCCAACTTTCCAGCATCCTTAATATTCCAATTCTGGGTCCCCAAACAGCTCTTCCAAAGTCCCATCCAGAAGTGTGCAGGAACCAGAATTTCCATTTCTCTGGAATCTTCGCTGTTTCTAAAGTGTTTTTTGTTCCAAATCAGAATGAAATATCAAATTTGAAAATTTCCCACAAAATAAATATTAAAAAAATTGTTGTGAGTCAATCAAAATGTTTTGTTTTGTTAAAATCATTTCATTGTTACTTATAATTAAATATATTTTGAAACAAAAAGTTGTCTGAAACAAAAAAATTAAAAAAAAATTATAAAATGTTAAAATACTTGGTTTCAGGTTTTTTTCAGACTGAAATGTAATCACAATCAACATGTTCCCATAGTACTCCGATTTTGACAAAACTTCATTTTCTAGCTAAAAAATATTTTGTAGGGATTTTTTTAACCAGCTCTCATCCTGATCTTCAGTATCTCTTGCTATCCTACCCTGGTTCCTCACATACAATAGCTTTACCATCCTGCTAATGCACCAGTGACAACTGGCGGGGTGCTCTGTAATAATTATCAAAAGTGCATCTGGATATCTGACTAGTGTAGTATGTGTAGACCAATGGCTCTCAGCCTTTCCAGACTACTGTAGCCCTTTCAGGAGTCTGATTTGGCTTACGTACCCCCAAGCTTCACCTCACTTCAAAACTACTTGCTTACAACGTCAGACATAAAAATACAAAGTGGCACAGCACATTATTACTGAAAAATTGCTGACTTTCTCATTTTTACCATATAATTATAAAATAAATCAATTGGAATATTGTACTTACATTTCTATGTACGGTATATAGAACTGTATAAACAAGTCATTGTCTGTAAGAAATTTTAGTTTGTACTGACTTCGCTAGAGCTTTTTATGTAGTTTGTTGCAAAACTAGGCAAATATCTAGATGAGTTGATGTACCCCTGGAAGACCACTGCGTACCCCCAGGGGTACATATATACCTGGTTGAGAACCCCTCTAGACCATACAGGGAGTTGATAATAAAGCCTATCCACCTAGGGAAAGAGGGAGGAGGCCCTCCCCTCACATCTTACACAACAGTTAGGAGGCATTGCCAGAGCAAGTACTCTTAGTGGCTCTAGCCATTTTCAGGAGCACCCAAAACAAGTCTGAACAGAAGAGAGAACCAGACTGGGAACCACACAGGAGGATGCGTGCTGGTCAGGAGAATGTATTTCTTCGTTCCTGCAACTTAAGAAGAAAGTCTGTCTAACTTAGCTGGTAGTGAAGCACAAGATTAAATATGCATATAGACTAGTGTTTTAAAATTCCTTTTTCTCCAACGCTCTGTTCCAGCTAAGTAAAAATACTTTGTTTTAAGATGGCTGTTGGTCACTGATCACAGGTTTCCAAAAGGATAAAATTAGTAGAGTCATAGGTTCCAAGGCCAGAAAGGACCATTGTCATCATCTAGCCTTTTCTTCCCCAGCCAATTGGGGATTGTCATAAACAGATAGCTAAGGGTTAATGTCTCTTTCACCTGTAAAGGGTTAACAAAAGTTGACCTGCAACACCTGACACAGAGACCAATCGGAAACAAGATAACTTTAAATCTGCCAATGATGAAGCCCTTGTGTTTGGTTTTTGGTTTGCTTTGTTCTCTCTGGGTCCGAAGAGACGAGACGTACAACCAGGTTCTGCCATCTCTCCTGCTACAGTCCTCTTATATCAGTTCATAACATATAGAGTATTTAAGTATAGAAAGGCGGTTATCGTCTTTTAAATTGTTTTCTGTATTTGCAAATGTGTAGTTTGCTGGAAGTATTTTAAATTGTATTTTGCTGGGGGGAGGCTTTTCTCACTGGTGTCTATAACTGAAAGACCATATATTAGCGAATGTAGGAGCAATGATCACGTCGCATAGTGATCGGGAGTATTGAAGGGCAGGAAAGGAGAGTGGAGGTAAGGGTGAATGGGAGGTGAGGTAGGGAGGAAGGCGCGCAGGAGACGATGGTGAAGAGGAGAGGGGAGAGAGGGAAAGAGGGGTTAGTAAGGAGGAGTGGAGGTGGCGGAGAGAAGAGAAGACGCAGGGGAGGAGAGGCAGATAGGGAGGCACTGGTGAGGGAAAGAGTTTACTTTCCTTGTGTTAGGATCCAGGGGGTCTGGATCTTGGGGGTCCCCAAGGAAGGTTTTGAGGAGACCAGAGTTTATCAGGCCCTCAGAGTCCTGATTGGTGGCAGCGTATCAGATCTAAGCTGACAATTAAGCTTAGAGGAATTCATGCTAGTACCTCATTTTTTGGACTCTAAGGTTCAGACTGGGGAAAGAATACTATGACAGGGATGAAGTAGAAGAAGGGGACCAGTGTAAAGGCAGCCTCCTCCCCCATAGCAGGTCAGACACCAGAAGAGATCAGCAGTGAAAGGTGGCCTGCTGAGGACCCCCAGGGGAGCAACCAGAATTTTCCTAAAGAGGAGGCCCAGAGCTCTCATTACACCCAGCCTCAAGCTCTCTCCCCTGCACCCAGCTCTACACATACTCACCTCTTACTGCCTCCTATCTAGCCCTGCATGCTTCCCCCCACACTGACTTGCACCCAGCCCTGCAGTGTCATAGATATTAGGACTGGAAGGGACCTCAGGAGATCATCTAGTCCAACCCCCTACTCAAAGCAGGACCAATCTCCACTTCCCTAAATGGCCCCCTCAAAGACTGAACTCACAACCCTGGGTTTAGCAGGCCAATGCTCAAACCACTGAGCTATCCCTCCCCACATCCCCACAGGGGCCAGGCCATTCTGGGAGACCCAGTCCTATCCTCCTTTTCCATCTCCACTTCCCCAGGAAGCACCTAAATCCCAGTTCGAATCCTCCCATGTCCTGGGGATTTCTAGTGCTACCTGCTCTGCTCTTCCTCAGAGGTTAGGGGTGCCCAGTGCCCATGGGCATCTGAAAGACTGAAAGTATGGGGGGAGGGGAAGGGTGCATGTGACCAGGCACACAGGCTCAGAGCGCCACTCAAATTTGGCCCAGCCACCCCTCTGTCATGATGGAGGGGCAGCTCGGCCAAATTTCCACCCCCAGCCAGGGGCCAAGAGGGATCAAGCCGTGGAGACACCTGTTTAAAGAGAGAATGAGGGACTAATTGATACAGCCCAGTTCCAAAGATATCTGGGGCCCTCTGCTTAAGGAAGGACTGAAATGGAGTGATCCAGAGAAGGACCTGGGATGGGTTCCAGAAAAAGAGACTGTTTCCTGATGGGGAGCCAGAGACTGCCCGTTGGATTGAGCCCAAGACAAGGAATGCCCTTCCATGTATCTAAGGTCCTATTTATGCTTATGTCTGTTGTTAATAAATGAGACCCTTGGAAGGGGGTGCGCTTTGATAAAAAAGATCTTTGGGACTTGTTTATAACCTGGGTGAAGGGAAATTGAGGCAGGGCTCATCTGCAGTACCATGCGTGATTGAAAGGGGGCACGCCAGGGTGACCTCCACTTCACCACATCTATCCACAGACTAGTAAGGGCACAAGACCTAACAACTGAGGGGGTGCATTCAGAGAGACCAAAAAGCAGGCTGAAATGCAGCTAGCCTATAACTATGACAGCATCTCAATCCCCATCATTGGCTCCTCCATTAGTCCAGTCTTCAGACTCTCATGAGAAGTGGCTGCTTCCTGTGTCACTCTGTGAAGAGCTTTTTATAGCATAGATAAAATCTCATTAGACACCAAATTAATTTTACTTCTGACCAAAGTGAGTTTATGAATCCAACTCCCTTGGAGTGAACATCTAAGGTATGAAACAACTGTGCCAATTAGTTCTTCGTGAGAACACTATTTCTAATTTGCACTCGGACCTACTGATATGTAGGATGCCACTCTCTGTGTAACAGAGACTGTGAACTTCTAGTGGAGAATTGTAGTGAAAAGAAATATCATCACTGTATTTATGTAAAAGTGTTAGAGCTGCGCAGGGGAAGGTTGGGGGTGTGTGTGACAGACGGACGGTGGAGTTTGACCAAAAAAAATGTATGGCGTGTCTTTACAAACAAATTATCACCACCAAATTATCACCACTGACTTATTCAAAAGATTCAGCTACAATTTACTTCCAGAATTAAATGTCTGATAACTGGTGGTTTCAATCCAGGTCCCATTGGACTAGCATGTCCATTTAAGAAAAACCACCACCACAATGGGCATTAATTGGCTCCTTTTCCAGCAGAGACGCTAAGGATTGACTGATTCATGGAAACTGAACACTCCTCTCACATCTATGGCTTGTCTTCACTGCAGTGTTAGCTTTAGGTTTAACTCAAATATACCCCTCACCCAGCTCACATGCATTCACAAAAATCTAGAGCTCAAGTTAAGAGGTGCTTTAAACTCAAGTTACCTGGTCGGTCAGGGTGTGTGGGTAGAAGTTGGAGCATGCAGTGGTGACCCAGCTACTCTGTGATGCTGATACAAAAACTGTGCCTCTTGAGGGTTACATTGCAGAGCAACCACTCTCAGCTGAGTGGTTGCTAACTTGTAAGGAGCTAACTTGAGTGTAGATGACTCAAGTTAACACTGCAGTGAAGACAAGCCTGAGATGTCTCCGTTGGTTGCTCTACAAGGGTCCCTGCTATAGCTGTACGTACGCAGTCTCCAGGGCTACAACAGCAGCATCTTTAACCAGTACTAAATGTACCCACAGGCAAATCCTGCCTCCTCCCCTTGAGCATGAATGGCCCTTTCCCCATGACTAATGCAACCTATTCCATGAAATATGAAGAGGCAGAATTTGGAGAGGCCATGTAGGAACACACACATCTTACATACCACAGATCTCAACTCCACGGAAGTACTTTGCTCACTGAGGTTCAAAGAGGGATTTGGCAGAAGGGCAAGTAGATCTTTGGCTACAATGATCCATCACCCATTTCCCCCTAAGTCAGACTAAAGAGGCATAGACAGACACCTCAGAAGCTTATTCAGCAATGAATGCTAAATGGTGGACTCCTCTCCTCCTCTGTTTCTGAAAAGCTGCCCAGGCCAGCTGCTGGGTTGTCCTTTGTAGCCAGGGTTTGAGCTAAAGCATGTGATAACATGGCAAACATCAGCACAGCCCAAATACAGATTCACTGCTCTAGCGCTACCCGAAAACTGTAGCTTTGGCCATCATGTAACTATAAGTGGATGCGTCATTATAAAACTGCATGTGCAGCAAGGTTTTAATCACTTGTTTCTCTATCTGTTCATGGATTTTTCTTGCCTGGCTGTAACCAGTCGTAACCAGTTGTTAATAAGTCGTTATCCCTCTGTGCAACTCTCAGGAACTAAAAGAAACCAGTGCTGTTATGCAAGTTTTTTTTAAAAAAAATGTTGTTTTATGGTTAATTATCCATGGTCTATTTACAAAATAAATCAACCCATTGTGCACCACCAGGATTTGTAGCCCCATCGAACTTTACTTTTCGTTAATCACTTTATAAATAAAAGCTAACTAGATTTTTTTTTGGTTTTGTTTACTACTTGTGTTCTGGGTATAAATTGTAGCAATGGTGAGAGAACAAACTATGGATTATTCACCCTCAGTTTCATGTCTGCCAAGATACTGGGCTTGTCTTTTTTCCATGAGGTTAAATAAATGCACAATACAAAAATTCCAGCCTCCTGAGCAGATGCAATCAAAAGAGGATGAAATGTTTTAAAAACTAAAACTTTGTTTTATGCTAAGAAGGGTGTAGGGTGGGGAGGAGGAGAGATAGTTAAAGAAAAGAAAAAAGCTTCCCTTTGAAAAAAGAAAATCACAATTTAAGGACCCAGTCCAGCAAACATGCACATATGGTTAAATTAATACATCTGAGAGGGACTTCCGATGTATGTAAATGTATTTGTGTGTAAATGTTTGTGAGATCCAGGTGTAAATATGTTCAGTTTAAAGTAGTGATTAAAAGTTACCTGCGGGGGGGGGGGAGGGACAAACCAGGTATTTGCTTTTTTTCTGTAATTTATAAAGGAGATCTGAATTTTTTTTATCCAAAGAACTAGTGAAGTTCTGATATCATAAGAGAGAAGTGTTTGAAAGCTGAACACTTGAAAAAGAAAGTTTTTAGTCAATCTGTTTAAAATGCATTTTATTGACATGTATTTAACTCCAATGTGTAAGAAATGCTTGAGACAAAATATCACTTTGCAAAAGATACAACATGCCCCTAGTATTTCAATTAAGAAAGCTTGAAATACATATTTGAGACCACCAATGAACCCTCAAACAAAACCAGAAATCGAGACAAAAACTTTGAGGCCTTTCTTATTCAACATAAAGTTGTCAAACAATAGAGTTACCATACGTCCAGGTTTTCCTGGACATTTCCTCTTTTTTAAGGCTCCATCCTCTCTCTGGGCAGATTTTTCAAACAACAGGAAATATCCAAGATTTTTGCAGAGCAGACATTGCAGCTCAGAAAAAGCCCAGAATGGTTTGTTTTCCAGTTGGTCCCTCCCCTGCATCCACAACTGATTGGTCCATTCCCCTGCAGCCACAACTGCTGGATCCCATCCATCCAGGACATGGCTCCCAGCCCCAGGAGGAGGTCTTGAAGGAAGCTGCTGACTGACAGCTGTCACTGCACCCTGGGCTTGTTCCAGCCACCCTGACACTGTGACAGAGAGTGACACTGCCCCCCACCTCCAGTGAGTACCCCCACCACAAGTACCCCCTCCCTCCCCTCTCCTCTGGCAGTGTCCTCTGACACGGGAACCTGAAATATGTTAACCCTACCAAAAAGGGCACAACTGTTTTTGTTGTGTTGTAGGTTGGTTGGGTTTTTTTGGTGGGAGGGGACTGGTTTGTTTTTGTTTTTTCCTTTATGGATCACCTTTAAGAGTTCCTAGACTTCCTTCTTTTTGCTGTCCAAAAAGGGAAGTCAAAATTCTCCATGTGACATCACCGATCATGTTATTGGAAGGACTGTATTGCCACTAGGTCAAGAATGTGATTTCACTGCACTCCAAGACTAGATCTGAACCAAATATCCTGATTAAAACACCCCAGAGCTGGCCTCAACTATTCAACTGGTTGAACAAAAGGAACAAGAAAACTTTTAAAAACTTGGGGTCCAGATTTAGACCTAAGACACTAGATTTATAATAATAAATATCAGTAATCATAGGTGCCAAGGGAGCTATTTTTGCTTGCATGTTGGTGCTGTTTGAGAATCACCGACATCTGAATGTCAAAGAAACCTGCTGCCTCCTTCTTTGCTTTGCAGATGGCTGGGATGCTTTAAACTTCATTTGCAAAAATAAACTAGTTCCTACTTAAGTGAAAGTAAAATTTAAAACAGCCTACACCTGCCTGCAAAGCAAAGCAGCCAGGCTGGAGGAGGAATGGGTGGGCCTCAAGCGAAAACAAAAGGAGTTTTAAAGCACTCCTGATGTGAATGTCTGCCCTTGCAGCAGTGCGCTGTGGCACTGCAGCCGCTTTCCATTATAAATGCTAAATTGGGAAATGTTTAACATTCCCTGTTTAATTTTTGCAGTACAAAGCAAGAGCAGCTGACATTTAGAAGCAGAGATGGGCCTGAACCAACATCATGGATCTGTACATCACCAAGCAGATCAAGTTTCAAGCTATGGGATTGACACACCTTTATCAAAAATCCATACTCAAATGCACCCCAGAACTTGGGGGAGAGGGGAATGGGTTGGATTGAATTCCAGCTTCGCACTCCTTTCTTGTCAGGGGAAGGGGCATAGCAAATCCAGGGAACATAATGAAAACCTTTTCAGAAAAAATAATTTAAAAATAACTGTAGTCAAAATCATGAACCAGAGTGTTTTCAGCTACTTCCTTACCCTTTTCTCTTAACCCTTTTCTGCAAATAATTTCCAACTGTGGAAAGATATTGCTATTATTTATTTGTTTTTATTTGCATACATAGGAACAGCCACACTGGGTCAGACCAAAGGTCCATCTAGCCCAGTATCCTGTCTTCTGGCAGTGGCCAATGCCAGGTGCTTCAGAGGGAATTAATAGAATAGGTAATCATCAACTGACCCATCCACTGGTGCCCATTCCCAGCTTCTGGCAAACAGAGGATAGGGACACCATCTCTGCCCACCCTGGCTAAAAGCCATCGATGAACCTATCCTCCATATATTTATCTAGTCTATATTTCAGCCCTGTTATGGTTTGGCCTTCACAACATCCTCTGGCAAAGAGTTCCACAGGTTGACTGTGTGTTGTGTGAAAAAATACTTCCTTTTGTCCTGCCTATTAATTTCATTTGGTGACCTCTATTTCTTGTGCTATGAGAAGGAGTAAATACAAAAAGCATCTATTGAAAACTCTAGGTGCCTTTGACACTTATTCAGAGCACAGTCATGAAATGGTGAGATCAGCATCCTCTTGCAACCTTCATAATCAGAAATTACCAACAGAATGCTCAATGACAAACACCTTGCCCACAACTGCCAGCTCGTGGTGTATCCCTGCCTCCTCCAGAGTATAGCTAAAGAGACGAGTTTTGCAGTTTGCCCTGAAAGTCAACAGATACAGGCTTCTTTGGACAAAAGTGGGGGACAAACTAAAACAGAATGCCCAGCTCTCAGCTCTTTTCTTTCATTGGAGAAAGCTTCACCTTGAGTGTCTCTGCTGATCTAAAATGTAGAGGTATCACATGAGGAGAGTGGTGGCCTCTCAGCTAGGTCCCAAAATATTTAGCGTTTTATAGATCAAACCCAACACAAATAAACTCCATCTGGAAACTCCAGCAGGCAATTAACTCAGTTTATGCAGTACTGGTATAATGTGCCTGTGGTTGGACACACAGCATAGCAAAAGTCTGAGTTTCCAAATCAATTCAAGTAGTGCCATGCAGCAAGGTCCAAATCCCAAAGAAATGTTGCAATTTCCTAATCAAATGGATATAAGGAAAAAAAAACGGCCATCCTTTCTTGCTCACCAGTCATACCTTAGTGATGGTGAAGGACAAAAAATTGTTATAAAAGTGCACCCAAATCATCAGTCAGTAGAAAAAATATTCTTTCAGATTGATGTCAATAAAAATAAATCCTGCCACCTCACTCCTGTGTAATGAATGTCTTTTCTGATCAATTCAACCATATTGGATAAAGCAAAAGCATGTGCACTGGCTATTTCTACAGTATTGCCTTGCCAACCCCAAGAATGAGTCAGGCCACAAAAATCTGGAGAATGGCTTTAAAATCACAATATTTAAAAAAACAGATTCCATTTGCGTTTCCTTTTATTTTTCATCTGTTTTTTGAGACTCTAAAGTGTCATACTTCAAGCTTTTCTCCTCAACATCAAGATCCAGAAGCTTACCTTTTAAACGAATGAATGTTCAAAGTCTCTCATAATCATATGACTTGAGGAACTGAGACTTTCAGCAAAATAGCAAATATTGAGAGACTCATGAAGAAATCACAAGATATGTCAACAATGAGAACTCCCTTAAATAAAGCTCTAGCTAAGAAAGATGCAAAGTGAATTGGCAGTCAAAGTGAATTGGCAGTATTACAACACTGTTGATACCCCACTCTCTTTGCCTCTGAGCTCAGGAAGACATCACTGCATAAGGTCAAATTCCCAGGCATTTATTTGCAAACATAATGGCCAAAAACGTGCTTAAAAATTGAAATGAGAACTTGAACTCTGCAGAAAACGTGAAATTTGGTGGCCACCTAAATGTGTACTGCAGCCAGATTCTCTGCAGTATGTATTTCCAGGGGTCTTACTTCTTGCTTAATGAGTAATTGCAAAGAAAATAATTACAGGTATGTGTGACAGGGTACAATGGCTAATTCCCTGCTTAGACCTCACATGAGAGTACACTGCGGAATAACAAGGCAAGGCTTGGTAGTGAAGGTCCAATCAGGCCCCGGGGCACAAAGTCCTGTAAAGCAGCTATTTTGTGGTTTGGAAAGAAGGAAAAGGTCTTTAAGAAGGAAAAACTGCATGCCAATATTACAGACACTCTGCTTCTGAAAACCTATTGTGATTGTGTATCTCTTGTTCTGATTCGTACGGTCTAGAACACTTATGAATAAAACCCCGAGGAGATTTGTTGAAAGACATTTCATTTTGAGATATCTGAACCACTCTAACAGCTAACACTATATTAACTGGAATGCTAATAATCATACTTAGCACTTCCATAAAGCTCTGCCTCTTCAAAGCAGTTAACCAGCTATTAATTAATATGATTTTAGCACCTTTCACATGTGGACCTCAAAGCGCTTTATAAACCTTAATGAAGTGGCCTTATAATTTCCCTGTGATTTACAATAGGGTAGACATCTACTATTATCCCCAATGTACAGAGGGGGAAATGGAGGCAGAGAGAGTTGAAGTGATTTGGCCAAGGCTACAGAAGGAGGCAACATCAGAATCAGGAAGGAAACCCAGGTATTCAAATAGACTTTTGATTATGTATATACTTCCCAAGTTTGAACTACAAAGACTTACAGTGTTCAAAAGCTCTTCCTATTTTCACAAAAATGTCTATTTTAATTTGAAGTTTCTATCTCAAGGACAACTGTTGAAAAGATGTCTACGCTTCAAAGATCTCTGTCTGCTAGCATTAAACCATCTTACTTATTATTCATATGGAAATCCTCTGTAAAATCTTTGGTGATCAGTTATAATGAGAAAGAGGATTCTTTGGGTCTGATTCTCATTTTCACTAAGGCTCCTCTGGATTGCTCCAGCAACTGCTGAAGCAGTATAACAGGGCCTTAAATTGGATATAAATTACATTTGTGCTCATTTTATGTCTCCTTTACATTGCCAGAGAGGCATAAAGAGTCTTAGTATAACTGAGATTCAGGCCCTGTGACTTCATATTTGACCAACTACATCATAAGCCCACGAAAGCTTACGCACAAATAAATTTGTTAGTCTCTAAGGTGCCACAAGTACTCCTGTTCTTTTTACATCCCTTGTGTTATTCTAGCAAAATCAGCAGCATTACACCATGGAAGAATACAATCAAGAATGTGCACCCAGCAGGGAACTATCAATGAAGGGAAGAAGAAAGCTGATCAAAACATAATGCATTTAAATACAATGGGTCAGACCCTCAGCTGGATTAAATCAGTGAAGATCCAACGACTTCAATAAATGTATAAACATTTTTGCTCCTAAAATACAATCAGTCAAGGAACATCAACATTTTTCACTACAGCCCCTTCCATTTCCCAAACCCCTAGAACCCATTATCTTAATTTCTCTTAGTGAGGATATCTATTTCAGTTTATCCATATGTACAAAGCATCCCTTTATATGTCTATCTGTCAGGCAGAATTTCATTAAAAAATAGAAAATAAAACAACTCTTATCAAAAGAATTTCTGGATCTCTGTGGAGATCAATCAGTTAACTGAAATGAAATATTATACAAGAAAAAACTAAATACCATAAGTCCAATCCACTGTAAAATTTTACTATGTGTCTGCACTTGCCACTATCATGTGGAGAGTGACCTAACACTGGGGGTTAGGTTAAGGGGGAGGAGGAGAAAGCTTCCATTGTATACACCCAAAGTTTAAAGAGAGAGAGAGAGAGAGAGAGAGATACACACACTGTACAGAAGTCATGGATGTTCCAGGGAACACTGCAACAGGAAAATGCTCAATGAGAAGTGCACAAGCCAAAAAGAGATCTTAAATAGATCCACTGTCTTCCGGTCTGAAGCCTTTTAAAAGGCTAGAAATTAAAGTCTGTGCTGTGGGCACCCAGGCATTCTGCCCCTTCCTCAGGATATGCATGTTTGAATATAGTTTGTTGAGAGAAAAAACATTAAAGCTATATAGTCCGTTGCAGTAACAAAAGCAAGAGGCAGACAAAGGTTACATAACTGGCTTTTTACATAAATATTACATCAAGAGATCGTTTGTTTTCAGAGAAGGGAAAAAGCAACAACGCACACACACACGAGAAATCAATCCAGCCTCCTCTAATTCTCACTCTCTTTCCCATTTTAAAATTCATCGAGTATTTTAAGTGTTTTTTCTTCTCTTTCCATTAAAACATATTATATATATATATATATAATATATATATATATATATATACGCGACTGGATAGCGTAGTGGTTAAGAGCGCCGCCCTTTGATACGGGAGACCGCCCTTTGATACGAGAGACCGGGGTTCAAATCCCGGTTGGTACCCAACTTTTCCAGTAGGGTCCTTGGGCAAAGCCCCTAACCTTCAGCTGCCTACCTCAAATATGAAGTTGACACGAACTAGAGAGTCATGCCGGCTCGGACGTCGCCCGGGATTAACAAGTCCCGCCAGTGTTGAGGACCAGGACAATCTGACGATAAGTGGGCTACTGGAACAACCACTTCATGGACGAGACAAGGAGAACCTGGAATTGATGGGAATGCTACTACAACAGTAGACCTAATGAGAGGGGATATATGAAACGTATGAGGGGACTGTGGATGGACAAAGACCTACAGCCACACTTACTGAGAAACAGCTAGTACCCAACGCTTCACATAGTAAAGAGGAAGCTGCTCTCACAGCTTGAGATAGACCAACTCCACAGTACATCCCAGACTCAAGGAAGACTGGAAGAACAAGTGGGTGCGGCCCACACCTGAAGCTGAACTCACTGTCACCCCCTCCATTGCAGAGCACAGCAGCTGATTATGGGCATTAAGATCATGGAAAAACTAGCTACAGTCATCCTCGAGACCGACCAAGGCTCAGTGGAGAATCACCTCAGGATAGTATGTTAGAAGATGCCATAGAGCCCTCATCACAATCCCTACTACCCCATAACTCAAACCAATAACTGGTATACGTACAGCCTCTGTATCCTGGAGATGCTTGGCTACACGATCAAGAAGAACAACAGTATGTAACCCACCCTGGAAATGAGGTTGGAGGATAAATCAAGGCGCTCCGGAGAGAAGTTAGTCAGCTGGTGAACTACAGAAGGTGTGTAGAGATTAAGGATAAACTTGGTACTGAAAAATGACAAGGGCCTGACTCCATCTGAAGCCTAGAGACTGTAAACAAAGCTCACAGCACTGGCTACCAGGCTAAGGAGATACACTAGAGAAGCAGAGGCAAAAGAGTAAATGCCCTGTTCTCCAAGGAACCATTCCAAGGTGTACTCCCAACTGCAGTGCAACAACACATAAACAGCAGAGCCACCAGCAGCAGAAACTGAACAGTACTGGAAGAACATATGGGAGAAAAGAAGACTCATAACACCAGTGCAAAGTGGCTGCAGACCTGAGAACAGAGCACAGCAATCTCCCAGAACAGAACCACTCACCATCACGTAGAAGACATCAGCAGCGGTCAAACAATGAGAGGCTGGACAGCACCTGGACCAGACATGATCCACACCTACTGGCTAAAGAAATTACAAGGCAGTGCATGACGCCTAACAGCACAGATAACCAGCTGCTGACAGCAGGCTCCCACCCAAACTGGCTAACACAAAGAGGACAGTACTGATCATGAAAGACCCTGCAAGGGACAGAACCGGCCAATAACCTGCCTCCCCACAACATGAAAGTCTTATCAGCGCATCATAGCTGCCAAGCTACAGGAACAATGGGCCAGTACAGAGCACAGCTCAGAAGGGCATTGGGAACACACCAGAGGCTCAAAAACACCAGTTGCTCATAGATAGAGCAGTCGCCCAGACTCAAGGTCTAGACAGACCATCTGAGCACCAGCCTGGATCTGACTATAGAAACTATGACACTCAAATGCCGCACACACGTTGGATCTGTGAATGTTTGGCGCTATACCAGAAAGTCAACAGACTAAGGAACCCCTCAAGAACTCAATGGACCTATGGGAAGACAACACTAGAAGTCAACTCAAGGCACTGCAAAGATGCCATCAATGGCGCATAGTACAAGGTATGCACTGTCCCCGCTGCTGTTCTGATATAGGCTTAACCCCCTCAGCAGATAACACAAGGACTGGATACAGGGTAAGGTTGCAGGAGTGGAACTACCATCAGCCTACTCTCCTCTACATGGATTGACATCAGCTGGTATGCTCAAGAATGAACGCAGACATCGACTCGCCTATCCACTGCGCGGTCTAACAGTGAGGATATCGGGATGTCATTCGACTGGAGAATGTGCCCTGTGGTAGTGCAAGAGTAGGGAAAGGTAGCCAGACCTGATGGAGGTGGAACTACAGCGGGCCACATAGCAGACATATACAGACCAGCTACAAGTACCCTGGCATCCCGCAGTCACATAGAAGTCCACGTGAGAAGCAAGGAAGCAGCAACATCAAGTTCACCAAGGATAGACAGGTCTGAAGAGCGCAGCTCGTGGAGAACCAAGATCCACGCCATCAACGGATAGCCCTGCGTTCATCAGATACCCTGCCGGTATAGTGAGCTGGCCAAAGGAAGGACATGGAGGCTGCCAGATGTGAAAACCCGGAAGCTCCTCACAATGCACGAGGTTTTCCACCCCAAGTCCAACACCAGAGCACTGTATACCACCGGAAAGAAAGGCGGGCGGGGCTGGTGAGCTGTCAAGGCACTATCCTGGATGAAACCGGAACATCCAGGAGTACATCAGTAGATGGCCCCCAAAGTGAGCTGCTGGAGAATTGCCTGGAGGCAGCAGCAAATGGGAGGAAGACCAAGCAGAGAAGAGTGCCATGGCAAGACAAGACCCTTCATGGATGTACTATCGAACATAGCTGAGGTGATGCTGACATTGGAAATCCTACCAATGGTTGGAAAGGGCTGGACTAAAAGACAGCACTGAGGCACTGATCATAGCCAGCACTAGGAACAGGCCATGAGCACCAGATCCATTGGAGCAGGGTCTACCACACCTAGAGAGGACCCAAGGTGCGACTGTGCAGAGGCCTCAGAGACAGTCAACACTAGTGGCAGGTGTAAGTGCAGGCAGAACAGCATACACTGAACGGCACAACCAAAAGGCTGGCATTGTGTACAGGAACATCTGCACAAGGTATTGGGCTAGACCCTCCCAAGACCAGAGGGAGATTCCACAGAGGTGTGGAGAATAGCAGGCTAAGATTCTGTGGGACTTCCAGATCCAGACGCGACAGGCAGGGTACTGGCCAATCAACCAGACATCGTGGTAATAGAACAAGGAGCAGAAGACAGCGGTGGTGATAGATATACAGTGCCAAGTTACAGCAACATCAGGAAGAAGGAATATGAGAAGCTGGAGAAGTACCAGGGCCTGAAAGAGGAACTAGAGAGGAGTTGGAAAGTGAGGCCAAGTAGTCCCAGTGGTGGTAGGGCACTCGGGCTGTGACTCCTAAGCTGGCGTGAGTGGCTCCAACAGATCCAGGAAACAACATCAGAGCTCTTGTCCAGAAGAGTGCAGTCTAGGAACAGCTAGATACTGCGCAGACACTCAAACTCCCAGGCTCTGGTAGAGAACCCGAGGTTAGGAAGACGCATACCACCCATAGGGGCTGAGAGGGGAATTTTTTTTTTTTTTTTATATATATATATAAAATACCAAAGCAGCCTTACACATTTCACTATAGTTTTTCTTATATTACCTGGAAAGGGCACCACATCATGGAGGGTCAAGGGAGTCTTATTTCAGTGCAAGTTAAGGCACTAGTAATTCTGGCTTGTTTAGTTGCAGCCCAGGGCAATTAGAAATGGCCATGGATGTTAAACTAACTCCCCTCTCAACAGTCTGAGAAGAGGGAAAAAAAAACTGTAAGTCTCCCCATCTGTTGTTTCCGTTTTTTTTTTTTTTTGGCTGTAGAAAAGTAAAATTATGCAAGAGCTCTTGAATGTAAAGGCTGTGTGTGCTTTTTCCCTTTTTGTCTCTGTGTACACGGTATGTGATATTGCGTAACTGAGTACAGAGTGGGCGGTTAGCGTTTACTATTGATTTACACTACTCCATATAATGAATTCAGAGCACTAAAAGAGAGAGAGACACACACAGGGAAAGACAGAGGGGGCAAGAGAGGAGTAGGGGGTTCAAGAGAGAGCAGGGAAAGGAACCATTTGAAGGAAGAATACCACCTGCCTGGAACAACAATGTTCATCTTCCAACATTTCTGTTCTATTGCTCTTTGTTTAGGTCTTTGGGAGAATGGATGTGTGGCACAGCCCTGACACAATGACCATAAACCTATCCCTACAATGTGTCTAATGTGAGCACCCCAAGCCGTCCCCCATTATTCAAGACTGGAAATATTATTATTATTAATTTATTATTATTAATTATTATTATTATTTTGTATTGCAGTAGCACCCAGAGGCCACAGTCAAGAGTAGTGCCAGTTGTGGCTGGCATACAAACACAGAGGAAGACCCAGGTTCTGCCACAGAGCTTACAATCAGTCATGAGGATGAAGCCAAGGCATTATATATTGCATAATACATCAACTGTAGATTTATACCAGTGATTCTCAACATATGTATCATTGTGGGCCCCATCCAATACCAGCTGTATGGCCCTGAGGGTGTCACATGGGCCGTGGTTCTCTGCTGATTGGGCTGCAAGCAGCCTATGGGCCGCAGGTTGACTTATACCCATTACAAGAAGGGCTGCAAGGATATTAAAGTCACCAGTTGTACACTTGTACGCTGATCCATGCATATTTGTTTTTTTTTTTATTGGGGATGGGGGAGAACTTGACATTCTGATTACCCCCTCCCCGCACTCCTACTGCCTCTTTCACTTGCTGGGATCTTCCCACTCTCATACTCCATATTCTGAAAGATGCACTTGGGTACCCAGACCTCTATAGCCCTATAATGACATGCATGATGAGTCAAGTCCTTCTAACAGCAGGTGAAATCCTTCCTTCCCCTATCCTCCCTACTGCTTAGTGCTCTCATTTCCTGAGATGTGTGACAGGCGTTATCGCAGTCCTGGGGCCCCAAATGCCCTACCTGACATAAGAGCTGTAAAACAGAGTTGACTGCTCTATAGGAGAAAGACACAAAACTGACCACCTGGTCATTCACTGATTTATTTCCTAGGGGTTTATGGACTATGCAAAGAAAGCCAGTCTCTTTCCTTGGCACTTCAATATCACAGTGAAGATACATACAGAATTATACTCAGAAGGGGACTGGATGGCTCAATGGGTTATAAAGCTTCTGACTAAGTCACCAGCTGAGACCCAGTCCTGGCTGGTAGTGACTGTAAGCTACACTGAGCTGATTGCTATTTGAGGTCCTATGTGAAATAAGTTGGGTCCTCAGTCCAGTCCCTAGTGAACAAGTGAACACATCACAAAAATTGTCAATAGCACTAATTGGCTCCCTTGTGAACATGGTCTCAACAGAGACACAGAGCATGCAAACTGTAAGGAGAATGAACTACCGGCATTTTTTGAGCTTGTACAGGCCCCTCACAGGGCAGTGCTGGGGAAGAATGCATTGCCACTGCGTATTCTGGTAATGGATAAAGCACTTTAGTCTCCAGGTCTCACAATTAGGCTTGCAAAATTCAAGAAACAAACCAACCCCTATTATCACCGACTTGGTTAACCTATTGTGATGTCACAGGTGGTGCCCAGTTATGCACACAACAACATTTCTGACACCAGTTAATGAGCTATATTTGCATGTGTTTTCTCCAGGGATATTTCTGTGACAGGGTGTGAGACATGAGTAGGGGTATTCTATGTAAGGCTCTAGTACTATTCTTCATGGCCTATGCACATGAATATTCTTCTCCTATGGCATACCCACCAAGGGCAGGGATTTATTCTCTTAGATACTCTGGAAGTCAGTGAAAGGGGAAATCACTATGGGCAATCCAAATTGCGTAAGCTGAGATACAAATTACCTGATACAGAACACTTCTGTAAAAAAATGAGAGATAATATCAAGCTACTTTTTATTATTATTAACCTGATCCTTCAAGCCATTCATATGTGATCTGCCATTCACTTCCTTGTTGAAGTTCCCTATGGTCTGCTCCAGCTCCCATTGAACTGAGTGGCAACACTCCCCTTGACTTCAACAGGAGCACAACAGAGTAAGACACATTCCTCTACCCAAAAGAGCTTACAGCCTCAGCATATATAGAGTCTTTTTCCTGTTTAAAGAACATTAATTAATCCTTCCCACAAAAAAGATTGGGGGAGTTTGAATACAGCGTGTATGTTCAGGTCCATCAAGACTAATACTAACTACCCACTACTGTCCATCCTGGATTTCTCTCTGTCAGTACATTAGATAGATTAGATAGGGATGGGGAGAAAGATAGCACATTTCTCCCACCCGCACTCACACATGCTCATTCATTTTGTTGTCTGATGGGGAGGGCAAAATGCACTGAAATTCCTCTGGAAGAGGTCTGCTCAAAAAGTCACAAGCTTCCTGTTTAACTCTCTGAATTGTTTTAAAATGAAACTGATCCTTACAGAACTAAAGAGAAAGTTATTTGTAAGGGAGTAAGAAGGCATGCAATTTGCATTAGGCACACAGATTAAAATAAAGTGGGCTGATAAAAAAGATGTATTAAGGTGCATTTCCTTTTTTTGAACAGGAGAATGCTAATGAAAGGAATGACCTATGGAAGACATAAACACTACCTCATAGTCAATGGGTCACTGCCAAAAGTTTTGACAAAGAAGTTCTCAGTGATGCCTTGTAGGATGACTGTTTCTGGCAGGTTGAACTAGAGTAGTACAGACTTAGCAAACAATGTAACACCTTCACCATCCCATACTGGCCATGTGTGTCCAGGTTTAGGCCAAACACTTCAGTATGATTTCCATACTTAAAAGTTTGGACGTAGCATCTAATCTTATGAGATGTTGCCACCTCATGTCCAGGAGAGATGTAGCAGGAGGAAAGAAGAACACATACACTGAGACAAATTCAGCTCTGGACTCAACAAGGGCAATTCCAAGTGAGTGGTATTATGCTTGCTTCACCAGCAGTGAACTTGGCCCAGAGTGGGTATGTGTATTATATATAGAGATGCAGCAAAGAGTCCTGTGGCACCTTATAGACTAACAGATGTATTGGCGCATGAGCTTTTGTGGGTAAATATCCACTTCATAGAGATGAGTACTGAGTTGTAAATCTGAGATACAGATCAGGATCTAAACTTGTCCAAAAATGTGGGGGTTCATACCCTATATGGTTCAGATCCATCTCTAATATAGTTTATGGGTAGAGACCTATTGATCTAGCTATGGCAAAGCTAGACAACAAGTTTCCAATATGATCAACTTGTTTTCAGTTATTCCTAACTTTTTGAAAGTTTTGCCTCCTGGACTAGAATTTTCTAGACCTGCTCTCTGCCTAAATGTAAAATTTTGAGGAAGTCTTGAACAAAGTTCATTTGTTTTTGCATATAAAAAGAGTGAAAAAATTAATGTTACCCATTATGCAGTACTTTACTGCAAACTTGTTTTAAACATCTGTAGTACTAAAGTGTGTGGGATCAGGGGGTAGAAAGATGAACTTCGGCAGGAGCCCTGCCTCACTGAGTGTGCATTGGCTCACACAGCTGAGAATGTTATATACCAAGGGCAAATCATTTTCCACAACTATGAAAACTTTCGGTAGGATGTTCAATAATGCTTGGAGTTGGCATACTCACTCTACTCCTAGTGAATTCAATGGGAGTAGGATCGGTCCTTAAATGAATCAAGGGCTCTTTTCTCACTGAGAAGCTATGAAATGAGTGAAGCAGCTAAACGCAGACATCCTTGTCTCACAGAATGCATTCCTTGTGTGCATATGACATTCTGGGATGGAAGAAGGGGGGCTTAGGTAAATAACAATTCCAGATTCTGAACTTTTCTTTTCTTCTTTTTTCAGACCGAAGAAATCTCATTAAAAAAAACACACACACACATTAACAGTTGCATGGTTAAGTACTCAGAAGTCATGAAATCCAATTGCACATTCAAACTTAAACTACCCTCTTGTGCATATGCATTATGGTATAGCATTTAATTTCTCCAGTAATAGACCATTTTTTCTACAATCTTAGATACATATGAATAACATAATTTCCACTAATGTTTTTTGTTTGTTTTTGTAGCTCTTTGTTTGGATTTGATATACTTAGAGTAATATGTGAATAGAATCTGAGTGTATCTAAGGATGCAGAAAAGAAGTATAATATTTTATTATTAGCCAAGAAATAATATGTAGTCCTGTAATTAAAGACTGAATCATTAGGTATACGTACTAGGGACACAGTTACGTTTATAAGCAACTTTAACGCTGGCATTTCCTGACTTTGAGGGCTTACCTTCACAATCTTAACATTCTCTTAATACAGGGTTTGTCTTTTAATGGAACAGAAGTCCAGGGAGTCTCAAACTTCATTGCACCACGACCCTCTTCTAACAACAAAAATTACGAGAGGATCCCAGGAAGAGGGGCTGAAGTCTGAGCTGGAGCCCCACAGCCCTAGGTGCAGAGGGGCAAAGGCCAAGCCCAAGGGCCTGTAACCCGAGCCCTGCTGCCTGAAGCCTAAGCTTGAGTCCCACTCCCCAGGGCTGAAGCCCTTGGGCTTTGGCCCCAAGTGGTGCAGCTTGGGCTTCGGCCCCAGGCAGCAGGGCTCAGGCTTTGCCCTGGGGCTCAGCAAGTCTAAACACCAGCCTCGGCGATCCCATTAAAACAGGGTCATGACCCACTTTGGGGTCCCGATCCAGAGTTTGAGAACTGCTGGATAAACGGAAGGGCCAAGTGTAGTGCTAAGCTGCTTTGGGCAAACAGTGACAAAATGAATAGTACAAAACAGAAATAATGGCAACAGAAAAATAACTATGGTGATATACAGCAACTGTTTCTGCTACTGAGAGTTACTAGAACTTTTTGCACACAAATGTTAAAACTGTTTTCATTACAGTGATGTAGCTGGCAATAAATATGCTGTACTTTGCTATTTACCTTTATTTTCCTCCCACGGGTTTCTCTGATTCATATGAACTTCCCAGGCTCCACCATTTTGGAAACTACCATGACCCAGCAGAAGCTATTAAAAAAAATCACACCATGTGTAATAGTATGGTTTATAATGGCTGAAACACACTGGCACATTTCCAAGATGGTTATAGCCAAAACGAACTGCAGTGCAATTGGCTAAGACTCAGAAAAGAAGGTCCAAAGATACTAGCAGAGACCTTAGAGTCAGCAAAGTGTCTCTGGATATTACGGCCAACCCTGCCAGAATCACTATAATTGAAGCTGTGTCAGTATTTCCATTATAAACCTCACTGTTTAAGACTTCATTACTCAGCTGTAATGATCTGATCTGTAATGAGCTGAAACACAACATGCACATGGTCTTAGACCAGGGGCAAGGCTTTTTTAAATTTCTCTTTGCAAATATAGAAAACAGTACAGTTGAATCCCTTTATAAGGCTTTTTTTGAGTGCTGGGGAAGGAAGGGAAGAAGGAAGTCGCAAATAACATTTGGAAACCAAGATAAATGCACTTGGTACTTTGTTAGGATAACTTCCATGGCAGACTTTGAAATTGTACTGTGAGTGACTGTAACTAAGAGCCCAGTGCAACTCCTGTCCCAGTCAATGGAAAGACATTCATATGACTTCACTCAGACTTGGATTGGTTCCTATGGGAGGATTCTATTTTGAAAACCAATATACCTGTTAAAAATAACTGGATAACACTGTAGTAAGTAGTTACAGATTAACTGGTAAATAGCAGAGATGGCCCCAAAATTAAGGGATGTTTGGACCAGCTTTTTGGTGCTTTCCCATCTCTAGTATATATTGTGGGCCACATCCTCAGCTAGTGAAAATCAGCATTTCTCCATTGATTTCCTTGGAGCTGTGCTCACTTATACCAGCTCAAAATCTGGCCATATGAGTTTTAAACATTTTATGGATCTGTAGTTTTACAACTGCAAAAAAGAGACCAGGAGGACTTGTAAGAACTCTCTGGGTCATTAACAGTTGTTAGGAGTCTCTAAAACACTACATCTATCATGTCAATTTGTTACATTTCTTGTATCCCTTTAATGCTACCCCTAAAATAGACAATGAAAACTGTGTAATAACAGTCCCACTAACTCAAAATGCAGGCAGAAAACATGTCCTATACCCTTTTTGCTAGCTTGAGGAAGTACTATAGTATCATACTTTGCACTGGTCCCAACAGTTGGACCACGCTGCCAATATCCAGTCCTGATTTCCCCACAGTGATTGTCCATATTCAGACTTTTCATAGAATCATAGAATATCAGGATTGGAAGAGACCTCAAGAGGTCATCTGGTCCAACCCCCTGCTCAAAGCAGGACCAATCCCCAACTAAATCATCCCAGCCAGGGCTTTGTCAAGCCTGACCTTAAAAACCTCTAAGGAAGGAGATTCCACCACCTCCCTAGGTAA
>NC_133769.1:162209458-162266613 GCF_003597395.2 Chelonoidis abingdonii | reverse complement strand
GGTACCACTGAGAACGGTCTAGATCCATCCTCTTTGGAACCCCCTTTCAGATAGTTGAAAGCAGCTATCAAATCCCCCCTCAGTCTTCTCTTTTGCAGACTAAACAATCCCAGTTCCCTCCGCCTCTCCTCGTAAGTCATATGCTCCAGCCCCTTAATCATTTTTGTTGCCCTCTGCTGGCAACAAAAATTCCAATTTTTCCACATCCTTCTTGTAGTGTGGGGACCAAAACTGGACACAGTACTCCAGATGAGGCCTCACCAATGTTGAATAGAGGGGAATGATCATGTCCCTCAATCTGCTGGCAGTGCCCCTACTTATACAGCCCAAAATGCCATTAGTCTTCTTGGCATCAAGGGCACACTGTTGGTGCAAACCTTCTCTGCTTTCCATTCAAGGAATCAAAAGTAATGCACAAATATCAATTAAGCCTCACAACTAGCCTGTGAGATATGCATTGTAATACTTACTGAACACAGAGGGAAATGGCTATTTTCAAACTTGGCTACCTAAAGTTAGGCACACAAATCCATATTTACTCACTAAGGACAAAATTTTCAAAAGTATCTATGTGACCTAGGAGCCTAAATCCCATTGAAAGTTAGGCTCCTAAGTCACTTAGGACCATATTTTCAAAGGTACTTAGACACCTAAAGATGCAGATAGGTGCCTAAGGACTTTTTAAAATCCACTAGGCACCTATTTGCATCTTTAGGCACCAAAATACCTTTGAAAATACGGCCCTTGGACACTTTTGAAAATCTGACCCTAAATCAGCATTAACATTAGATACCTAATATGAGTATATAAGTGTCAAAATACATATTTGGATACTTAACTAGTGTCACACAAGTTTGAAAACTGTGACTTATACAAAGCCAGATAGCAATTCAGCAGTAGAATCAAGAACAGAACCCAGGAGTCCTGAGTTCTTCCAGGCTTTTACTTTTACTACTAAACACTCCCCTTAGATTAGATTCCACAAATATACACTGGCCTTCAAAATGTAATGTTAAGGGAAGCTGAGTGTGTTCCTAAGAAGGGACGAATAGGCAACAGTTGGAGGTGTGACATATTATACCATAGATGTGTCAATGTCTACACACAAGGGGTCGAATGTTATTAAGGGATTGCCAGCCTTATTTGAATTTCCTGGGTTTTCTTCTTACACCCTTAATGTTCCTGATACTCTGGGTGCGTGTGTATGTTGGTGTTTATTTCTATTCTGCTTCATTATTCAGTTAGTCCAACTAGAGAAAACTGAAGATACTCATCAGCTAATAGGGCCTATATGAAAACAATTAAAAAGTTACAAATAGATGGGCTGCTTGCTTATAGTATATAACAGGTGTAGGCAACCTATGGCATGTGTCCCAAAGGCGGCACGTGAGCTGATTTTCAGGGGCACTCACACTGCCCGGGTCCTGGCCACCAGTCCGGGGGGCTCAGTATTTTAATTTAATTTTAAATGAAGCTTCTTAAACATTTTAAAAACCTTATTTACTTTACATACAACAATAGCTTAGCTAGATATTATAGACTTATAGAAAGAGATCTTCTAAAATGTTAAAATGTATTACTGGCAGGCAAAACCTTAAATTAGAGCAAATAAATGAAGACTCAGAACACCACTTCTGAAAGGCTGCCAACCCTTGGTATATAATAATGATTAATCATTTGCATTTTTGTATCTTTTGCTCCTCAAGGATCTCAAAGCACTTTGAAAACATTAAGAACCATATTCTAACTGATCTACTCACCTTAGGTAGTACCTGACTCCACCAGTAGTCCCAATGAGCTCAACGTGATTAGTTACAGAGTAAGGCATTATTCAACTCCATTCCTGTGAGAAAACTATTATCAATTCTATTTTATAAATGGGGAAACAGGCACAGAGAAGTCAAGTGATGTGGCCAAGGTCAGTGTTGGAAGCAGAACTCAGGAGACTTGGCTGCAAGTCCCCTTCTGAAGGCATTTTACACTGCCTCTTTGACTATCGTATTTACTGTCAAAAAGAAAAACAAAGCATGCTATTGACAATATTCTGGAAACTCCCAGCAATTCCAAGCTCTCCCAGTGTCTTAATAGAAACACCAAGGAAGACAAATTTTCTGCCTTTTCAGATCAACTTGAATATAGGCATTGAGAAATATTTCAATCTAATAAGATTAAGGCCCTCTTGTGTGAGGCAGAACCCGCAAGCAAACCAGGGCTGCTTGGTCAACTGCACTAACTTACCCTTCAAGCATGTAGCAGCAGCCTATCGCTGAGGAGAGCCTGAGTCAGATGATTCCCAGGCTCAGGTACTTTCCCAGCCCCGCCAGAGCTGGGGATCAGTTTATGCAAGAGCACTACTTTGCCAGGAACCCTCCTGCTGCCTCACAATGTACCAGCCCCTCTGGACTCCCAGCCTGATCCAGTTCCTGCCCTAGTCTTGCCTGAACCACTGTTCCAGTTCTGTCCCTACTTTGAGCTTGCTCCAACCATGTTACTGACATACTCCTTTGTATCTGTATCTGGACTCTGGCTACAGTACTGATTTGGCTTATTCACTGACTTTTACCACCCAGCATTTACCCTTGGCTTGCATCTCGACTCCGGCTATGATACTGATACTGGCTCATCTACAGACTCTGATCTCAGTTCTTACTAGGGTTGCCAGGTGTTTGGTTTACAACTGGAATACCTGGCCAAAAAGGGACCCTGGCAGCTCCAGTCACCACCACTGACTGGCCTGTTAAAGGTCTGGACAGTGGAGCAGTGGGGCTACAGCAGGCTCCCTGCCTGCCATGGTTCCGCATGGTTCCCAGAAGCAGCAGTATGTTCCCCCTCTGACTTCAACACCTATAGGCAGTCAGGGGGCTCCTCACGCTGTCCCACCCCAACCCTCGGCTCCACAACTCCTCTTGGGTGGGAACCACAGCCGATGGGAGCTGCAGGGGCAGTGCCTGCAGATGGGGCGGTGTGCAGAGCTGCCTGGCCGCGCCTCCTTCTAGGAGCTGGAAGTGGTGTCATGCCACTGCTTCTGGGAGCTGCTTCAGGTAAGCACCGCCTGGAGCCTGCACTCCTGACCGCCTCCTGTGTCCCAACCCCTTGCCCCAGCCATGATCCCCCTCCCACCCTCTGAACTCCTAAGTCCCATCCCAGAGCACCCTCCTGCACCCCAAATCCCTCAATCCCTGGCCCCACACCAGAGCCCACACCTCCAGCCGGAGCCCTCACTCCCTCCTGCATCCCAACACAATGCCTCAGCCTGGAACCCCCTCCCACACCCTGAACTCCTCTTTTCTGGGCCCACCCTGGAGCCTGCACCTCCAGCTGGAGCCCTCACCCCCTCCCACACCCCATCCCCCTGAGCCAGCCTGGTGAAAATGAGTGAGTGTGGTGAGAGCGAGCAACAGAGAACGGGGGCATGGAGTGAGTGGATATGGGGCCTCAGAGAAGGGGCAGGGTTTGGTTTTGTGCACCCTGAGTTTGAGTAGAAAGTTGGCAACCCTAGTTCTGACCCCGGCCTCTCCCTGGATCTCAATTCCACTGCTACCCTCAGCCCAGTTCCCACCCTAGTAGGCCTAACTATTGGGAGACAGCATCTTGTTTCTAAATATATACACCTCTACCCCGATATAACACTGTCCTCGGGAGCCAAAAAATCTTACCGTGTTATAGGTGAAACCGCGTTATATCGAACTCGCTTTGATCCACCAGAGTACGCAGCCCCACCCCCCTGGAGCACTGCTTTACCATGTTATATTTGAATTCGTGTTATATCAGGTCGCGTTATATCAGAGTAGAGGTGTATATCACTATAACCACAGAACAGACTAGTCAAAACTAGATGGTCTGACAGGGCTAAATGGACTAAAAAAACCCAAAACTATTTTCACCAGTAAAAGCAGACATAATGTGATTAACAAATGGGGGACAAAGATGTGCATGCTCGCTCACTCTCTCTCTCTCACACACACTTACACACCAGTAGCCATGATTAATTTTTTTCCTTTGTACTTTAAAGTCTTTCCTCATTCATTGCCATCCAAGCTCATTTGCAGAGACAGGCAGAAATGAAGCAAAGCAGACCTGGCCAGCACCAGAAGAAACAAAGTTGAAAATCATGCATGTGGCTCACTATAGAAATAGATGTAGTGTGTGGTAGATGGGACGGTTCCCCTTCCCCTAAATCTGGGTCAAGATTTTTACATTATTTATTTATTTTAGGGGGAAATTACATATTTGTACCTTGCTTCCACCTTCTTTTCTCACCCCCCAAAAGATCATGCAAAAACTTTTATCAAGCAATTAATTAAAGGCAATAAATCTTCCTGCTGAAATGCTCTTGATACTGGAAAGAGAGAGGTTATTTTCTTACCTTACACTGTGCATTCTGAAATCTGGCAGTGTCACCCAGGCAGTTCATTTCAATGTCAGCTACTCTTTTATTATATGGAATACAAGTAATAATGAAACTGTGCTGTTCTGCTTGCTTTCACTCTATATAGTGTCTATATTTATACACTTATGCTTCTATTTGAATCTATATTTATCTGCTCTATCTGCCTACAGTGCATCTGTTTCTCTACACACATACATAATATATATATATACACACACAAAATTATGTGTGTGTGTGTGTGTATATATATATATAAACACATGCTGATACACCCAAGAATATGCATGAATGTACTGTATTCTCATGAATTTCCATCAGCAACAGCACAGGCGTATAAATATAAACATGTGCAAAATATATATAACACATGCATTATAGAAATGTATATAAACACACGGAGTGATACACAGCTGCATACTAGGGGTCTGAATAAGTCTTCATGGTAGCTGGCCTTTGGAAGCTTTGCTAGCTACTGGGCTACAGAGTCAAAGGCCTCGTCTGCATTGAGTTTTCCTTACGTTTCTCCACTGTTCTAGCTCTGCTGGTGGTAGCAGTGCTGGGAACATCCATGCATAGCAAGCATTTGCACCCACCAGTGTTTTTCTCCCATGTCACACAGATTTGCCCTGAGGATGCCTGGGTGACACAGCAGTTAAAAAGTTGAGTCTACACTAGCACCTCCACCATTGCTACCACTAGTGAAACTGTCCCCATGCTACAGCAGAAAATTCTGTGAAGAAGATCAGTAGAAAGCAGCCACCGAGACTGATTCTGAGTCCAAGAGGGTGGTACCCCATGACGAGAGACCAAGGGATGACTCCAGACCCAGGCTGATGAGTCATTTGGAAGGGATATTATGTCAGTAGCACATAGGCCCGAACCACAAAGTGAGTTTTTCCCTTGCCAACTCACCTTCTGTTAGACAACGTGTTAGAAAGGGGTGTCACTCAAGCAGGAACAAAAGAACCTTCATGAGAGGGTATCTCCTCCAGGACTTCAATGATAACAAGGCCTATCAGCCCTGTCATAAACAGATGTTTAAGGGTTAATGTCTCTTTTACCTGTAAAGGGTTAAGAAGCTCAGTGAACCTGGCTGACACCTGACCAGAGGACCAATGGGGGGACAAGATACTTTAAACTCTGTGAGGGGGCCTCTTTGTTTGGCTGTTTGTTTTTTCGGTTGTTTCGCAGTCTTGGGCAAGAACGGACCAGACTGTCAACGCCAAGGTTTCCGCCAAACTCATTTCTGAAACAGTCTTCAGATAAAATGTAAGTATACTAGAAAAGGCGGATTAGAACTTAATGTGGTTTCTTAAATGTGAATGTTATTTTGCCTGGCAAGTATTTTTTACCTCTGTGTTGTGTAACTTGAATTTCAGGCAGGGGGGGGAGTCCCTTAGTCTATATGAGCTGAATACCCTGTAAACATTTTCACATCCTGATTTTTACAGAGATTAATTTGTACTTTTTTTTCTTTAATTAAAAGTTCTTTTTAAGAACCTGATTGATTTTTTCCTTGTTTAAGACCAAGGGAGATTGGGGGTTTATCATAAAAAGATAAGAAAAGGAATAGACACAGAAAGTAATGTTAGATTTATTTGACTGTAAGGGGTTAACAAAGTTCAGTAAGCCTGGGTCACTGACCAGAGGACAGCAGAGACAGATAACTTTCAAATTTGAGGAGGGAAGCTTCTGTGTGTGTGTTAGTTTGGTTGTTGTAGCTAAGGGGCTCAGAGGGCAGTGTGCAACCAGGTTTCTCTACCAATAGTCCTGACTACAAGGTTCTTAAGATTAAACAAATAGTAAGTACTAGGTAAATGGGCCGAAAACAAGTTAGGTTATGTTTGTCTTTATTTGTGCAAATGTGCATTTGGCTGGAAGAGGTTTAATTGTGATTTGGCTGAAGAGATCAAATTTTGTATTTGCTAAAAAGGTTTATTTGTCTTGAATACTTAGGAACTGGAGGGTTATTCCACAGTGGCCTATAGATTAAAAACCTTGTATATTCCATTTAATTTACAGAGATAAATTTTACGAGTTTTCTTCTTAATTAAAAGTTTTTCTTGTAAGAAACCTGATTGTTTTTTTATTCGTGAGACCGTCAGGGGACTGGTCTGAATTGCACCAGGGAATTGGTGGAGAAGGAGGAAGGGAGAGAGAGGATTTCTCTCTGTGTCAGGGATTAGCTTTCTCTCTCGAAAGAGTCATGGAGGGGAGAGAGAAGGAAGGAGAAGGTGAATTGTCCTCATCTTGTCTTTGTGATTAAGGAGTTGAATCACAGTGATCTTCCAGGGTAACCCAGGGATGGGAAAGCTGGGAAAGGCAACGGTAGGAAGGTTTACGTTTCTGTGTTAAGATCCAGAGGTTGGTCTTGGTTTCCACGGTAAGGTTGGGGACAGAAGTGTAACATGCACTGGAATTCCGTGGTTGGGAGGCAGTGCTACCGTTCTAAGCTGTAATTAAGCTTAGAGAAATTCATGCTGGTACGGCCATCCTTTGGACGCTATAGGTTCAGGAGTGGGATGTACCATGACAGTAGTCTAGACTCACAGGGATTGGTGGAGGGAAAGGGGAGGGGAAGGTTAATTCTCTTGTTTGAAGCTCCAAGGAGTTTGGATCAGTGTGGCCTTCAGGTAACGCAAGGGAAAGTCTGGGACGGGGATAAAAGAGAGGAATGGTATTCTCCTGTTTTAGACAGGGGTTTTGGGTCTTGGGTTCCCCAGGGAAGGTTTTGGGGGAACAGAAAGTGTGCCAAACACTATATTTTGGCTGGTGGCAGTGCTATCAGATCTAAGCTAGGAATTAAGCTTAGAAGTGTCCATGCAGGTCCCCACTTTTGGACACTAAAGTTCAAACTGGGGGAAAAATACCTTGACAAGCCCCAAAACAACAACAGAAAGGAATCACGGTTGCATGCTATGATGCTTCCCTGGGCTACACAGGGTTGTGAGGCACCTCACCATTACCTTCCCTTAGTGGGAAACAGTCTTGTCCATGCCTACTATTTATTAGCTCCCTGAAACCACCAGCTTCTGGCAATACAAGCACTGCCTTCCAGGCCTCTGCAGGCCTTGCCCTCTCAGTACAGGTTAGCAATAGGCACACACCACCTGCCCAAGTCTTCCAAGCATTCCCTGTAGCATCTAGCCCCTGATCCATGGAACAATCACAGAATTACCAGCCCTGCTGTTCCCAGAGGAACAGTACATTGCAGCTTACCTGTTATACCTCACAAAACCACTCTGCTGAACACACCGCATGTAGATATATATATATAGTGGAAACAAGAATAAGTGTATTATCAAAGAACAGAGATTCGAGTGATAGTAAGAATACCGGAAACAAATGCTTATATATAAAACAAAATTGTAACATGCTTCCTAGACACTAAACTTAACTCACATCATCCTCCAGCCTAAAGAAGCTAATCTGACCTAAAGTGCTCTCCAGCGTTTTCAACCAAGGCCAGCAGAAATCCTGTTTTTCATTAAACAAACTCACTTCCTTCATGAAGGATGCCAGGGTATTTCTTTCCACTCGTAAATATACCAGCACAGATCTTTGATGTGCACTTCAAGTTAGGGTCCACCTCTTCTCCCCTGGGTGTACTACTTCCAGATAATTTCCTCACTTTAAAGATTTCACAATCCTTCATTAGCATTCCATGCAGACTGGTGAGTGGAGGCCCACTGTGAACCATACACTATTTAATTTACATGTGAACAGGCAGATAAATAAACATTTCTTGCCTGAAAGAAAACCTGTTTTTCCCATTTGCTGGTCACCAGTCCCTAGACAGCGACCTTAGGGACATGATTTTCAGTGTATATACATAACTCCTTACACAATAGCCATACATGCATTTTGCATCGATACTGATGACCAGTGTGACACTGGCTTTTATTAGAGATCTCACATGATCCCTTCTGGTGAACCAGAATATAAATACCAGGTCCAAGAGACTCCTGTTACCCTTATGTACCCTTATGCCCGCTGCCAGCGGGCATCAAGAGTTCTCTGGGTCACACACAGAATTCTCCATGATTTTGTGAGAGGGAGGTGAGTAAGAGCACCTGTATGCAGTCCTGCTGCACTCAAGACATGGAAGAATTTCAAGGAGCTGCACAGCCTCAACCTGTGAAGATCTCCATTTCAAGAGCTACTTGTTGGCTTCCCAGCTACTTAAAAGTCGTTGAAAACAGAGGTCACAGACTCAGTATGTAACTCCTGGCTTTTCCAGGAGTGGATAACCCTAATCCAATGATTTTTTTTCCCTCTGAGTAGATCCTTAGAATACTCGATTTACAGGTAAAAGGGAATAAGATAGAAATGGCTAGATCCTACTGGGCACCAAGGACAGCTGCAAGACTCTGCCTTCACCCCAATCTGTACTTATTAGCCTACTTAACTTTAAAATCAGACAATATAGAGATTTTATCAAGATGTTTCTTCCCTTTTATGGCAGCAAAGAACTGCTTTCAATCCAGCAAGGACTGTAATCAGAATCCACAGTATTAGGTATACTAGTTTACGCCTAGCGACTCTGAAGATTTTTCAGAAAATATAAACTTTTACAGCATGTTTAAAAACCCCAAACAAGATCTGAAATTTGCAGAGTCAAGAAAAAATAAAAATTAAGAAATGAAAACAAATGAACATAACTTAAAAAGTTCTTAAATATTTTTGGTGTAAATTACACAGGCTAGTGTGTAACTAAGATGGCAATACTTTTTGTTAAATAAAAGATATTTAAATAATAGTTTTTTAGGTCTATGGCCCACGCTTAGCTGCAATGTTCTATGTTAATTATTGGAAAACATTTCCTATAATAATTTTATAACAAACTAGTCTTCGACGGTCCTGTCTGAAAGCAGGCTTTTCCCACATAATCTACAGACTATCTAAAGGTACATATAAGAAATACCTTTTTATATCCTTTTCATGTATATAGAACCTCTACAGTCTTTCATTATTCTTTTCTTTCTTTATGATCTTCACAGTCCCAATTCTTGATCCTCATATTTGACTAAGACTGCTAAATAGGGGTAAACTAAAGTCGTTCGCGCACTCAAGGATACATCTTAACTCACTGATTAATTCCTGATACAGCCAGTTTAAGAGGTTTGGATGGCATACCTTACATTTTGCCATGGTTGAGTTTATTAATATTAACCAAAATAAACAAATTTCATAGTGCTTGAAAAACTCCCTGTCCTAGAAAAATAATAAGGGTTTAAAAGGAGGGAGAAGAGATGACATTAGCATGATACGTTATTTCAGCACTATCAGCTAGGCACCACTATGACAATACTAACAATTAGTTAATAATACTATACCTCTACCCCGATATAACAAGACCCAATATAACATGAATTTGGATACAACGTGGTAAAGCAGCACTCCGGAGGGGCGGGGCTGCGTTCTCCGGTGGATCAAAGCATGTTCGATTTAATGCAGTTTCACCTATAACGTAGTAAGATTTTTTGGCTCCTGAGGACAGCGTTATATCAAGGTAGAGGTGTAGTTGTGTGATAACTGTAATGACTGGACATTTGTACTATTTTTAGCTGTGGTCATATAATAACTAGTCTATTCATTTTGCCCCCAGCAGGTTGTTGTTTGTAGTTTTAGTGCATTTAAGAAAACTGTTAAATTGAGAAATTTTATTTAATTATTCATTTTGCAACAGATGGATTACTAGGATTGGCAACCCTGACCGGTTTCGCTGGGACTCTTGTGGAATCAGGCTACATCTCCCGGAGACAACTGAAGCCAAACTGGGAGATTTTAGGCCACTAAAAGTCAGGAGGCACAGCTGGGCTAAGGCAGGCTCCCTGCCTGCCCTGACTCTGCGCCGCTCCCAGAAGCATCCGGCATGTCCCCGCAGCCCATGTTCCGCACTCAAACTCCCTTCCAGAGCCTGCACCCCACATCTCCTCCTGCACCCCAATCCCCTACCCCAGGCTCAGCCTGGAGCCCCCTCTCACACTCTGAACCCCTCAGCCCACAGCCTGCACCCCTTCCTGCACCTCAGCCTCCTACCCCAGCTGGTGAAAGTGAGTGAGGGTGGGGGAGAGCAAGCGATGGAGGGAGGGGAGATGGAGTGACCGTGGTGGGGCCTCAGGAAGGGGAGGCGTAGGAGTGAGGCCTCAGGGCAGGGGGTGGGACAAGGGTGTTTGAGTTTGTGTGATTAGACAGTTGGCAACCCTATTGATTACCCAATAATTTACCTTTGGAGGGTGTCCTACAAAGCAACATTTATACATAGAGGAGACTTTTTAGACTAGTGCAACCTCCCACCACATTTATCCTGCTTTTTAAAAAAATTCTATACAGAGAACATTATAAGTATCTACTACCTGCTAAAATGTAAGAAGGTTCTATCCTTTTTTATGAAATGAAGGTGAATGCATCCTACATTGTTTGAAAGGGAGCAGCTATATAATGTTAATACATAAACAAATACCTCTTTCTGCTTGGCACATTGTCTGGAAATATATCTTAATGTCTGTTCCATGTAAGTACTGCATGATAATTTCTCTCTCAGATTTACAAACCAAGTACTCCAGTCTTACCCTCAGGTCTCCAGTATTGAAGCCAGGCCTGGTGGGTCCCCAGATGGCATCCCTAGCCTCAGTGCTATTGCAATAATTCTGAACCAGTGCCTCTAACCAGTGGCTTTCATGCTGAAGATCTAGAGCTAAAGATCTAGAGCTCCACAGCAGGCACATCACAAGTCCCTGATTGGCTGGACAGACAGCATTCCCATTGGATATCTGGACTATATAATGAACAGGAAGAGGAAGCTGTCTAAGAAACAGGCCATTGCTTGCTGGTTGCTGCCTTTTAGAGCACCTTGACACCCTGTTGTTGTGTCTAACCCAGTCATACGGCCCTGCTGCCTTGTCTGATACTGCCTGCTGCCTCACCTGACCCTGCCTTGCCACCTCGCCTGACCGTGCCTCCCTCTCCTGCCAACCCGGCCCCCTTGGATTAGATCTCCCAGCTACCAATCCTTGTGAGAATTCTGACCTTGCCCAAGACTGTGTCTAACATTAATCGAACCCCTGGCTTCCAGCTTACCCACACACCACTTGATGGTGGCTCTGGACCATTTCCGCCACCGGGAATTACACTAACAAATAATAAATTATTACTTGGAGAAGATTTTAATGCTCTGGTAGAACCCAAATTAGACAAAGTGCCCCTCTATTTCCAGTTGAACTGTAAAACGTTCAGTACTATCCTCGACTAAATACAAAAGTTGGACTACTTTGTACAGACATAGCTTACTCTCATAATGGAAAAGGAATATGCTAGATGCGTATAAAACACCTTTATATCAATATAATTGTGTCCACAGTAGGTGGTGTGCTGGCATAAATCTTTTGACAAAAATACCACAACCCAATCCAAAATAGTTATACTAGTATAAAAGCTATGTGTAGATCAAGCTGCTAAACTCAAGTGGTAAAGATTTTCTTTCCAACTTCCATGACTCCTGATCTAGAGGAGCTACTATTTCAGTAAGGCTGAAACAGCCCCCAAAGATATAACTTCTAAGATAAGTGTGATATTTATCTCAGATCATGCACCAGCATACACACTGCTAGAAGCACAGGATGTCAAAGACCTGTATGATATTCAGGGATTACTCAGTGCTCAAGGCATTTGCCAGAACTCTGATTTATTCTGTGTTTGGTTCCAGCTGACTGGGCATAATGAGACCTTCATTGCACTCCTCCTAGGGTCTCTGTCTGGGAAGCTCAGCTCTTAAATGCACAGTACCCAACACCGCAACCAGATATCTAGATGGAGATTCCCCTCTTATATGCTAAAAATGAAAGCATTTATCTAAGATATCAATGAACAAACAATGGTGTTTTGGAATAAAGGACAAAAAGATTGTTCTTTTCACAGTTTTGTGGGAGACATTTAAAGCATCCATTAGAGGAATGACCGTGACACATACTTTTTACAAACCAAAGGAGCCATTTCAGATCATCTTAGAAAAGAAGCTCAAATCTCGTCAACAACTAATCATTGGCGCTTCCCAAAAAACAAAGCTTAAGCTGTAGATATGCATGTGCAACTTGGCAACATTATCACATCTCTAGGCAATAGCAGCTCTCTCATATGCCCAACAACGGTTTTTTTGAATTTGGAAAAAGAGCCAGCTGTATGCTTTCAAAAATATGCCATTCCACCAATGCCCCAACCATTATACCTCCAACTGTAACAGAGGACAAATTTAATAACCGTTTCTGTTGTTGCTTTCTTATCAAGTTGTACCAACCTGCCCCCTCGCCCACTTTGAACACCCTCAGGAACCCCTTCTATAGCACAATTTTTTTTGAAGAACCCCAAATCCTGTGGATTATTTAAGAACAAAATGTAATATTTGAAGCAGAGATATTGACAGATGAAGTTCAAAATGGTGTATGGGACCTTCCAAATGGCAAATCTCCAGGGCTTTAACAGTCAGTTCGATCAGTCTTTCCAGGAGCTTCTAGTGTTTTGTATAATTCAAATGTTCTGTCACTCCCGTGAACTGGGAAAATAGCCCTCTTCCTGTTTGGAAGCCAGTATAACCACATAAAAATCCTGAAGGTGGTAGATCATTTAAACCAATATCTTTTATTAGCTCTGAAAATAAAATATGACTAACAATCTTAGCAAACCAGTTATCTCTAGTCCTACTATTACTAATTCAAACTGTCCAGTCTGGCTTTATGTCAAGGAGAGATACAAACCATAATATTCAGTAAACGTTAAATGTCATTCATCACAATAAACAAACCAAAACAAGTACCTTTTTTCTAGCATTAAGTGTGGAGAAGGTAGGGTTCTTGAGGAGTATCTTTTTGAAGCAATAGGGAATTTTAATTTCAGACATCAATTTATAACCTCCATCTAACTGTTAAGAACATAAGAACGGCCATACTGGGTCATACAAATGGCCCATCTAGCCTGGAATCCTGTCTTCTGACAGTAGCCAGTGCCAGATGCTTCAGAGGGAAATGAACAGAACAGACCAATTACTGAGTGATCCATCCCGTTGTGTAGTCTCAGCTTCTGACAGTCAGAGGTTCAGGGACTCTCAGAGCATGGGATTGCGCCTCTGACTATGCTGGCTAATAGCCATTGATTGACCTAGCCTCCATGAACTTATCTAATATTTTCATCTGTATTGCTTTATTTGATAGATTCCTGATCAGAGCCTTAGGGCCTAAGCCAAAGCACATGAAATCAATAGAAAGACTCCCATTGACTTCAGGAGGCTTTAAAGAGCCAAGGCATGGATGTCTTTTGTCAACTTCTCTGTTCGCTTTGTCCACTGAATTGCTGTAATAGCTAATGCAGATTCTCCAGAGATTTGGGACATCACAATCCATAATGAATAATATAGGATTGCTCTTCTCATCTTGCTTTATCTCAGTGAAATGTGAGTCTTCATTAAATGCTTCAAAGAAGTCTAAGACGTCTACAGCTCAATATCTGTTTTCTACGTAAATATGACTAATCAGCGGCAGTGATCTTAGACACCCATCCAACAAGAGATTCTTTAACTTTCTAGGCCAATGACCACTTGAGACATTCAAAGACCTGGGGGTATAGATTTCACCCAGAATAATTAGATAATTAATACTAAATCTGCAACCCGTTTTACATACCTAAAGTCAAACTTCTAAGATGATACCATGTACCACTATTTACAACTGACTGAGTAAGATTGAGAAAAGTGAACATCCTTCCTTAAGTCATGCACTTCCACTTTTGATGTATAAAAAAAGAACTCCATAGAATATTCAGAAATTGTATATAGGATGACAAGAGACCAAGAGGCAGATTCCTGAGGCTCCAGAGACAGAAAAGAAAATGAGGCAATGACCCTGCCCAAGTGGAAATTCCAAAACTGGTCAGCTGTCATTTGATATGTTTGGAACTGGCTATATTGAACAGAAATTCAAGGAAGCCCCAGCATAGCAAAGCCATTGAAGAAGCATTCTGCTCTCCTTTTTATTCTTTTCAATCTCATTCACGGCAAAGCTATTTTGCTCCCTGAGACCAGACAACATCAAATCCTATGAATCCTGCTGGAAATATGGGAACAGACACTAACAGTTACCTTGGTACAGAACCAAAATCCTTCTTAACTGTCCTTATATGCAGGCTACCAGGTTTTCTTCCAGTAGAGAAAGATGCTAACTTTAAAAGATGGGAAGTCAACGGACTGTCAATCACTGGAGACTTTTTTCCAAGGCATAGCACTACTGAATTCTGAATAGCTCAGAATGGAATTGAATTTATCTTCTTGGAATTTCTATATGCTACAAGGTAAATATCTTCTAGACATAGTTACTAAAGCAAAAACTCCAGAACAACAGATTAAAAGATACGTTGAGACAGTGGCCTAAATCAAAGAAGTTCCTATCTCTACTTTACAGTTTCTTTACTGAGAAGAACGTGACATATTTAATTTTGAAAATATTGAAACAATTTCCCCCCTTCTGCCTCAAAATGAACAATGCAGCTAAATTAATACAAATGTTCTAAACAATTAAAGCTTTTGAAAATCTGCATTTTTCACCAAAAAGAGTTTCAACTAGAAAATTTCACCCACCTCTACTCCTATTGGCCATTCATGACAGAGTCTGATTCTGATCTCAGTTACACCATTGTAAACCTGACACTGGACCTCAAACATACATTGGGGAAACTGAGATCAGAATCGGGCCCTTGATGCAGTACTGTGTTGGTTCCTCCTTTGTGCAGTAAGAAGATCATCCACACTGATGCTTGGACAGAGGTAGAGTCTCAAGGCCGACATTAGCCTATAGTGTTACAAGTCACAGATCCAAGACACCTGTTAAAAAGCGAGATACCTTTTCTGCACAGACCAAATCTTTTCCTGTTCAATGTATTCTGAAATAGTCATTCATTCTGTGGCAATGACTTCATTGGGCTCTGATCCTGTTATAGGGGCCAGATGGAGGTGGTGGGTTTTTTTGTTTGTTTTTTAAACCAGTATCATCTCAAGCGTATAGAATGATTGATTTTTTCACATTTTAAAATATAGTACAGCCTCAATTATCCAAACCTCAGTGAACCCACATAAGGTTATATTCCCTGTCATTTATTAATTAAATGGCAAATTGAATCTATTACTAGTTATTTTCACAAAGCCATAGGCATGCAGGGCATTTTGGTTATTGGTAAACTTTATTATTAGAACTTATTCAGTTTCCTTCCCATGTTATTCAGACTCTGATGTACACTAAAAACTATTTGTTAAAAAAAACACGTACAGCCTGTCACTGGGTGGGCTTTGAGTTCTGTAGGTCCTCTGGGGTACAAGCATCCCCACAACTTAGGGAGGCAGCACTCCTGACAAGTAAACAGACAACAACGTCAAAAACTATGTCTTGAGTGCAATCTGACAACTTCTAATCCCACCAGGGTATTAGTATGAATAAGTGACTGACTGTTGCAATGGCACGTTACCTGATAAGATCTCATACTAAATTGTCTCTTTCCTGAGTCTTACCTCTATTCAAGAAAGTTAATGGACATGTAAAAAGGACAAAACGTCCAGTGGTATTAAGTAACATTGTGTTCATTCTGATGGCTCTTGCAAGGAAAAAGTGGTCTGCAGTCCAGGGATGCTCTATCTCAAAATGAGTACTAAGATATGGGGGCTCAACAGCGTCTCTCTCCTAGGGGGCTTGAGACATATTGGGGAGAAAAAGGAGGCTGACTGCCTGAGCCATTGTACCTGGAGATAGTATGCCCAGGAAGAGTTCACTGGGCAACAGGACTTAATATGTCAGGAAAAGGTATAGCCAACTCTTCTTCCAGAGCAACTCCGCCAATGCAGAGGATGAGTAGAAGCATATTCCTTCGCCTATGCTTCTCATTACAGCCAATAAGATTATAGCTGACCTCGTCATGGGTGCATTGGCTTCATGTATACTTTAGTCCTCCTTTTGCACCCACACAGGACCATCACAAGAATTTAGCCTTTAGTGCTGAAAGGCAGAAGCAGAAACACCATACTAATGGTTCAGAAATAGGAAGGCCCTCCTGAAAATCTCTGGATATTAAGATAGGCCAGTCTGCCATGATAACCAGCCATAGGTGAGCAGTCACAACACAGCTAATATACAGTTCACTATCCTATTTCAGACAGACTCCAGCTTTAATGGTTGCTACTGTTGATTTGCTACTGCACTGCTGACATGCTGCATATTGATTATCAAGATACTGATCTTTCCATGCACAAATACAGCAACACTAGTATACCCTCTCCACCAAGCCTCCCCTAAAGCCAAAGAGCGTGGGAGTTACAGTGAAATATGCCTGGTGAGAGGAGTGAGTGAACAATCATGAGGCTTGGGGTCTATGTATAGCAGCTTTTCTAAAGAGGCCGAATTCTAGAAGAATTTAATCAATGTGTCAGTTATGTATTTTCTGTTATCAATGATATAGCACCTGATTATAAGATGTGCTGAGCACACACGACACTCACTGTCTTCAATGAGAGCCAAGAGTGCTCAGCACCTATCAGAAATAGGCACTCAGAGCCAAATCCTGGTTAATGGCCAAACTCTGACTGATTTCAACGGGAGCAGGATTTGGCCCACAGTGAATAGTTAAATATGCACATCCCATCTAAAATAAATAACTAACATTAAGATTGTAAAGTGAAGCATTCAACAGTTGAAATGACAAAATCCAGTCTTCCTGTGAAACTGTACATATTACAATACAGTCTTCAATTCCATGATCATACATTAGGTTTTCTGCAGAATGGATGGCACTCCAGTGAATGAGACAGATTCAATTTTCTTTTTATCCTCTTTGTTCAATGTGTGGCCCCATGCTTTATTTACTGAACACCATCTAAATCCTGCACCGAAGAAGACATTTTTTCTTTCTTCACTTGCTTTTCTATGATGCTTATCAGCATAAGCAGTGGTGCCATTTTGGATATTTCTTGTGAGAGCGAAGGGAGGAACAGGGAAGGTAGGAGGAAAATTCCGGACTGGACAGAGAGACAGCTAGGACAAATGTGAGTGGTGTTGTGGTCTCGCATGCCTGATCACAATGCCACTCACTGAACTTTGGTCTGTCCTCCCCTCCATCTGTACAGAGTCAAAATTGAATGAGCGGCATTGTGACCATGCAGCCAAAGCAACACTGGACTGCTTCAGAAGTAGCTGTACTGATTTAGTATGGGGCTGCTGCTTTGCAGCTCCACTATCAATGGAACTTTGAGCAAGTGCAAATGCCCCTCCACCCCCCACAACTGGCATCAGAGCCAGAGCTGCTCTAGACCAAATGGCACCCCAGGCAATGAGCATATTTGGCGCCCCCCCCATTTGTTAAGCTTTTGAATACCTAATTTTTTATTGCATTTGTAGCCTATTTCACGACTTTGATGCACAATTTGCTTCTATGATTTATCCCAGTCATATAAGACGATAAATTTGCATGCTAGGATCTGTAAATCTGCATTTATTCATGCCATATAAGCAAATAAAAAATTCACTTCCTCTCAGCTTATAGAATTTTTTTAATTTTAAGAATAACTGAAATGTACTAACATCAAGAGACTGAACTATGCACCAACACTAGGTGGACCAGTATTAAATAGTGTTACAGTAGCTTTAGAATGTTAACCGTAGTCTTTTAGTTCAAAAGCTCACTTTTCTCACCTTTGCCCTCACAGCATCAGAGAGATTCAAAGACTGACCAATGGCACTTTCAAGTGATAAAATAGGAAGTGATGTCAGTCTCTGATTGAACCTCATCGACTGAAGATAAGTTTTCACCTGCCTGAGCTTCATAAAGCTGTGCTCCCCACTCGTGACTATGACCAGCAACGCAAGCAGAATCTTCAAAGCTATCCACACATTAGGAAAAATGTCCCTCTACTCTGCATCATGAATGACCTGGACAGTTTGCTCTCTGATCTCTATTTGGTGGCATTCAAAACCCATGTTTCCCAGCTAGCATTCTACTGCAAATATAACCTGAAGAGTGCCCATTGCCATTCCCTTGCTGACTATTTAAAACAAATGAATCAGAGAATTAGCTACCACAGCCATAAGACTGGTTCAGACCAGTGGGCCATCTAGCCCAGTATTCTGTCTTTCTACAGTGGCCAGTGCCAGATGCTTCACAGGGAATGAACAGAACAAGACAATCATCAAGTTATCCATCCTCTGTTATCCAGTTCCAGCTTCTGGAAGATGGAGATTTAGGGACACCTGGAGCATGGGGTTGCATCCCTGACCATCTTGGTTAATAGCCATTGATGGACCTATTCTCCATGAATTTATTTAACCCAGTTATACTTTTGACCTTCATAATATCCCATGGCAACAAATCCACAGGTTAACTATCTGTTGTGTGAAGAAGTACTTGTATATGTTTGTTATTAACTTGCTGCCTATTCATTTCATTAGGTGATCCCTAATTCCTGTGTTATGTGAAGGAGTAAATAACACTATTCACTTTTTCCACATGATTCATGATTGTATAGACCTCTATCATATTCCTACCTCAGTCATCTTTTTTCTCAGATGAACAAAACCAGTCTTTCTAATCTTGCCTTGTATGGTAACTGTTCCATACCCTTAATCATTTGTGTTGCCCTTCTCTGTACCTTTTCCAATTCTAATATAATTTTTTAGAGATGGAGCAACCTGAACTGCATGCAGTATTCAAGCTGTGAGCATACCAGGGAATTATTGCATGAAAACTACATGAGCAGAACTCTAAGCATGCAAATTATAAAAGTAAGAAAGTCTCATCCAACGAATCTGAGCCCATCAACTTATTTCAGGAAACTATTGCTGTTTACATAGCACCATTGTTTCACCCGCACTGCTCAGAGAAACAGAAGCAGCTCTCAACTAGTCAGGGAAAAATGAAAATTCCAGTGGTCAGCAAATATCAGATAAGGCCTTCACCCATTAACGCTTAACCAGAAATTTGTCCTCGTCTCTGTTCATTTCCAGTATCATTGGGCCAAATCCGTTCCTTCTGAGTTAATGAAGGTACACAAGGGATGAATTTAATCTAATATGTGTAAATCCAACTGGATAGGACTGTTTTATTTTCTCCAAACTACCTGACTGGAACCTAGGTCATACTAATAAACCCAGATAAACCCAGATGCAAAGTTCATACCAAGAATCATATCTAACCTTGTACAAAGTTTTGTGGGAGAGGATGGATCCAGGCATTTTCTCTCCCCCTATAGAGAGGCAGGTGCCAGATAATAAATAACAACAGCAGCTGATATTTATACAGCACATTACATCTGTAGGTCTCAAAGTGCTTTACAAAGGGTTCTCATTTTGCAAATGGGGAAACTAAGATAAAGAGAGCAAATGACTTGATTAATGGGAGTCAGTGCCAGAGATGAGATTAGAACAATTAGCCACTGAAGCATGCTGAATTTCCCCATAATTTAGGGGTGGTCAATCTGAGGCTTTTTACTTCAGGTCCATCTTGATTAATAAATGCAGAAGAGAAAAATCTCTGCTTTTCCATTCCTCTTGCTCCTGAGAGTCACAGCTTCCTGTTCCTTTTGCTTCCTTTTATAGTTGTCTCTCACCAAGTATTTCAGAAAAAAATGCTAAATAAAGATCACAGCCTGTTCCATTATGTCCCCTTCTTCTTCTCCTCCTCCTCCTTTCTGCATTTTGTGCAATGTTGTGGCACCTATTAACTACCAATGTTTTCAGAATGACATTATACAAGGTGCAGGCTGTACCACTGTGCCCTAAAAATATCAACAACTGCATTAGTCTCACAATAATTAATGGCAGGCATTATGCAAATGACAACTTTTTCACTGCAAAATAATGACATTTCTTCATTTTGAGCAGAGTTATGCAAAACAATGAACTGGGGATGATAAATCACACAGGAGAATTAAGAAAGCCATAACGTTCCTGCCCAAGCAGGCAGAAAGACAGACAGACCGACAATTCAGAACACACAGTTTGTTCTCATACTACTGTTAAATAATAAATAAAAGCATAGCCAGTTGGCTATTAGAATATATGTGCAGTTTGTTTCCCCCCCATAGGCAACTATACATAAGGGGATGTTAAATTCTAGCAACTAGATCATTACAAGTCACAAGCAAATTTTTCTTTATTAACCTTAATATGTCGTTCACTCAGAGACTATACTAGTCAGGCACATAAAAAGTATCACATGTCATTCTCCTACACATTAACTAATTTCTTATGTAAACATTACAATGTATAGCAATTACTGCTGCTCAGAAAAACAAAGTTGTTTTCAATTTATTTTATTGCTTTTGCACTTGGCTATTTCCCAGAGCACTTTATTGTCTTTCCTTACAGCAGCTTTAGGTGCAATCAAAAAGAAATGCACCAGTGAGGAGCTGTTTCCATGGCACATTCTGGCATCTTGTTTTCCTTGCAGTGACTCCTTCAGGTAGAGAGTGGGATAGATGGGAACCTCATGTACCAGCGTCTACAAAGCTCACCTAGAATAGCTGTAAACTCCCCTATATCCAGCCCTCCTGCACCATTCTCTACAGTGCCTCCTGCTGGGACTGAGGGAGCTGGGACTGAAGTATCTGTGTGCTCCTTAATAGGTAGTACCCCTGGACCCTTCTTTATAGCGACAACTGATGGGGAGAGACTGATGCATCAAAGAATCATAAAGATTAAAGTTGGGAAGACCCACTGTACTAAATCATCTCCTCCTCCTTCCACGCCCAAGCAGGGGTATTCCTTATAATGTTTTTCTCCTGTTTTGTTTAATCTTATTTTAAACGTGCCATGTAACAATGCTTTCACCTTGTCCTTTGGGGGAAAATTCCACAGCCTAATCAATTACAAAGTGAGAAAGTTTTCCAGATAATCAGCATTTTTATTAATTTCATTTTATTAAACAGATGTGTTTAATAATCCTGTAACATTTGTTATTGTGTCTCCTGCTGGTAGACTCTGGGACTGAATTAGCTGTGAACTCTCTTAAAGCAATTGCTCCAGAATTATACCCCAGTGTACTTCCCACCGCAAGGTCTTCTCACAGTCACTGAAAGAGACTGGAACTAGAGCAGCTGTGACAATGCTCTTACACTACTTTACAGTGACTCCTCTTGAGGGATTAGTATAAATATGTAATCCAGCCAGCAATTTTATAACATTTTGTTATAAAATCACCTCCCTTTCACGTGGACCAACCACTTCCGCCTCTCCCCCCAAATCTAGTATGGTTGCAGTTACAAATACTCAGCACGCAGTCTGTCAGCAAGGGGCACATATACCACATGATGTGTGGTGATTAAACGGCATGGCTCCCATTAAGGTTAATGGGGAATGGGAGACCAGCCACTCATGCATCACAGTGAACAGTCACCTCTAATTGTACCCGAGTCAATAGGAAGAAAAAGTGTCACATTTTCTTTCTCCAAAATGTTAAGTGCCATTCCTGTCCCTTTACCTTCACCTAGAGACAACTCTGTACATCACTACCGAAGCCATTTAGCATGCAAAGGGCTGAAGAAAGGTAAATAGCTGGGTTGAAAATAACCTGTGCCCTAGTAAGAGCAGTGGGAGTGATTACCCCTTCCCTTGCTCTTCTTACAACCCATGTTACTATTTTTGAGATACAGTATTTCTCACCACCCTCCCTCCTGAAAATATTTGGAAAAAATCCTCCTCTCACCCCAAGTTAATAACATTTTGCAGCTCTCCTTAAATAAAATTCAGCCCATGCTGGATCAATAAGAATGATGCCTATTTCCCTAATGGCAGCCGATTGCCATTTGCTATTCAAATCAGACTAGATAAATTACAGTACATGCCAAGGAACAGGCCAGTGAATTAAGACAGGCCTCCTGAGGACCAGCGATATTATTAATCTTTTAAGACACTATCATATTTCTTCTTGACAGTGTGCGTAGACTCACAGGCACGCTGCATCCAGATTGAAATATCAGCTGCTGCAAAAAATCAATAGCGTTAGAACCACAATCATTTTCGGTCTGCAGGGCCCTAGAAAGCAACACTTGTGTCCCTCCTTCCCTTTGCATCCCTGCCAAAAACGCCAAATATCAATTGCTGAGGGGAAGCCACCATCACTGTCACCTTTTGCCATTGAGGCCATACTTTGATTTGATAAGGAAGTGGTTCTTCGAAGCAGGGTGAGATATGCAGTGTTCTTCTGTGGAGCCCTGGAAATCTGTGGATATCCACAGACCATGTTTGCAGATCATGGATCAAATGCAGATACACATTCTGCATCCACCCAGGGCTCTATTCATCTGCTCATCTTGTACACCTTACACCACAAGTGCTGGCTCTCTCTCTCTGCAGGGATTACAAAGTCAGACACTGCTAGTGCATCTGCTATCCCCATGAAAAATAAAAACAAGGACCTTGGACCTGAACTCACAAAGGGACTGTACGAAACAAGCCAAAGGTTTAAGGGATTTCTCTCCACACAGGTAATAGAAAGAGTCAATTCAAAGGATCTTGATCTCTTTAGGCTTGTGGATGATTTCAATAGATGCAATGACAGCCAAGTAAGCTGTCCCTCTAGTTTCTCCACTGCACTATGTGGGGAAGAAAGGGATCCTTCAGCTGATAATCCAGGAGCAAACCTTTCAAGATTCAGAAGAGGAGTAGGCCCTGGGGGGACTAGATAGCTCAAACGGTTTGCAACAAGTATGGAGAGCCTGATTCCCCCTTGCCTTGCCCCTGTGTAGTTATTTACTCCTGTGAAAAATGGGAGTAAAACACTACCATCTCTCCTCACTTCCGATGGTGAGATCATTTTATACCCACTCTGACTAGGGGTAAATTGCTACACAAGGGGCAAGGCAGTGGAGATTCAGGCCCAGGAACTTTTAATTGTAGCTTGCTAACTTGAATCCAGCCCAAGTTAGCAGTGACCCAAAAGTGTCTGATGGGTTGGCAAGCATCTTGTGTGACATGAACTGATGGTCCAACTCCAGTTACATCGCGATTGCCACTAACTGCCCCTGTCTCCTCCCCACACTTTGCTGGCAGTATCACTAAAGGGGCCAGAGACAAATCAACTCTTTTCTTTCACTAGAGATAGTCCCTGCTGGTCACCTTAGGGCTCAATAGCAGGTGTGTAAGGGGGAAACTTGCATTGTTGTTGCTCAAGCTCTCTGTTTTATGGCTAAATGGAGAACGTAAGGCCCCAAGCTTCTCAGTCCAGGATCTTTTCCCACTGCCCAAACACTTACAACAAAATGAGGTGTAGAACAAGGAACCTTCAAATTGACACAGGGCTGATGGGGAGGGATAGTATTAATTGCAGCTGGCCGGAGGATGACAATTCAGAATGTATTTATGTTCTGCACTGAATTGAAAACAACACTTTTCAAAAGCTTTCATGGAAAAGAACTGAGCCAAAATGGCTGGGTTTGGATCAAAGATCTCTCTCTCACACTCTCGTCAGAAGTGACCAGAGAGCCCAGACCTCAAAACTCTCTCATCAAAAACTCTGTCAAAATCAATACATCTCTGCAAACCACTTTAGTTTTGAGGAAACAGCCCATTTAATCAAAAATATTTTGGCCGGCTCTTGATATTAAGGTGATAAAATCAATGATACAATCCTCGATTTAAAAAAAAATTGCTCTGTCCTAGTTACTCACACATCCTGGGGCAGGGTTTGAAAGCCCCTGAAGTACAACCTTGGTACTTGATTCCCTGCCAGTTTTACCAGCTCCCTTGACTTCACTGGAGTCATTCCTGATTTGTGCCAGTTTCAGTGAGGGGAGAATCACACCCTTTATTTCTACCAGCAAATTTCACTAATTCCACTTTGGGGCATGAGAAGAGGTTAACAGAAACCCTTGGGTTAATCATTTCATTTACTTCTTTTTTTATGTGCTGTCCCCTTAAATTAACCTCTAATCTTATTAATCCAGGAAAAACAATATCCTGATTATCTACCACCACATTTGTAAATAGCTTTCTGCCCAGTTGTACATTAACCCGGGAAATAAAAAACAAAGATGAGATGGGCAGAAGCACTTGCTGCTGCTGTCATTGCTTGAGGGCCAGATCCTGTAGCCTTGACTCACATGTAGTCCAATTAAAGCCAATGGGGCTCACAAAGGAAACGGCTACAGGATCTGGCTTTTAAGCTATAAGTGGTAACAGAAGGCAAAAAGTAAATAAGCAAAGGGGGCCAGTCCAGGTTGCAGTGGTGCCTGAGAAAGAATGGGATTTGATGTCTCCTCAAATCACTCCCTTATTTGTTGTTCCTCCCTGTCTATTGGTCCCCTGTGTGTGCCATTTCCTCTGACTAAAGAGCATCCTTGCATGTCCTTGATCCCTTGGAGTGGGAACCACTAGTTCCGAAGATACCACAGAATCTGTTGCACCAGGCACAGCAGGTCTTCTATGGAGGTCCCATAGCAGTAATCCCAAAGGATGCTGCAGTTCACCTAAGACCTGCTGACACCAGCTGCACACTCTATAGAAACAATGACAACTTTCTGGGGAGGAAGTGGGAGGCAGAAACTGCGTAGCCAGAGATAAGCAGTTTGGTTCGGTCTATTGGCGTGCAACTACGGCTGTCCCAATACTACGCTGCTACTCTGGAGGTCACTCAGCCTATACCGAACTCCACAACTGTAGAAAAAGCCACAAGGGATATCATGGGCTACTGTTTTCAGTGGAAATTCCATCCTAGACACAAGGCTACAGACTTCAAAGTGTTTATCAGACAATACATTAAAGATAAGAATTACCCTGGGTGAACATTTATAAATGCACTGATCACTTGGAGAGCAATTCAGGGCTTCTAGAATACTGGATAATGAAGGCTCCTTCATACACCCACAGCTTTGCATTGAGCAATGCAGGGCAGGCTCACCCACACTGTGTATGCTATTACTGAGCCACATGCTGAGTCTGCAGGGACCACTGTCTCATTGGAAAGGAGCATAATTCACTTGGATCTGTCTGCACAAATTTCGTTTATTTTTAAAAAGGTACTGTTATGGACTTCTCCTGCCCTCCATTACACTCTACATGGTGCTTTGGTGATGTGATCTTTTCTGTATTAACTGCCCATCCACCCCTCTTCAGGCCTCAGAGATATCAAATATTTTTTTCCTGAGAAGCAAGATCATGACAGCAGCGGGATGGTCCTAGGAAGGCCATATCACTGGATGAACTCCGTCATGCTGAAAAATACTCTCTTGGGATTTAAATGGGGCTCTGCACATTTTATTTCTGACATTTCTGTTTTAAACGGAGGGCAAAAGGAACGTTCAAGTAAAGCATTAGGGCCATTGATGCTGATCAAAGATTGGTCAGGAAAGATTCCTAAGCAGTCCCTCTGGGTGCATGCTGCAGAGTTTGCACACTATAATGTTTAAATACCATTGCGAAGTTTAAACACTAGTGACAAACCCAGTTAGGTTAAAAGCAAGATTTCCACTGCAAAACAGCCCTACATGCCATCCTTGTTGACCGGCAATGCTTGGCACTGCTGTCAGCTACAGGCTACAAAAGGAAAAGGAAGAAAGTAAATGTACAGCAAGCTTAAGACACACACACACACTGAGCTGTCCGATATTTCTCCCCACTCCCATGTCTCAATCACAAGATATTGCTCTGGTTTTATAGGGCAGGAAAGGGAAGGTTACTGCACTGAAATCTGCCTATGGCATGTAATCCAGCACGTCTGGGTCCACTTCTCAAGACTGACAAAAGTGCCAAGCAAGCCAATCCTCTGATGTGGAATCACCATGGGAAGGGTGATCAAACTATGGGTAGGGATCCACTGTGTCCACTCTAAAAACAGAGGGACAGAGATGGAAATTGTAGGCGTTATCGGGGGAAGTGAATGGGCAGGGGAGAGCCAGTAGAGGAACCAGAGAGAAGGTCAGGTGGCATAAAACAGAGAGTGAGGGGGGGCGCAAATTGCAAGGTGTGGGATGAAGGGAACATAATGTTAGGGAAGGAGGAACCTAATGAGGATCTGGATGGGAAAAGGAGAGAGAAGAGTCAGAAAGCAAGGACGGAAGGAAGGGGTGAAGGCACAGAGGGGGAGCTGGAGTGGAGAACAGAGTCTGGGAAGATGATGAGGTGCAAGAGAATCAGGGGAGAGGAGGGGAGGGGAGGGAAAGAAAAGGGATGAAAGAACAGATGTGGTAGGGAAAGGAAGGAGAGAAGAGAGCCCAGGTGTTCAAGAGATGCCATCAAGGAGGAGAACCTCCCTATGCAGCTAAACAGCATTTGGGTGGGAGGGTGCGCTCTACCTTAGGAGGTGTGGACAGTTTAGTAGGAGATAGGGGGTAGGGTTTGATTTGTTTTTTGCCTAGCAGTGAGCACATCTGGCAACCTTCTATTGGAGTAAACTAATTTCCAGGGGTGAGATAGGCATGTTTCAATTTCTTAACACTTTCAGCAGCTGCTTTGGAATGGATAGAAAAACACCCAAATAAAATTCGTACTAGGATATTTGAAGCCTTCCACCTCTTGGTCACTGGTCCAAATTAAGCCACGTTCAGTAGTGACCAAAAGTTATTGCTCTTTGGTGACTTTTCAGTGACCTCTGTGAAATGAGTGTGGGGTTGCAGTCCACTTCCCAGAGTACAAGTGTCCATGGCACATTAAAAAGAAGGCCCAGCTGACACTGATTGGTGCTCCTGTTGGCATTCTCAGCAAAGAGGCCACTGAGATTGGGGAACTAATCCTGAGATATGTTGAGCGCCTGTTATTCCTGTTCATTACCCTAGAACTGGAGGGCACTTAGCCTCTTGCACAAAGCAATCAGCAGTTCACCGCACCAAGCAATGAGCTCTCCCCGGCCCAAAGAAATGGTCCCTCCAAGTCAACGATGAATCTCGTTAATAGGCCAGTGAGACAAAACCAACCATGCTGTAACTCTTGTGTGGGTAAAGAGCTGATTTCACATTCTGGGGCTATCAGTCACAAGCAGTGAATTCACACATGCACGCACAACCCCTCCCCTCCCCCAAAACATCAGCTGAAGCCATGAGTGTTCATCTAATTCAGTCACTAGATTTTAATTGCAAGGAGACACAGCAGATGGTTGACTCTGCTTGAACCTGTAGGAGTCACTGAAGTCAATGGGAAATGTATTAGAAAAAGCCCCAATTTAATTAGCCAGAATATTTTACACGGATTACGTTCTGAAGGCAGGCCCTCCCACACCTTTCTCAGTATCCATCAGGTTGCTGTCTTTTTCCATCACTATCTCTCCCTGTCTCTTAGTGTCTTAAGAAACCAATGGCAATAATGACAGACAGATGCAAACAAGGTTTTGGTAATTACAACACTGAAGCTGGTGGTTGTTTGAATATCATTTTATTCCTTCCAAGCAAACAAGTCCTTGGACTCCACAGCCCTAGAGCTTCAGACAGGGGCAGTGGTGATTATATTATGACATTACAGTGCAGACTGGCAGATCAGACAAAGTGGATTTCACTCAGTAATTAAACTGCAGTATCTTTCGTCTAAAGTCCAGGGCAGGATTAATCGAAAGGTAGCTCTTTATCATCGCGATTAGTGCTGGGATTTGAAGAGCAAGTCGGCAGATTCACGATCTGATAGCTAGTCCTGAGCACCAGCTGACGGAGCCTGCACAGCTGTCTAACTTGCAGAAAATAACATCAGATTAAGAAGCATTTGTGAGGTTATACCCTTACCTTTATTTTATTTGTAGCTGAAGTAAATGCAGATTGATTAAAGCATTACAGCTTCTGCCACTTTGTTTGGTGGTCTGTGGACGACCATTTAAACAACGTGTTAATACAAAATTCCCCCCCCGCCCCCCAGTCCCACATTATACAGTACCTGCAGGATATACTCATCACTTTCTCTGTTGCCTGAATTTTAATCTGCAGGGTTTGAAAAACCTACTTGTCTGTGACCAGTAGGCAGCTTTCCTGGGCAAGTGCCATTGGTTTCTACAGTACCTACATTTTCATGTAAAAAATGAAAGGGTGATATTCCCAGGTAGTGGAAATCGGCATTGCTTCTTTGTAGCCAATAGGGCTATGCTGATTTACATCAGCTGAGGAACTTGCCCTAAATTTCTAGTTTTTATGGTTGTACAATATACCTGTACAATCACGAACTAAGTGAAAACTGATGCTGTCTTTCTGAGTCTGCAGAGAGACAGCTCCAGTACCTCTGGTTCTGCCCATAGCTTTACCCAGCTGCACCAAAGTGAAAACAAACCAATATTGCCATTTATCATTTTCCAGGGAGCTGTGAAACTGATAGGAAGCAGGTCAATTTCACTCTGCTGCTACCTGGGAAAACAACAGTAGAGGCAGACACTGAGGATATTCACTGGGGCGGATAACCCCAAAATGGAAGCGGAATGGGGGGCAGTGATGGAAATTTCTGCTTTCCCCCTCCTCACAGCAGTCATGAGACTCTGGAAAGGGAGGCTATGGGGTGGGGATGGGGAGAGAGACATAACATGAAAAACACCCTTATTCACATAAAATCACATTAAAACTATTTTAAAATGTTATAAAATTATAATATATGCATAAAAATATATGAATAAAATAATGAAAAAATATGTCTTAAGTGAACATTAAACATGGATCACTAAAGTAGCATCATCACTAAGTTCACTCAAAATATTGTTTACACACCAAGTCAACTGAAAAGTGTCCAGGTTACAAGTTAGTTAATCAAAGGTGTAATCAGCCTGGACACAGCCCGTGTGTAGAACAGCCCAAGCACATCACACCACTCCACCCTGGCCTCTCTGTTCTGATGAGATTTCAAAAACGGCTAGGTTTGCTTGACCCAGTAAAAATTTAGCCAGGCAGGAAACCTGACAAATGTAAGCATTGTATCTCACTCCGAAAACAAACAGAAGCTTTGAGAAAACCAGACCCAAACCACTGAAAAGCAGCTTAAAAGAAAAAAGAAAAAGAAAAAAAGGGTGAATCAAACAGAGGCAAGGTAGGAAAAAATGAAATGCTGTGTCTGAAATCGAACAGAAGGGGCACTGTGCAGACACCTCAGAGGTAATATGGTGCCCAAAACAATTGGTCGCTATGATGCTATGCAGGCACCTTCCATTGCAAGTCACTGGATACTCAGGAAAAGGAGGTTTGTACAACATATTCCAAGCTGAGAACAGAGTTACTCAGGACAGAGGCATCCTCCAGGCTGTATCTGGGAGATCAAAAAGGGTGGCAGCATAACCCTGCACTTTGACACACATACCACAAAGCTGTTTCTTGGTCACGCTTGCTAAAGCAACACTCACCAAACCCTTGCAGGACAACAATCTGCCTGGCTGCACAAGGATCTCATCCACAGAAGGGGAGTGAGGGGAATATAGGATTCCCCCCTGAAGGAACAATCCCTGAAAAAAAACCATTTTGAAAATATTGAGCAGCCTGCTGAGGTAGCGCTGCCTGGAGTTCAGAAAGGACCTTATCCAAAAAATACACAGACTAGATTCTGGTCTAAACAGTAAGAGGTATTGCCAACTTCCAGTTTGACAAGTTAGGCACCATCAGATGAGACAGTTTGGTTAACCGAGCCTGAGGAAAGGCAGAAAACAGGTTCCTGAAGGAAACTGGAGGAACAGTGGCTCTTCCAAGAGCCATAAACTGGAAAAGGCCTGGTCCAGATGCACACTTTGCAGCAGATGCCAGGCATTAAAAAGGGCACAATAGAATGGAAGCAAATATAGACTCTGTAATCAACCAGGTGCCAAAAAAATTGGTGAGTAAAAGCCCATCCCACTAGCATGATGGAGGAGAAAGAAGGCAAGGGACTTCCAGGCCAGTGAGGAGTCAGTCAGAGTCCAGCAACTGCTGAACAGGCCAGAAATGAAAGGCCGCAACGACTGCTTAATTTGTAATGAAAGAGGTGCTGGAGATCAAGCAATTAGGTGCCAGGGCTCCAGAAATTTTTTTACATTCATAGCTGATGTGGCAGGCCCAGAGGTGCCGGCGCTATGAATTGCTAAGCCTAGAGGTGCCGGGGCTCATCCCAGGCAAGCCCTGGAACAAATTAAAAATTAAGCACTGGCTGCAATCCTGACTAAATCAGTGACCCCCTGACCCCTTTCATCTAGTGGCAGGAACAGCAAAGGAGGGCACAACCAGTGGTAATGATTCCAAAAGAAATGGTAAATATGCCTCTGAATCTAGTCCTAAAAGCCCAGGGAGGATCCAGACACACTAGCTGGTGCCACACATGGAGGTCACAAGACTGCTGGCAATCACGCCCCCCCCCCCCCCCCAAAAGAAAGTCCAAGAAGGAGGTGGTAGTATTTCTGCAAGTGCTCCGAACCGTCTCCTCAGCCCCTTCTCAGTTCCTTAACATACATTGTTACTGCTGATCTGAAAAAACCCTCAATACCTTAATCTGAGAGTTGCCCCATGGCAATTGTTGAGACAACAAAGGGCTGCACTGCCAGGAGCCCAGTAAAATCGAATTGCTCTTAGCCCAATTAGTGTGGGCAGAAGATGCCTGTTCATACACTTGTAAACAAGTACAAAGTGCCTGCACGTCACTGTCAGATGTGATAAAAAACGGAGATATCATCAGCACAGGCAGACGGATGAACCAGAGAAGCATCCGGCACCATGGCACAGAAAGGCCAGTAAGACAGCTTCGCGGGGGAGGTGGTGCAGGAATGGCTCCAAACTCAAAGCACGCAGCATCCCAGACAGAGGATACCTCTGACGAATGCCTCTGCAAACTGGGAAGCAGTGGCTAAGAGCTGCATTTATTTTTAGGACAATACAAATGTTATAGTACAGTAAAGAAATATATGAAGAGACCACTGGCTCAATCCTCAAAACTTCTAATGTTTTTAAAAGATAACTATGGTTAATTCTATCAAAGGCCTTCCTCTGGTCCATTGAAACAAGCCCCACATCAGATTACAAAGTTTGCTAATAGTAAAAACATCACAAATTAAAAACAAATAATCCAAAATACAGCCGTTAGGAATATAATATATTTGACCAGGGTGTGTAAAGAGCCCAGACAGTCCTTCAGTCAATTGGCTAGGTTCTGGATAAAATCTGATAATCAGATAAGAGAAGGGAAATAGGTCTCCAGTTCTGTAAGTCACAGAAGTCCTCTTTTTGTGCAGCAGGGTGATCACTGTCCTGCAGCAACTGAGGGGCAGTTCTTTCTCCTGGATTTGCTCCAGCACCACCAGAGAAAAAGTAAGAACTGATAATATGACAGAAATGCTAGTAAATTTCATATAGCAGACCATCAATATCTAGGGCACCTAAGGTTCTCTGTAGAGAACTGGTGGACTGAAACAGAGAGCTCTTGCAGCAACAGCGGGGTGTCCAGACACCACTGTTCCTCACCAGTCAGATGGGGTAACTCTTGGTGCAGCTCCTCCATTGCCAGCACATCACAGAGTACCATAAAAACAACTTGCTGAAGACTCACAGACTTTAGGGTCAGAAGGGACCAATATGATCATCTAGTCCAACCTCCTGCACAAAGCAGGCCACAGAATCCTACCCGTCCACTTCTATAACAAACCCCTAACCTATGTCTGAGTTACTGAAGTCTTCAAATTGTGGTTTGAAGACCTCAAGCTGCAGAGAATGCCACCAGCAAGTGACATGCCCCACGCTGCAGAAGACAAGGCAAAAAACCTCGCGGCCTCCTCCCCGATCTACCCCGGGGTGAAATTTCCTTCATACTGACCCCAATATATGGCGATCAGCTAAACCACTGAGCAGAATGGGGCAACGACTCCAAGCCAGCAGCATCTCAGGAAAGACATCTCCTGCAGTAACTCAGCATCCCAATCCCCCATCACAATCCATCACGAGACCATGGCAGATCTTATCTGCTGATATCAAAGATCAAATTGCCAAAATTAAGAGCTATCCCATTCATAACCATCCTTCATAAACCTATCGAAGCTTTACTCTTAGAAAGCCAGATATGTCTTTTGGCCGCCTTATTCCCCTTGGAAGGCTGGTCCAGCGACTTCAAACTCCTCTAATGGGTTAGAAAACCTTCGTCTATCTAGTCTAAAACCTTCCAGTGTCCAGTTTATACCATACTTTGTTCTTTACTAAGCTTAAATAATTCCTCTCCCTCACTAATATTAATCCCTCTGATATATTTATAAAGAGCAAGCATATCCCCCCTCAACCTTCTTTGGGTTAGCTAAACAAGCCAAGCTCTTTGAATCTCGTTTCATAAGACAGGTTTTCCATTCCCTCGGATCATCCTAGTAGCCCGTCTCTGAACCTGTTCCAGTTTGAATTCATGAATTCATCCTTCTTAAATATGGGAGACCAGAACTGCACACAGTATTCCAGATGAAGTCTCACCAGTGCCTTATATAACGGTACTAACACCTCCTTATCGTTGGTGGAAATACTTGCTGTGTTATGGATCTCAGCAGTGTCAGCCATCAGATGACCATCTGACAGTCATAGGGGAAAAAAATCTGCTGAAGGCCCATAGACTTTTTTTCCAACCCAAAAAAGAACGTGGTGGGAGTGCCAATAGCATGCAACAGAGTATAATGGACCTGAATCAGGGCTCCTTGCTGATCTCTTCCATCAAACATCTCAGGAGCTGGTACTTCTCGGTTAAGGTTTGGTGACTCTGCACTGGATTTTCCAAATCAAGGTTGCCATGATGGTCCAAGATGTCTCATTCCAGGACACTCATGGCCAAATGCAAGGACTGCGTGGCAGCCGGGTACACTTAAGGAAGAACAGTTGGATCTGGATCTTTCTGACATCCCACCACTGTCTAATACACTTTCCCACCAGTGTTTCATACAGAGGTTTATGCTGCCGCCAATTTTCCCAAAACACAGCAAACATCTCAGTGAAATTCAAGTCTTATAATTTGGTATTAAAGCATTCAGCCACCATTGTAACATTCTCATAATTCACGAGGGACAGAGTTTCACTGCGAGCAGATAGCATATCTTTAGTCTCAAGAGGGGAAGGCAGTGGGTTGGAACTCAGCATCATCCCTGCAGTATACAGGGTCAGGGCTTGAGGACTCACCATGCCAGAGGAGGACAGTACTCCACTGGCAACGCCAGGCATGGAGCTATCAACCAACACAACATTATTCTCCTTCTCAGGGCACACAGCTCCATCCTCAGCCACTGCCAGCAGCTCAGGCGCCGCCAAAGTTTTAGTCCTTTTAGAAATAGTGCTACATAAATCCGTCTCATTGGTCTGTTCTTCATCCATATCTCTAGTACCTCTCCCTGCTTTCTCTGCAGAGAGGTGCAGCTCAAACTCCAGGACTCGCTTCCGTCCAGGTAAAAGCGATGGAGTCATGACAGAGGGCACCTGGAGGGGTGCTTTTCCCTGGACAATGGCAGACCGTGTATGGCAGTGGTGGGAGGAGACAGAATCTGGCAGTGCAGATGCAGGCTCTGTCTCCTGCTGGCCCCTTGGATGTCCCAACACCCCCTGCTCCCCACTATACAGTGGTCCCACATTCTTATCAGGGTCCCCCAAGCCAGCAGTGCATATGCAGAATCAGGGTCACCATAAAGAAAACATTTTATATTTTCAAAGGTAGCAAATACTGTAAAATCTGCCTCATCTATGTGGTACTTTAAAACCAAGTTCAAGGGCTGTGCAGGGGTATTTAGAGCCACATAACCCTGGCACCGGAATGACATAACATGCCCCGCATTTGGGTTCTTGCAGACGAATGGAATCATCCTAACAGCAGGAACTACCTTCCCCTAATGGGAGAGATCACACACTGGTGTCTCATTGTGAAGGAAACGAGGACATTTGTACTTTAATAGCAGGAGTAAACAAGGATAAAACTTGAACAAAAGCCTCCTTGACTGAGTCCTTCCTGTACTGAACGATTCACAAACTACTCTCGGGCCCGGAAAATCACTACAGATCTGCTCATTCAAGAGGCAGATTTTATATTAATACAACCAACAACATTACCTACACTCAGCAACACATCCTTCAGTGCAGGAGACAGCAGGCACACAGTGAACCCCATGCTTGTGGATCAAATTGCTAAACCTCTCTGAAGTGGACCCCAGGGGGAAAACCCCTCCAGACCCACAAGGAAAAGGATGGGGGGCGGGGAGACCAACAACACTCTTAAAGCAAAGAAACAGCAAGTGATAAAAAACAAAACCAAGTATCTTCATCCTGGCTAGTGGGTTCAGTCCTTGGGTTTGTAGATGTAGCCTTGGGTTTGCAGATGTTGGGTGTATTTTTCAAGCGATACCAAACACAAAAGATGTGAATCAAGGATCAACCTTTTTTCATTTGTTTCCCAACTAGGGCTGTTCAAAACTGTATTTTTCAACAGAAAATCGGGGGTTTTTTCCCCCAGAAGTGTCTATTTTCCTTGAAAATTGTATTATTTCGGTCAGGAAATTCTCAGTTGAAAACTCAGAAGTTTTCAATCAACAACCAAAAAGTTTTCATCTGAATATTCATGGAATGTGTACAGGCGTGTGTCTCCAATAAAAAAAATCAAAACTTTTCACAGAAATTTTTTTTTCCAATCAGCTCTATAGCTAACTTATATGAGTATGAAGACTCAAAATGGCAGGGTGAGGATGGGGCAAGTAGTGTGTATGCAATTAGGACTGAAATGGTTTCATTTTATCTTAGAAATGAGCACAAATCAAACTCCTGGGGTTCTGAGTGTGAGGACTTGGTTTCTGAATCTGGATTAGAACTTCATTGCTTGGCCCCATCTCTGTAATTTGACCAACTCAAAATCTCAGACACATCCTTTGACATTTTTGTTTACACAGTGTCTATCACTGTCTGCCTTATTTACTTAAACTGTAAACTCTTTAAGGCAGGGATGGGCTCCTACTCAGTGTTTGCATACCACTTACTGCAGTGGGACCCTGATCTTGTCTGGGGATTCCAGATGCTATTGCAATACAAATAATTTATAAACTAAAATAATAATAAACTAAACAAATGATCAGGCAAACGAGTTATCGTGGTTGTGAAACTTTTTTGTAGCTATTTTTTAAATTGATTCTATAGAAAAAAGAATTAATAGACAGCTGTAAAAAGATTCACAGATGTTAAGACCAGAATGGATCTTTATTATCATCTAGTTTGACCTCCTGCATAACACAAGGCATAAGATTTCACTCAGTGATACTTGCATGGGAGCCCACTAACTTGTGGTTGAACTAGGGCGTAGCTTTTAGAAAGACATCCAATCTCAATTCAGAGTTCAAGTGAAAGAAAAACCACCACATCCCCTGGTAAGTTGTTCCAGTGGTTACTCTCACTTCCCAAACTTACTATTAGCAGGACTTTCGATCAATTTAAAAAAAATCTTAATTAGGGATGGATCCAAGCTTTAAAATCCAGGTGTTTATCAGATCAATCTGGCTTGTGAATGACCAAATGTTCAGGGGTGTTTGGATGTAACAGTTGAGTCATTATAAAGAAAAGAATCAACTGCAATGTTTGGACCTGGATTCATACATAAAACATGGCTTTTTCTCATGGTGGGAGAGATGGCTAGCAGTGAAAGTTTTTAGCTAGCCAGGTCCACCTGGGATGAAATTGTGGCTTCACTGAAGTCAATGGGAAAACTTCCCATTGACTTCATTGGGGCCAGGATTTCAGCTCAGATTCTCACAAGACTGAAGATCAAAATGTTTCTTCCTGAATCATCTAGCAAGCAAAAGCCTATTACACCCTACATCAGACAGCATTTTTAGCTAAAATTTACATGCCCACAGAGATTAACTGTTTCCTCAGATCAGACAAAGAGGTTAGTGGGCAGTGAGTCTCTGGAACTAGGGCATAAAGCTTGGCTTTTAGTTCTCAATATTCACTAAGAATTAATGTGCATGCTTGTTGCCGTGAAATGACATGAAGAATTGGAGACAAAGATGAAGAAATATAGCCCAAGAGAAGACAGGAAAAGAACAGCTGAAGCAAAAAGCCTGGGTCCAGTGGTTATTTTTTATTCTATTTTACAGTCTGCTCTTAGATTGCCCTTTCTCATCACAGTATTGTGAAAACCATATGGAGTTAGTTTGAAAAGTTTCTGATAGCCCTGCTGACAAAACATAGACCAGTTCAAGGCCCTGAATACTGTTACAGACAAAAGATTAAGTCCCCAGCTCCCCTAATCCACCTCTAACCATAGTATGTGAACAAAATCTCACTTTAAAGACCTCATGTTATGTATATAAAGATTCTCAACCAAATTTCTAACGAAATGCAAGGAAATATTCCATCAGCCCACAACCCTGATGAAGCCACCTCTGGAGCCAGCTAGACAGACAAATTGTACAAAACATGCTGCACTGAAGTGGGGAAAGAAGGAGGAAATTTTTCCCAAGGACATTCAGCTAAACCTCTAGCAAACAGACAGACAAATAGAGAAATGCCATCAAGTTGCCTGTTAGACCTCACTTTGCTCAGCCAGTCCTTATTAACAAAGATCAATTATTTATCTATATGTGCATATGCATGTAGATAGATACACAGAAGAAGCACATTTTTAATCTGTGTCCCTCCAATATTCACACAGGGTAACATTCATGCTGGTTCAGAGAGACAGCAAAATGCCTAACAAAGTTCCACTGCTTTACTAGCGCTCTGCAGAGAGGTAAATTTCACCCACAAAAGCAGTGAGGGCCACAGTTTTAGGACCTCAGCTGAAATACAAACATCTAGTATACTACCAGACAGTTAATTTATATACCTCAAAAGGATAAAGGACTAAATTGCTGCTGTGGAGATTTGAACTTCATTTGCTGAAATGGCAAGGGATTGCAAACCTGGTGCTCAGATCACTAATCCCCCCAGGGCCAAAATGAAAATATAAAGTAAGTGCAACATAGCCAAGTCCAAGTGTTGAATGAATCAGACCACCAAAATCCTGAGGCTGACTAAAAATCATGAGATTAAAACAAAATGGGCGTTTGGTTCTTTTTTTCTTGCCTTCTAGTTTCTGAGCCTTTAGGTTACCTTGGGGTCAACACATTCAAGGTTTCCTCCACAACTTTTTTTTTTTTTTAAAGAAAGCTGAGATTCTCACCTAATCACCTAACTCAAAGAGCTGAGGCTTTAAGAAAAACAACAGAAATTGCAATACTCACAATAAAATTGTGACAGTTGGCAACACTGTAAACAATGCACACATATCCTCTCTGTCCAGGACAGAGTCATAGGTTTATATAACATATACAAGCACTGAGATTACACATTAAGGGCCCTGTCATAAACAGATAGCTAAGTGTTAATGTCTCTTTCACCTGTAAAGGGTTAACAAACAGGGAACTAAACACCTGACTAGAGGACCAATCAGGAGACAAGATACTTTCAACCCTGTGTGGAGGGAAGTTTTGGGTGTGGGTCCTTTGTTCTGTGTGTGTGTCTTTTCTCGGGGGTATGAGAGGGACCAGACATTACTACAGGCTCTCTAAAGTTCTGTTCAAATAGTAAGTAGAACAGGCGATTTAGGCTTTTTAATTGTTTGTTTTACTCTATTTGCACATGTGGATCTGGCTGGTTAACTTTTATATGTGTAGTTGCTGGGAATATTTTGATTTGTATTGGTACTGGAGGAAGGGTTTCTTCCTTTGTCTGTAAACTATAGGACCCTGTAATATTTACATCTTGAAGTTACAGAGATAATTCTTTACTTTTTCCTTTCTTTTATTAAAAGATTTCTTTTAGAGAACCTGATTGATCTTTCCTTGTTTCCCTTGTTTTATCCCAGGAGAGTGGGTGTAAACACCAGGACTGGTGGGGGAGGAGGGAAGGGGGAGAGAGAGGCTAATTTCTCTCTGTGCCAGGAATACTGTCTCTCTCAGGGAAAGTCTGGGAGGGGGGTGGGAAGGGGGAATGGTTTATTTCTCCTTGTTTTAAGAATCCAAGGGATTTGGGTTCTTGGGGTCCCCAGGGAAGGTTGGGGAGGTCAGAGTGCCCCAAAACACTATATTTTTGGGTGGTGGCAGGCTATCAGATCTAAGCTGGTAATTAAGCTTAGAGGTTTCATGCAGGTACCCAAATTTTGGACGCTAAGGTTCAGATGTGGGAAATATACCTTATGACAGGCCCAATGCCACATGACTCTGAGCAGCTCTGTGGATGTGCTGAGCACCCTAAGCAGGCAGTGACTTCACTATGCATGCTAAACTCTTCATAGCAATACTCTATACCTTGTAGTATGGGGCCCTAAAATTCCAAATCCCGATGAACTCAGTGGCAAAACTCCCATAAACTTCAATGTAACAAGACTAGCATGAGTATTACATTTATTGGGAATAGTTGAAAAATCTAAGTGATCAAAGATATTTAGGAACCACCATACTCCTTTCCATTCCACCAACCACTTAGAAGGAAAAAACCTACCAACATGCCTTTCAGAATGATTTTGCTTTTTGAAATTTAAGTCACAGATGAATGCTTAGACAAGACCATGAAAGAGAGGAAGAGAACACCCAGACACCTATGCCAAAAGTAACGGCATATGTTCCCCAGACTCAGAAGAAGCTCTTAGTTCTTAGCCCATATGTTAGTCAGATGAACTAAGTTAAGTCATAAGTCTACAGGAAGACATCCTGGGGGCTGTGACTGTGATGCACTGATTAAGAATCTGTTCTTCCCAATTAAAGACATATCCATAATGACTTCCACTTGAGTCACCTGCACGTTCTGTAACATATATACCCTCAAAAGATATTTAATAGATTAAGTCTGTCAAATATAACATCAATTAATAATACTTTACATCTGTGGTGCCTTTTATCCAAACCAGAGCAGTTTACAAGCATTAATAAATCAATACCCCTGGATTAACAACCCGATTTATGAGATAGGGAAACTGATGCACAGAGCGGTGACATGCACCAGGGTCACACAGCAACTCCTGGCAAATCTGGGAATGCTTCTGATTCCCAGACCGGGGCTTTAACCACAAGTCCATTCTTCAATTTTAAAACTGTTTTTGTGTTTTACAAAAGCATCAATGGCTTTCCACAATCCAATTAACACTGAGCATGGTTATAAATAGTTAGTCAAGGTAACCTGTTCTTATCAAATCTATTAACATGTAAGAAATACAGATTTCAAAACAAAAAACAGGCTTTGCTAGCATAACTCAGTGCCTCATTCCCACTGCATCAGCATTGGGAAGGATTTACAATATCTCTGTCCCACGTGGTGTTTATAGGAAAGGGTATGACTGTCCAGCACACAAGATTACTAAATTAGAGGGGCGGGGGTGGGGGGAGAAATTATCCTCTGTTCTTTCAAGCTCGATTCCAGATGAGGTAACTTGAAACTAAATCTTTCAGCTTTGATTGTTGACAAAACAAAATGTTTCCACTGAAGGTATGTATGTACAGAATGCTTTAGGAAAAGGTCACAACAGGATTTGCAATATTCAAAAGCTCTTCAGATTTTGCGATTGAAGCAATCTGCCCCTTCATCTCTCCTTCAGCTGAATGCACCAAACCCTGTAATACTTTACTAACTTTTTACTTATTCCTTGCTTGGGTAAAATACCTAATGAAGTCAATGGGAGCTTTGAGTGAATAAGGATTGAGAAGAAAATTTGTAAAGGACTTCAGATTTTGTCTAGTTATTATCAAGATAAGCAAAAGGGTACAGAAGACCATCAATGAAGAAAATGGAAAGAAATGTTTCATGCATTCCTAGTTACTTTTAACTGCCCACCACACAAGCAACACATACCACAGGGAGACCTGACACTTGTGGGTAAAGATCCTGGGCCAGATCCTCAGCTCATGTAAATTGGTGTAGGACTTCAGTGGAGCTGAGTCAATTTACACCAGCTGAGGATCTGAGCCTTTGCCTGTAAATAGATCATTCTATGTAATTTTGATGGATAGCTAAAAGATACCTCTAATGGCTCCTAGGAGAGAATAGTCTCATAAACTATCATATGATTCAAGTGTAGACAATAAATTATGCACCAGTCATGGTGATTCTGCATGTTAAGTTACATTTTTATGCTTTCAGTGTCCAGATTGTTAGTGCCTGCGTGTTTTTGTAGTTGTACCTTTCCACATCCTCATCGATTTCAGAGTTGTTATTCTCGGTCCATAGCAATTGCAAGAAAATCAAATTCCATCTGTTTCTGGCAAAACAAGAAAGCAGAATGAAGAAATCAACAGAAAACTCTGCTTCCTAAACCCCAGTATGCACCATCCATGCCTTGGCTGTGAACACTTATGCCCAGGCGATCTGTGCAAAATAAACTAGCTGCAGCTAGTAAGAAAGTCCCATGATCTATTGGATGTGCCAGATGGTCACCAGCTGACTGACTTGAAAAAACAAAGCAATTGTGGGCATCTACACACTATGAGCTAGCTTTCCATTAGTATATGGCTTATCCATACCAGTTCATTAGGGAACATTTTCAATGAACAGCTCGATGGATATGAACTTTTTTATTCAGATATCTGTGCATATCCAGATCTCTTCTATACTGTAGCAGAGAATTATTACTCAGTTGAAGGCTTCCAGTTTGAGAAAGTGAGACTTCTATGTATCTATTTTGCAGCCTACCAAATCAGACCTAGGTCTTTGGTCCTGCTAAATAAAACAGCTGCAGATCTATTCACCTCCTTTTTGAATGAGCTGGGGAGAATTATGAGCCAATCTTGTAATAAATACAGCATCAAAAATGGCATTTATCTTTACAAGGTTTATTCTGCATGTAAAAGAAAAATAGCTCCCTGCACTGGCAAACTGTGCCTAATCAACAAACTCAGGGAAACTTACAGTATTCCTTTATAAATATTACAGAATATAAGCTTCTGAGTATCCCCCAAGTGAAAAATGAATATTAACTCCCAGACTCACAATTCAGGCTGCTGCATAGATTCTGATGGCTCCATAGATTTCCTTATATTTTATCCATGGTTTCTGCGCTTCATTGGCAGTGCTGCTTTTTAAGTGGCTATATTTCCCCCCATCTGTACATTAAATACAAGACATTTGGTTTACAGCACTGAAAGGCTTAGTAGTGCAATGTGCACTCACAGAGGAGACATGGGTTTGGACTGGAAGCAACCTTGGGGACATTGGTCAGTGGAGTACAAACATATTATAACCACAAATTAATTGAAAAAGGAGTCTCCTTGTGCAATGAGAAACTACCATGTTTTCCAGCATTCTTCTTGCCTTCAGAGCTGTGCAACTCTTCAAGAGACAGTGTGCCTAGGAGCTCAGCAGGAAACTAAGTCAGGACTCCTGGAGTCTATTCGCAGCTCTGCTACTGACTCGCTCCATGACCTCAGGCAAATCATTTAAAATAAATATGCATCCATTTACTGACCTGTAATACAGCATATGGATGTAGCAAGCCTGACTTAAAGTGCTTTGAGTTCCTTTGATGAAAGGCGCTATTGGAGTAGTATTATTGTGGCTTCTGAATTTTTAAAGCTCCCTATCTGAAGTCACCTTCAGCGTCCTTCCTGAATTTTCAAGCCTATTCTTCCTCTAAGAGTTTCCCTTTCAGACAGCAATGTTGTTAATGGTTAGCGTGTGCTTCTTTTAGAGGTATATGAGATGTTGACCTAAGGTCATTTGCAGTGCCAGCAGAATACAAAGAGTTATGAATTGATTGTCTTCAAGTCTTGATTGCAAATGAAGAAGAGAATGGGATATTCTGCTGGCACCTCTCTGCATAGCTCTATTTGACTTTTCTTTACAATTCTGCTTGTATGTATGGACAGAATTCTGTGTCCTTTTCATTCATTCCATCCCTGTAGAGTCTCTCAAATTTTCTCTTTGTAGGGAGCCATTCTCTTGAAAGTGTGTGTTCACTGTGTTCCATGTCGTTGGGTTTTTTTGTTAAGCAAATATATAGAGTATGTACCATTACCAAACCAGTCAGATAGCTTAGGAGATTTGGACATTCAAAGCACAAATCACTGCTAATCAAAATGCTGAGGGTCAGGTGCACTAGATTAAAATACTGAAGGGAATTCGGTTACATTAATTAATATTTAGGAAAGTCCAATAATCTCAAGCAAAGCCACATTTAGCCTTTGACGTATGTTATTTCCATTAAACTCAACAGGTGTATCCACTTAGTCCCTGGCTAAGCTTGACTGACAATGTACAGTAACTCCTCACTTAACGTTGTAGTTATGTTCCTGAAAAAATACAATTTTAAGTGAAACAATGTTAAACGAATCCAATTTTCCCATAAGAGTTAATGTAAATGCGGTGGGTTAGGTTCCAAGCAAATTTTTTAGGGGCAGACAAAAGGCTTTATATATTGTACAGTACTGTACTATACTGTGGTGGGGAGATGCCCCTGGCTTTCCCCTGGGGCTCAGGGCTGTTAGGGTGTGGCAGGGCGCTCAGGGTGGGGGGTGCAGGGTCTGTGAGGGAGTTAGGGTGTGGGAGGGCGTTCAGGGCTGGGGCAGGCAGGAGGTGCAGAGCACTTACCTGGGGCAGCACCTGTTTGGTGCAGGGAGTGTGCAGGTGGCTCTGAGCAGCGCGGTACTGCCCAAATGGCTGCGATTCTGGGAGCTGCCCCCTCCAACCCCCAGGGCCACTCGGAACGCAGGGGCTTTAGGGGCTGCAGGGCCGTGGGCTAAGGGGGCCCTGGGGCCCTGGCCTGCAGCTCTAAAGCCCCTTTCCGAATGCAGCCCTGTGAGCATGGGCCAGAGGACTCAGGAGGCACAGGGGCAGCCATGCAGCCAGCGACCAGAGAGAAGCAGCGCTTTGAAGGAGAAAGCGCCACTTCTTCTGTATGTGTGCACTTGAAATTAGCAAATGTGGCAGTGTTTGTCCAGCGTCTTCCACCACTGTGCCTGTCTATTACCAGTGCCATTGATTAGTTTCTCAACTGTCTTATACTCAGATTGTAAGCTCTTTGAGGCAGTGACTGTCTCTTTGTCCGGTATTTGTATAGCACCAAGCCCGATGGGGTCCTGGTCCATGATTTGGGCTCCTTGGCCCCACAGTAGTAATAACAGTAATAAAACTCTCATCTGCACTGAACGCACACAAAAATGTAAAACAAAGGCCATAAATAAAGCAGGCATTGACAACAATCAGAGCATGATGGGATCTGATGTACTTCAAATTGGGTCCATTCCATCCTGCGCAATGCATAGATGCTGTAGGAAGGGCACATTAGAAAGGCCATAGATTAGGTAAACTAGATCAGATAGACAGAATAACAGAATGACTCTTTATTCTGGTGCCTACATAAGCATTCTTCCCCTCACACTACCACTATAAACTTCTTTGACCCAAGTCGCGAAAGAAAGGGCCACAGAGGAGTTGGATAAAAGGACTTTTTTTGTTGTCCTTTCTTTCCCCTTTACCAGGTGACTTTTTAGGGACTTTCCTGCATCTTAAGCATCTTTTTTGCATTGTTTAATATTATCATTAATAATTCATATTTTTGTCTTTCTCCTCTCACTCTGACAACTTTTATTTTTAATCAGTGGGCACATGTCAAATTGCTTTGTTATTTATTTATAATGTAAACTGACAAGCGGATGGAATATGTGGTATAAGATTGAGAGACAGTTTCTTTCATAGGGCAGATTTTTCTTAGCAACAGAGATATATCACACTCTCCCTATTGGCTTGAGAGGGCAGGTGACACCAATAACCAATGTTGCTACAAACACCAAGGGACATTTTTATTGAGATGATTACTTTGTGGTTAGTAACACAGAATTACTATGCTCCTCTGGGGTTGGATGGCTCCAGGTTTGAAATTTTGCTTTATTCCCAGACCCGTGTATTTTCCCTGGGAGGGAGAAGAAGTGGAGTCCACAGAAAAAGTCATGCATAATATTAATAATGACAGGCCAAAATCTCATTCATGCAAATCTCCAATTGAAATTAATGTGATTTGGTCCACTTATATAGCAATGATCTTCACAACCTCCCTGTGATACAGGTCTGTATTGGCATCGTTACTTTACAGATTGAAAATAAAAGAGGTTCAATAACTTTGCCAAAAGCCAGGCAGCAGGTCAGTAATACAGTCCATACTCAAAGTATAAGACCATACTGCATCAGTATATATATTAACTAGCTAAACAATTAATGTGTGAAAAGAGAGCTGTCACTGACAACTGGCTTCAACCGTATATTCTTGGCATTTTTCTTTTGTGCATATTGGATACACATATATTTGATCCCGACTCTTATTTGAAAACTCCTCTAGTTATTCACTGGGATTTTTTCATATAGTGAAAGCATCCCATAGTTCCGGTTGAGTGGAATTTGACATAATGACTGCTTTAGTATGTCTTGAGGGAGGAGACAACTCTGTCTGGACTGTGGGAATGGCTTGGTGGAGCTTTGGATTGTACTTGGCAGTAACGTTTGCACGCTGGACAGGATGTTGTCATATAGTGTGTACTCATTGAAAAATACAACAGAAAGCTAAGAAAAAAAAAGGATTAGACATACGTTTTTAGGATGTGAAGAATATTTTGGCATGCAAGTGCTAAAACAAAGGAGGGGATGGACTGAGATTGTCTCCCAAGACTCCTTCTGCCTGAAGATGTCTTGCTTCCCAAATTCCTATGGTTACCACCACTCAGCTTGTTAAAATCTCAGTGGGGACTCTGTTTCAACTTTTTATTTCAAAACACAGTGAGAAGTTTGGTGGAAAAAGTAACATCCTCCTCTCATTTTCGGGCCAGGCAGAGTGCAATGGCAGTGGATACAAATGCTAGCCAAGTAATCTGCTATGGACCTGTGAGCCAAGCAAGTGAGCTAGTGCAGTAAATATCCCAAACTAGCCATGTGACCTGGCCAGTAAGTTTGAGAAGAAGTGTAGAGGAAATGGAAGCGGGGGCTTGTCAACATGGGAAGTTTTTCGAATTAACTTTTTTACTTTTTCTCAGATAAACTGCCTTGAGTTCACACTCTAAAGTTCTTTTTTCAAATAATCTGGTGTCTCATTCTGCATTAATTAGTCCGGAAAAGAGAACACGAAGAAGTTTTCTTTGATGTTATCCCAGTCTTAATGCAACCTTTGAATGCCTTCATCACCATGCCAATCATACTGAGAATAAGCACGGCATTCATGCTGCACCCTCCCTCATGATTTACACTTTGGGGATATACAGAATATAAAATCTCCAGATAGTTCCAGTGAGCATACAGCATTTAATAACCATATGTTCTCTGTCCTAAGGCTGCTATTGATTCACAGTTGTTACTGGATCCAGACTCCAGCTTGACCACATTGTGAGAGAACAGATTGTGAATTCACACTACCAGAATTATTAGAAAAAGGATCAAATCCTGTTCCCCACCACTTCCATGAAGTAGGGCCCACTGGGGCACCAAGTCTCACTGGGGCCCCACAGCCACAAAGTGCAACGAGAATCGTAAAGTAACCAGAGTTCCCTCTTACTCCCAAGTGGCTGAGTAGCCTCTATGCATCCAGCCCAACCCCATCTCATAGGAACAAGACTCTTCCTGGCCATGCACAGCAGCTAGGCCCCTGGTGGGATGTCTGAGTTGCAGAGCTTTCCACAGGAAAAAACAGGGAGACTGACTGGGATGCACAGTACACAGACAGATTTTTCGTCGGACAAATCCAGAACAGAGCTGTCAGGCTAAGAGGCATAATAGGGGGTGATCAGATCCAAGAAACTCATCACCACCCCCACAACTCTATGATTAGCCAATAGATCCCCCCTTGCTGACCTCTTCCCATGGCCCTTCAAAACCAAAACACACTGAGTGATCACAAATCATTCCTGCCTTCCTCCCTCCAGAAGATGCACAGGGTCTTTTATTGCTATCAAGGGCTGGAGCAGCCTTTGCAGCCAGAATGTGGGGAAGAAACAGAACCAGGATTGATGTAGGGCTACTCGGCGGAGGAGAGCGCTCGTTTGCATTAGGTCCTGACTTCCATGGGTAGCTCTGTGCACACAGCAGAGATGAATCCCTTCCATCCTTTTTATACATAGACTAACCATCTTTAGGACCTATCTGGTGCTAAATCAGATTATATGCCAGCCTTGGGCTAATGCTGCTATATAAACTGGGCCTAGGATTTGGCCTGATGACAAAACTTTGCACGTACATCTAGCAACTTCTATCCAGGGTTTCAAAGCTCTTTACCAACATTTATTAATTATTAATTATTATTATTACAGTAACATTATTATACCTATCTGCAGATAAAGAAATAGACACAGAAAGTAGTTAACTGACTTGCATAAGGTTACACTATAAATCAGTGGAAGAGCTGGGAAATTAACCCTACAATCTGTGCTATCATTCTGCAGCTCTAAATACTACACAGTGTATTCCCCACATGAAGAACCTTATTTAGTTAATAATCTCCTGTTATTTATACTGCATGATACTCATGTATGGTGCTTCACGGACAAGCTCAAGTAGAAAAGTCCTTGGCTCAGAGATTTGACAACTTCATGGAGTTAATAAGACCACAGGCCTAGCCTTTTGGCTGTACCAATGAATGGCTTCCTATAGCTCAGCAGAGTTAACTGAGGAGGCAGTAATTTGGAAATCAAGAAAATGAGGTGGGATGCCACAGCTCTCTCTCTGTATGAGAAGTAGGCCATAGCCCTCTATTTATCTGTGCCTCTAAAAAAAAAATGCAGGGGATGAGGTGGGTTTATTTAGTTCTCATATGGGCCAACCTTATCCTATTTAAGGATGGGATTTTCAGAAGTACTCAGCATTGGCCTAACTCTTATCCCACTGAAATCAATGGCAAAACTCCCATTTATTTCCATGAGAGCAAAATTAGGCCAGTGTTGAGAGCTTTAGAAAAGCTCACCCTAAATATACTGCAGAAATCAAATATTAATATTTTGTGCCAATATATACCTGCCACACAGGTCCTCTCTTCTCACTTTGCTCTCCTCCAAGTATTTTCATTTAATCTCAGCTGAAGTCTCTCTTTCGTTCTTCTTCCATAATGTACCTGATTTAATTGCAAAGGCACTTAGATACCATACCGATATCAATATGCATGGGTAAAGAAATCTCAAGGGGGAAGGGATTCCCATACATATTACAGTTAAATATTCAATGTATACTGGTATATACAGATCTATATAATTACAGTCTGCCAATAACAGGAGTTAAACACAGTTTAAAAGATATTATTTGCTATGTGTTCAGACTATAAACTGCCACAGAATTAAAAAGGCAGAACTGCCTAGGAAGCCAGTGTTTATGTACAGAATCAATGATTGGAAGATTGGATCTTGCAACAATGATGGTGTTAAGAGAACTGTTCCAGTGGAGGAGAAGCATAGTCTGCACAAGCTGAAATCAGCCTGAACTGATGTGCACACTACTGATGCTATTGATCTTCTGCTTAAAGCACAGGACTAGGGTTCAGGGCTTATGGATACTATTCCTACATCTGCCATTGACTTGCTGTGTGGCATTAAGCAAGTCATTTCATTTCTCTGTGCCCCATTTTCTCCACCTGTAAACTGGAGATAATTATCCATAACACAGAAGCATTAAGAGATGTTGTAATACATTATTGTTTACAGAGCACTTAGAGATCTTCATATGAAAGGTGACAATATTATTGTTGATATGAAAGCAAAGAGAATTTATCCTTCCATTTAATCACTTTATTTGGTACATCAGACTACAGTACCAGGCTGCTGTATACACTATATCTAATCCAAAATTAATTATAATAGGATATGAGCCTTGTAATTCAACACGGTGAACCAAATTTTATCTTGACTTATGCCCTGAGCAAGCACATTGACTGTCCAGAGATGTAAATGAGGGCAGAATTTAGCCCAGTATCTTCCTCTCATCTCACAACCATAGTTTGCCATTCCATGTCAGTTTCCTACTATGACCATAGTATACTCCCATTCACAGGATTGGATACTGCCTTGCAAGTTTTTGAATATTATTTAAAAACAGATAAAAAGAATAAAGTATGTGAAGAGGTTCTCAGTTAAAGCTGTGCAAAATATCTACAACAATATTCAGAATTCTTATCGCAAATTTGAAATTGCTCAGACTTTTACAAAACTTTTGCAACATTTTAATTTACTTTTAAACAAAATAATTTCCCCCATTTTTGAATGTCTGGGAAACCACATGATCACATTTTTCACAAAACATAAGCATCTCAGGGGCATGAAAACGGAAGTAAGAAATTAGCAGAACATTTTTTCTGCGAGCAATGTTTCAGCAGGGCGCAAGGGCATGAACCTGGGGAATGTGATATCAGTATTTTTACTATGTGCCCTACTAGCCCCATAATAGAGAATTTTGATTAGTGATCCTTTCAGGTAGATACTTAAGCATATGCCAAACTTTAAACACACAACTAGCTGCATTTAAATCTATTTGCATTCTTCAAATTAGGTATGTGCTTAAATACCTAACTGAACTGGGAGCCTGGGTTTCCTGAATTCTAGAAATAAGACTATATCGATAGGAGTGCCCTAGGAAAACAGATACCTATAAAAAGACAACTGAAGCCCTTATCAATGCAGTGTTCTTACTGGCCCTTAGACTCAAAGGAGTTATAGTCAGATACCAGTCTGATGTCAGGGCAAGGGGATGGCCAGCTCCCTTCCCACATAGCCCCTCCTCCCCAAGCTCTTGGTTTCTGGTACCCAATTGACATTTAAGTACTAAATCTTTCTCTCCTGTTCTACTCCATTTTACTATTAATTATTTACAGACATATCCATCTGGACACTGTGCAAAGACAGGGACTGTTCAGCTTAGAAAATATACAACTAAGAGGGGATATGATAGAGGTCTATAAAAGCATGAATGGAGAGGAGAAAGTGAATAGGGAAGCGTTATTTACCCCTTCACAAGAACAACAGGTCACCCAATGAAATTAATAGACAGCAGGGTTAAAAACAAACATAAACAAGAACTTTTTTATACAACATATAGTTAACCTGTGGAATTTGTTGCCATAGGATATTGTGAAGGTCAAAAGTATAACAGGGTTCAAAAAAGAATTAGGTAAGTTCATGAAGGATAGGTCCATCAATGTCTATTAGACAAGATGGCCAGGGACACAATCCCATGCTCCAGGCTTCGCTAAATCTCCATCTCCCAAAAGCTGGGACTAGGTGACAGGGGTTGGATAACTCAAAGATTGCCTTCTTCAGTTCATCCCCTCTGAAACTTCTGGCACCGGCCACTGTAGGAAGACAGAATACTGGGCTAGATGGGCCTTTGGTCTGAACCAGTCTAGCTGTTCTTATGTTCTAGTCTGAGTTGGCTGATTTTTCAACACCTCTGGCTGGAATGCGATAATATGCTCAGAATGAAGGAATTGATCTTTTCAAATTTCCCCTATGATAGCCAGAGTTCTTTGCCTTTATTGATTCTCCTAGCCTCTCCCAGCTGCCTGCCATTTCTTCATCTCTGCAAAGTAGGGGAAGCCTCCAGCCAAGGGCAGGTTATTAGTGACAGTACCGCTGGTAAAAATGCAAGCATTAAGGGCCAGATTTTGTGAAGTGCTCTAGACACCTTCAGATTTTCGAAAAAAACTCACCATGTTTGACTGTAAGTGCCACAATGGGATACAATGGGTGCTGTTGGATGCTGAGCTCTTTTAAAAAGCTCTAAATAAATTAATATCTGTCACAACAATGATCTAAAGCACAGATAGGTAAGAAAGAACCATTTATTTAAGCTTCTTGACCCTCTTGAATTTTGGGATTTAGTTAAAAGGTGCTAAAAACCACATCCAAATTCCCATAATGCTGCCCATCCCTGTTATAATACTGTGTATTAACTGCTAAAATAAAAAATATTCACATAATATCTCTGCACATCCATTTCACCATCTGTACAGGGGATGATAACATTTCTTCATCTCACATTGGTACTGTGACACTTCATCATTTGTTTACGAAGTACTTTGAAATTTCCAGATAAAAGGTGCAACCCGCAAATCTATGAACAACAGATGCTTCACACTTAATGAAGTCCCCCAACAGCCCTTTGAAATAGGGATTTCTTGTTATCCCCTTTCACAGATGGAGAAACTGAGGCCCAAAGACACTAACTGGTTTGCCCAAGGTCAGACAGAGTCTAGAGCAGAGCCAAGAAGAGGATTCATGTGCTTTATTGCCAGTTCCGGTCCCTAACAATTAGACAACACTTCCTCCCTACAGTACTTCATGGGCATGATGGCACTGTAATTCAAAAGTGAGGCATTACTTGATTTCAGTAACCCATAGGTCTGAGACACCAACATAGCTTTGTCACCTTCACCCACTTATCAGAAGTCATGTGTTTGTCATCACCGGCCGCTGCAATTCACAAGTGTGAACTGCACTGTTTAGTGCTGCAGAAGTACAGAGCCATTTACACTAGATGGGAACTACCTGCTGGCAGCAGCTCACTTAGTGCTAATTCTACGTGGCAGTTGTTTTTAACTTTTATTTTTTATTTAAAAAGCTTAATTAGGAGGAATGAAAACTCATCAGGAATGAAAGATTTCTAAATGTGAAAAAAAAATGGAGGGGATGGCAAGCTGAGGCAAACAGACATGCACGCTTAGAAAACACAGGGCTGGAATTTAAAATGCAGCAATACTGATGACGGCTGCTCCTTTAGGGATTTTTACTGAGCCTTTCCAAGGGATGCCTTCAATTTTTTTTAAACATTTGAAAAGGAGCAATATACCAACACCAGGTTAACATCAAAAAGAAAAATTAACAGCGAGTGCTGTGAGTGCGCACTGTGAAACTTCTCTGCTGGCAGGGAGCTGGGAGATTGAAAAACAGCAATAAGGTTGGGGAGGCCTCGGAAGCAGGGGAGGTAAGGAAAGTGCCAAGAAAGAAGCCATGAGGAGAAGTACTTTTGGAGCACATGAGGTCGGAGTCAAAGCCACAAGAAGTAGAGGTCCTGTGGAAGGGGGAGGGAAAGGAGACTGATCCTCTGTTTACTGAGAGGTTCTTGAATGAATGCACTAATAGTCTGCATTAAAGTAACTAGCTATCAGCTCCACTGAACACATCCACATTACGGGTCTATGAAGAAGTGACTAGAGTCATAGATTTTAAGGCCAGAAAGAACTATTATCATTACTGAGTCAGACTTCACACATAAGACAGTCCTGTCCCAACATACAGCAGGCTGGGTGTTATATAAAACAGGATTTTTGGGGTGGAGTCTCCTTCATTTGTTCCAAAGTTCTGATCAAGAATTTGGATGGGGTTTTCCTATGGTATTACAGACAGTACCAGGAGAAGAAATTCTGCAGGTGGGAAGCAGTAGGAGCTGGAATTAGGACTGGAATGACTAGCGCAAAGTCTCCCGGCCAATATTTTTTCACCACACCACAACAGAACAATATTTCCTCCCAACAAGGCCCACTTTATTCCCCCAGGAACCAGCATCTTACCCTTCCTCTCAAGTAAAACCCATCCTCCTTCTTTGCTGCCTTCCTTAGAGGAGGAAGGAAAATGCCAAGACCAGTGGCATGGGTGGTGGGATTCAAAGCATCGGGCATAAAACAGCAGAAAATAAGGTTGCAGAAAAGATGCATTATACAAAATAAACCGGGCAAATATGAAGAAGAAAATAACCAAAACTCCAGTTACCTGGGCTAAATTCTCCTCCACTAAAGTCAGAGAGTGTGCAAGTTAAGCCAAAACTAAGGCCATCAGAGTCTAAAGGTTTAGGGCACTAACAGAAAAGGGCTGAATCAATTTCTTTGCATTTCATTTCACCACCACCTATCATTTATGTATATACAACAAATACTAGGTCCATAAGAAGCTTCCCTACTCCACAGTTTGTCCCACTGCCAACACCAAAATCAAAGGTAAGTCTGCCATACAGTACCTCCCTGACATCACAGCAGCTCATGAAGCTAATTCCCTTTTCCTCCTTCTCGTGGCGAGTATCTTTTCTTGAGGCTGACAAGCTGCCACGGTCTTTAGGGTAATTTGGCCCCGTTGGTAATACCTATTTTGTCCCACATGCTTTCTATTCTTCTTTGCATTTCTCTGAGATCACATCAGATCAGGGACAAGTGAGACTATGTGAACAAGTGTGGTGAAAAACAACCATACTAAAGCAGCATGGTAGGGGCAAATCACTTCATAAAAGGACATTGTATTACAGGCTAAAGTCTATGTACTTTTCACATATCATCTTAAAGGGCTGTCAAAACTGGAGACTCACCTGACAATAGTTCTCATTCTGTCACAGAGAGGAGACAATCAAGAAAAGTTCTTGAAATTTTTGCAAGTTTCTCAGTTCAGTTTTTACAGTATTTTGTTAATAAAACTAACTGACCTGTTCCTTTGCTTCCACTAGTGTTGCTCACTGCTGCTTCCACTGAAACCTCCTTTACATTCCAGGCCAAAGGGTCTCCCTGGGTCATTTTGTACACACTGCTGCTTTAGGGACATTGTCTGTGCAAACAGAGGATTGATAACAGCACAGGTAGGAGAACGGTCATTAGCTTTAATCTAACATGAGTGGTAAGAGCAGTGAAGCCATGGGGGCACAGGCTTCTGCACGGCTAGCAGCCCAAGTACAAGCCTGCCAAGGGCCCTGGGTATGTGCTCAGATTGCTAGCTGAATCCCATGCTGCTCCATCTATACCATTATAGTTACCAGTGAAAGCTGCCTACCCATGCTAAATCGTACCTCACTTGCAGTGTAGACATGCTTGTAGAGGTGAATTCATTCTGCAGTTATCTGAGAAGTGTTTGAAATAGGCAGGACAGCTGTGATACAGTTATAGTGGCATGCATCCGACGAAGTGGGTATTCACCCACGAAAGCTCATGCTCCAATACGTCTGTTAGTCTATAAGGTGCCACAGGACTCTTTGCTGCTTGAACTGGACTTGTTCATATGAATGAATGAGTGATGCTGCTCACTAGTTGTGGGGCCAGTGAGAGATTAAGGGTCCTACTACAGTTTACAGCTAAGGGAGATCTCTAGCTCAATATGCAGAGGACATGGGAACTGAAGGGCCAGGATTTGTGTCCCAATCCACAGGTGCAGGAGTAGGAGAAGGATGTTCGTATATCAGTGGCTTCTGTTGCAGTTGGCTAGAGGACTCTCCTTACAATATTACTCTCCATCAAGATTGCTCTGTGATCAAACCCTCATCTCACCCACCCTCTTTTTTACAAACATCTCCTGATCTTTTACTCCCCACCCCTCTAGCAGTCTCAGACTTTTCAACTCAATCTTCTTTCTTATTTAAACTTCTTCCAATGGTTTTGTAGTCTTTTCAACTCCTCCACCTCAATTTTTATAAATTTTGTGCCAGTCCTAGAACTAGGGGATTGTCTTTTACACAGCAACTGCATGTATATGATGTTCCAGGCACCTGCATGTGTATTTCAGACACTGTGGCTTTCCCCTAGAAAAACTGTCTGCATAAAATTAATGATCTACAGTGAACTGTGCCCACTCCTGTTTTATTTCTTGATGATGGTTATTACGAGTTTGTTTCCTGGTAGGATTTAATGGATTGTACTTTCCGAGTAACCTAAACTTTACCAACTGATATTAACACTTGAAAAGTCTGAGGAGAGGGCCTGAACCCTTGTTCATTATTTGCCCATCTCTCTAACCTCTCACTACTAGCCAAGGATTCTGAGAGGTATTGGGTTTTCTGGTTCTTGAACCTCTCTTTTGCACTGAAATAAGGGATACAGGCTTCTAGTACTCAGAGTAGAGGATTAAGAGCCAGTGGGTTCTATTTTTAGCCATGCCATTGAGTCACTGTGTGGCCTTGGATAAGTCACTCCATCTCTGTGGATTTCACTTTTCCATCTATAAAATGGGGGTAATAATACCTACACATCTTTCTGAAGTGCACTGACATCCTCAGATAAAAGCTGTTATAAACAGGCCCACTGAAGAGCTCTCAGCACTGTATGGAATTATCTGAGCAAGCACGTGCCACTGATTTTGATGGGATTACTCATGCTTAAAATAAGGTATATGCTTAAGTACCTTGCTGAATCAGGGCCTAGATCAGGCCTATTAGCATATGGTAGTTGTATTCTCCAAGCATTTTCTGTCTCAGCTTGGGTTTTATGGCTGCATGAATGTGGATCAAAGCTCTATGCCTAATTCATCAAGAGATTACAGGAAGCAAGTGCGATGAAGACTGGACAAGTGGGATAAGTTAATATGTCTGTAGACAACAGTAACTGTGTTCTTTAAAGGCCAGAATGCGAGCAACCAAGTTAGACAGCCCCGTATCAAAACTGAGAAAAGAGAGGCAAGGGGAGAGAACTCGCTTCCCTCCTTGGTCCAGGTCCCCCATAGCCTAGATGTAGTGAACTTCTAGACATGCTCTTAGAGCCACCTGTCTCCCCAAATATTTCCTAGTGTGCACCGAGGCAGGTAAATTACGGAAGGTGAAATTGGAGTGACAGAGGATATGGGGGAAGCTAGGCTGGACAGTGATGCTTGGACTGGAAATAGGTATGGATAGTAGTAGTTTTTTCCTTCCTTATTAAAGGTCTAGACATGTTGTCTTGCTTGAGAATGTGTTTAGTTATTAAAAAGTGTATTTTACAAATTTTTGGAATGTACTTAGAGTTGCAGTAAACACAGAGAATAAGCATAAATACATAAAAAGGCAGATACTGCTTTTTAATAACAACACACTTTCCCTTCTCTATCACCTGCAATCCAAAGTTCACAAGGTAGTGAAGCAGCATTAATTAGTTACTCCTCAGCTATTACCCTGCTTTTGCAAATGGGGAAACAAGCACAAAGGTGAAATGCCTCCCAAGATTACACAGCAAGTCAATGACAGAGTCAGTATTCAAACCAGATGTCCTGCCTCAGTGCTGTTCTTTAGCCACATACTCATCTTCCCTCTTAGCAGCGGTTGCTTTCTAATATGTAAATACCCTTTCTGCATAATCTAACATAAACGTAACTTTGAAAACCTAGCCCTTTGTTTGGACTGTAAGTCTACTTCATCACTAAATCTTCTCTTGGGAAACAGCATTTCTTTGAGTTGTAGAATCTAAAATGGAAGCAGCGCCTATTAGTTCAGTGGTACTTTAGGGCTTTCTATTCAGTCAGTTCCTTTTCAACATGTGTTTGCTCCTTTTGGGGTAAGTAAGAAGGCAGTAAGTATGCTTTATCACCTTACTGCTGAAGGTGATCATTTACACTGTAGTTCAAAAATACCAGGACAGCCTCTGCATTTTTGACTAGGGGGAGGAGGGAAGGAAATGGGGGTGAAACTCAATTACCTCCAGCAAAACTCAACATGCAATTGCACTACATGGAAACAAGACACCTTCTTATTGATACTGCTCTTCTTGATCAGTATATTGTAAACAGGTATAGATAAAAAATCTGCCACTCTGGACTGAAAGAAAATTGGTCCAGACATTTTAATGTGATTGTTAGTCTTGAATTAATGCTTGCAATTCATATCATTCAAGTATCATAGTGCCACCCTAGGAATATTCTCAAACTTCGCCTGTTTTTTTCCAGGAAGGGTGGACCAATTACTGATTCGTACTTTCACTATATCACAATTGTGCTTTTGTTTGGCATCCTCATGTCTGTTGCAAGTCACTTGCAGATGGTCCAGAAGCCACAGGACATGCTGTACTTTGTTCTCATCCCAGATAGCACCATTTTATGCAATCTTTCTAGTCTACCACGAGGTACAGCTATGTTTTCTACTGGATCTTACTTTTGACATTCAAGCCTTTTCCAGGGCTTGCTCTATTTTAACTTTGTGGACAGCACAATAAAAATTGCTCCATGTGCAGTGGCAATTGAAAAATAAAACAATATTAGGATTTATAAGGAAGAGAATGAAAATAGTTGTGGGAATATTGTAATGCCATTATATAACTCAATGTTCTGGCATTGCCTGGGATACTTTGTCACCCAGTCTCAGAAAGGATACAGCAGAAATAAAAGAGGTTTAGAGATAGGTGATAATAATGATTAGAGGACTGAAGACACGTCCACCTAAAGAGAAGCTGAAAAGATTGGGAACTCATTGTCACAAGGTATAAGAAAGGCCAAGAATTTACTAAGAGTAAAAAAAGGAGAAGTCTGCTCCATGCTGACTGGCTATTTGCTCCAACTTTCACACTTTCCCTCCTAGTCCTCCTTCCTCACAGTCTCTTCACCTAAGTTTCATTCCACACCTACTCCTCTTACCCTCTTCTCCCCTTCTCTGCCCCCCTTATCCACCATTCCCTTTTCTTTCTATTTAGTTGACCCCTTTCTATAAGTAAATATCACCCTCGCCCTCTCCAAAAAATAATGGAACTAACATGACATTTGCTGCCATCACACAGGTCACTCTGCTTATGTGTTCTACCCCTTCTCCTGCCCTATGTCTTAGCTATTTAGATGGTAAGATCTTCAGGGCAGAAACTGTCTGCTTCTCTGTGTTTGTTCAGTGCTGAGCACAATGGGGCCTCAAATGTTGTTGGCTCTTATGCACTGTGGTAATAAACATGTTAAATAATAGAATAAGAAATACAAAAATAATTACAGACATTCATATGGATAAACAGAACATCCACAATTGCATTACAATACAGTATACATATAAGGGCTGTACACCCTCATGATTTCAGGGCAGAAGCCAATCTCTAATTGATAGCTGTTGAGCAGAAACTTCCCCTATGGGCGGGTGTCATGGTATAATTCCCAAATCTGAACCTTAGCGTCCAAAATATGGGTACCAGCATGAATCCTCTAAGCTTAATTACCAGCTTAGATCCTGTAGTGC
>NC_133769.1:162015680-162209102 GCF_003597395.2 Chelonoidis abingdonii | reverse complement strand
AAGATGAAATATTACAGGGTCTTTCAGCTTATAGAAAAATGGATAAACAGCCTTATCCAGAAAAAATACAATTTAAGATACTTCCAGCAAATACACATCTGCAAATAAAGAAAAACAATTTAAAAGACTATAACCGCCCTTTTTACTTACTATTTTAATATATAAACTTCCCCTATGGGCAGGTTATTCTATAACTGTTCATTATGGGAGATTCTAGCACTTTTTCCTGAAGCATGTGATGCTGTCTACTGTGGTGCTCATTGGGAAGTTTCAAGGGAGCCGGTATGCTATCATTACGTTACAAATCTGTGGGTAGGCCATAAGGTGCACATGTGCTTACCAGCCTGCCAGCCAGCTGTCAGTTTGCTCAGCTCAGTGCCCAGTGATCCCTTCAGGTGGCCAGTCTGCTGGAATTTACAAAAAAGAGCACAAAAGCCTGCTTCCTGTAAAACCAACAGGGACATGGGGGGATTCCAGGGTATTCAGCGATACATGGCACCTCTATTTACGCATTCAAAATCAGATTGTTTTGATCATTCACATTAATGCAGAGTATGGTGTGAGCATAGGAAGAGTCACTAAAGGGTTTGTTTGTTTTTTGGTGGCAAAATATTTCACAGGCTTAGCAAAAATTGCTAAGCATGGTTCTGTCCACATAGACACGAATATACGTATGCGCTTGTATACAAAATATCTAGTGTGGACATTATGATGCCGATCTTAGGCACAGATACTGTTAGCACTATTTTTCTCTACATATATCATGTATATGATGACCAAGACAAGACTGATGATTATATGTTAAGGCTGAGTTACTTTTAACCACATTAGAACTTCTTGGCTTGGAGTCCCTTATCGCTATTCTGAAATGGAATTTATATATCACAGAAACGAAAAAAAAAAGAAAAAAAGAAGGTCAGACCCAGACAAGTCCTGGTTACTGCTGAAGTGGGGAATTTCTCAGAGCCATTCAAAAAGATCCATACAAGGGAAAAGCTCTATAGGCTCAGTAGAAGCTCAGAGATACAAACACCTCAGTAATAGGTATCAGCGGTAGCTGTGTTAGTCTGGATCTGTAAAAGCAGCAAAGAGTCCTGTGACACCTTATAGACTAACAGACATATTGGAGCATGAGCTTTCGTGGGTGAATACCCACTTCATCAGATGCTGCCCCTGGAAATTTCCACTACATGCATCCAGCGAAGTGGGTATTCACTCACGAAAGCTCATGCTCCAAAACGTCTGTTACCAATGTGTCTCTCAGTAATAGGGTTACCAGTTTTGGTTGAATGTATTCCTGGAGGTTCCATCACATGACATAATCTTTCATTAAAGATTAATCTTTATTTCCTGGAGACTCTAGGACAATCCTGGAGGGTTGGCAACCCTGCTCAGGAATGGAAGTTGTTTGTAACTCTGAACAAAATGTTATGGTTGTTCTTTCAAAAGCTTACAACTGAACACTGACTTAGTACAGTTTTGAAACTTTACTATGCAGAAGAAAAATGATGCTTTTAACCATCTTAATTTAAATGAAACAAGCACAGAAACAGTTTCCTTACCTTGTCAATATTTTTAAACTTTCCCTTTATTTGTTTAGTAGTGTATGTTTAACACAGTACTCTACTGTATTTGCTTTTTTTTTTTTTTTTTGGTCTCTGCTGCCTGCAAACTTCTGGTTCCAAATGAGGTGTGTGGTTGACTAGTCAGTTCGTAACTGTGGTATTTGTAACTCTGAGATTCTACTGTATTTTCCAAAAAAAATTAGATAGCCTTAGATGTAGGCAAATAGGGGCTGATGATTCTTCCCCGTTTTATTCCCAATGAAGGCAGTTTAGTTATTTACAGGCATTTCTTAAAGAAAATGTGTTCATTTAACTAAGAGTAGAATTAGGCCCATTCAGTTTATACTGAAGTGTTTTTTTTTAAACAGTCATATTCGTGCAGATACAAAGGACGCACAACAGCCTTCGATGACCCTTCTGCTTCCCCAAAGTTTGCAACAAACATAGCATTGAAACCAAATTTCCAATTTCCTTGACAACAGTACAGTATTCCAGTAAACAACAGCACAATGTAAATCTTGAGAAACATACACATTAATATACACACTCATACCTGCATGAGCCTGTAACATCAGCCTTTGTATGTTTTTTCTTTAAATGTGCTTTGTAATGATGCATTTTTTCTGTTTCTAGTGCTTGGGAATGTCAAGAATTTAGGAAGAGAGCCATAGCTGAACAGAGCAATTATTTGCCAGTAAATACTCCATTTGCTTGTTCTGTGATTTTTCTTCTCCTAACTCGCACATTCAATAATCCGTCCCTTGCTGCGTCACAAGGACGAAAAGTCTTTTCTCCAAAGCAAAACACATTCACCAATCATTCTCCAACTATGCCAAGTCTCAGTTAGCAAAAAGCTATTTTGTAGCTTTAATTATGAACTTTCCCCTACTGATCGTTTTTCTATAACCTTACACCTCCAGCCGAAGAAACTAGAAGGCAGTGACTCAGTCTGTGGGGATCCCATGCCATTTATAAACATTTTCAGCCACATTCATCTGGTTTACAAGATTCAGAACAAGTCAGCTAAACTACTCCTTTGGGTCCAGATTGTATTCTGGTGGGGCACATATGTTCCTCCATGCACTAGAGAACAGCTCATTTGCACCAAGACACCAAGAACATTTTCTCTGTGAGCCTCTATTTTAACCAGACTGCAAAAATTTACTCCAGCATTGTTAAAAAATTGAAGTTAATTCTCAAAATAAGGAGCAATTACTTTTGGTTCAAAGCAGCTTTTATGGCCTATTACAACAGTAATCCGCTTACTAAAGAACCCTTTTGAAAAAAAAACAAGGAAATACCCCCACAAAAACTGTTGTAGTAACTGAAAGGGCTAAATATTCATATGCACCCATGCTTTGAAAAACTAAGCATTTGGGCGTACACGTTGAGTCTTTGTCAACGATTTAGGCACACAACCAATTTTTAAGAGGGTGTAAATCTGTGCAAGCAGCATCACACAACCAGATTACCACCATGCAATAATAGACCAAGAGAGTATGGTAAGAAATCTAGATGTGCACATTGTATTTCCATAGAAATTTCATATAGCCAAGTGTCATTCTGCTCAGTTAAGAGGAGGGTGAGAAATAGTATATTTGGGAAAAATAAATAAAATACCACAAGAGTGACGTGAATTACTCATATTAATTGCTAAATGCAGATCTAGGGTCTGGAGTCAGAAGCAGGAATACCCTTACAAGGTTCAAGGAACAACATTCCAATGTGACTCACAGCACATTGATACTGTAGGTATTCCATCTGGTCATTGCAAAGTAACATATCTCAACAGGTGTAGGACAAAGAACCCAGTTTCGATCACTCAGATTGTTTCTTAGGGCAAAACATGGACCTGTTTTCAAAGTCACTTTGGGACTTGTTCTTACTCAGATGAGTAAGAGCAACTTGTGTGACCAAAGTTGCCAATTAAGGCCTTATATTTCTTGCTTTTCTGATACAAGCTGTGTGTGGAAGTTCTGTACATGTTTCCTATGATATGGTAAGATTCTAGGAACTATGGTATTAACCTATTTTGATATCACTCAACCTCAAGATGATAAAATATGCCAGGTTATGACAATAATTCCTTATGAATAAATATAGAATTTAAAGCATCATGCTTTCGATGTATGAACTGTATCCAAGTTACTAATCTTCCCTTATGAAATGTATTGATTTCATGTTTTGCATTATATATATCAGCTGCTTAAAAGCAGACAAGATATCAGGAATTCTTTACCTTCCATCAATACACCAAGCAGCCAACGTGAAATACAGTAAAAAAGGACTAGCTGGATCCTTGAACCTTGTAAGGGTCTTGGGCATCTTCTGCACATACAATGACTTCTATGTAAGAAATATTAGACAATGAACTTAGAGGAAGTGTAGCATATCTCAATGGCAAGAGTAAACATCAGGCTATAAATAAATTTGTTAGCCTCTAAGGTGCCACAAGTACTCCTGTTCTTTTTGCGGATACAGACTAACACAGCTGCTACTCTGAAACCCATCAGACTATATGATCATAATTATGATCATAATTAGGCTATAAGAAAGTTGTTATATTTTGGTTGAAAAGTTGCGGCTAGTTTGTGAAAGTTGGGGCTCAAGGCATGCAGCCTACCTTCCAAAGCAGGGCAGCAGTGCAGAAGAGATACCGTGTGTCCCATCTGGCTCTAAAAGGCAAACATGAAGGAGGGGTGGCCAAGCCAAATTTGAGAGAATGGCATTGTGATCTGGTGCACAGGGTCACAAAACCTCTACAAATTTTGACAACTACAAAAAGTTGTGGCTTGTGTTCAAAGTTGCAGTTTCTTTAACAAAATTGCTACCTGTGATTTTCTCACAGCCTTAATTATAATGGTCTCATCTGGATTTCAAATCTGTAACTTTGAAAACTCCTCTGAAATTGGTTCATAGGAAATACCTCGTTAATAGATTAACCAGCTATGCAAGTGTCTGCAGAAGAAGATAGGTAGATTTTCAGCATTCGCTTAGGTTCATTCATGCTCTCATTGAAGACAACAACAAAACTCTTACTGATGTCAAAGATGAGGGCCCTTTATGAGGGCAAAACCTTTGAAAAACAAAGCCATTTTTGGCTAAGAACATTTTGGTATATAAATTGCATATTAAACAGTCATAAATTTTCCTCAAGGGTCTCAAACATGCAGTGAAATTTAGGATTAAATCTGACTTTGAGGTCCAGTGTGCAAGAGCTATAAATTAAGGGCCAGTAGATCAGCCTTAAGGGATGCTCTCAGGTCAAATTTTCTTCACTATTTCAGTTGTGTAGAAATAGACTTTTATAACATTTAAAACCAATAAAAATGTTTCAATCCTTTCATAAAATTTCTCCAAAACAAATAAACCCATTACCATTCACTGAGTGTAACACAAACAGTCCCTAGTTGTGCTAGTAGAGCTGGTGCTTAGATAGATACCATAGTGACAAGTGTTTCCAAAGTGTAACATTACAGAAAGTCAAATGGTGCTACTGAAGATGGTCACCTTAGTGCTATTCACCGAAATATGTATTATCAGCTGTGATGCAGATTTCTTTAAATAAGAGCATATAATCATTACAGTCCATTCTGCCTGAATCTTTCCGAATAAGAACAATTAAGTGTAGTTGTTGTCAACAGTTTATTTCCACACAGGGAAATAAAAATGTTACGTGATGTCAAAATAGCACAAGTAGTACCATGATCATCTGGACCTATCTGAGCTTCAGTTTCCCTCATTGTACAATTACAATAATTTAACCTTCCTTTGTAAATGTATTTGAGCTCTACAGAGTAAAAGTGCTGTGTAACTGCTAAGTACTATTAATATGAAGGATATATGAGAATCTGAAAGTGAAACTTTCAACTAGAAACAAAAATGAAACTGACAAGTCTGTTTCCATGGTCCAAATTTAGAAGAGAAAGAAGCAGTACAAATAATGAAAAGTAAAGTAGGTTTTTTAAAATTTACTTTACATAATCAAAGCAAACTGTCAGAAAAGAAATTTGTTTCTGAAAAAAACATTTTCAACATAATAATGTTCCTTTAATGCAAGAGTTTCTTAAGTTTTTTGACTTAAACTTTTAACATTAATGTACTTGTTTTTCTTTTCACAAGACAGCTTGGGAAAAAAGAGTTGACACACTTAGTAGGGACAACTGTTTAAAAGGAGATTTACTGGATCAAGTCAACACACAACAAATTCTTACTTATCCAGTGCAACTCACGTAAAATTACATTCTTCTCAACAGAGACTGCAGAGCAAAAATGGATATTTGGTTTGCTTAAAAGATGTCCCCATTAACTGTTTTTTTAACACTGTAAGCAATCAGCCAGTGGAGCCAGACACTGTCCTCAGGTAACCTTGTGCAGCTCCCGTTAGTGCAAAACACTGTCGTTTCCCAGACTTCATACACTCTGATCTGCTTAGTTCTCTCACATTCATCTCCTCAGGGATGACAGCAAAGTGCACGAGTCCCCTCTTCCCTCGTGGACTGGGGAACAAGTGTTGACATGGCAGGATGTCTGATCAGCAGTGATGAACTTGGCTTGCTTAAACATACAAGTTTTGGGAGGGTTCCCTTCCAAATTTGTCCGAAACAAAAGGGGCACCTGGTCCCTGTTACGTCCCTTCTACGTTTTGCTTGTATTTTTTCCCGTTAGAAGCTCTTACCATACATATTTGTTTTCAGTTTGAAATTTATACTTATTTTCAGAAGTTGGAGAGACACTCTGAAGTCATGTCTGGTAAGAAAATGGATCTCTCTCAAAACATCTCAATGCTTTTTTTTATGTACCACACAATCTTGCTCTTCCCCACTGAATTAGCTATTAGCATCTATCTATCTAAGCTATAATAGCATAGTTATCGCCCTGCTATCAACCACATCTGAGCATCCCTAACCACAATAAGTAAGCTGCACTCAGAATACAGAGCAATTAAACTTTAGTAAAATGTAAGAAGTGGAGGGAAAAGTGTAATTACATAGACATTGCAGTTCAAATTCATCCCTGGTGTAACTTGACTAATATCACTGGAGTTAAATGAGGGATGAATATGGCCCAGGTGGCCAAAATCAGTTGGTAAATCCTGAGGTCCTTGTCAAGGCACATTCCTATTGAAGTCAATAAGCCAGTTTCTGTTTGTTACATTATAAAACTGGGGGAACTCCACAAAAATCAATAGAGTTTACTCCATATACAGTATATGCTGGTGTGACTGAGATCAAATTCTGGTCCACTGGGGGTTTTGCCTGGATGAGGATGATGATAAAAAAAGTAAAGCAGTTAGGATTTCATACAGAGAACTTGAAAGTAGAAGCCATCAGAAAACAACTTGGCCTCCACTCCTGCAACCTGTTCTGGAAGTCAGTGGGACTCTGCCTGAGCACAGAGTTCTACTCAAGAAGAACAAGTTGCAGGTCTCAGCCCTAGAGAACAAAGTTGAGTGCTATCAGTACTAAACATGGCCATGAAACAAAACCCAGTTCAAATGCTGATGTTTTCCAAAATCTGGATCTAAATTCTGCAGCCCAAACTCAACTCTAATCATCAATGAAGAAGAAAGCAAATATTAGCATCCATTCAGACAGGGGTAATTGGAAGCATGCACAAAGTTAACAACCTTGGGTTTTTATTCTCTTGGGTTACAGATGCCATAATTTACCAATTGTAGAGAAATGTCTTGCTTAATGTTGCTTAAATTGTACAGAACAAAGGAATGGAGGGGGGCTCGGTACCAGGACAAACAAAGACAAGAAGTAGAGCATCAGGGAGGAAACTGTGCTTCCCTGTCTCAGGATGGGACCTAACTGTAACATAGGCTTTTTGCTAGCTCTCTTCACAGAGCTAAATTTCTTCCTTAAAAAAAACAAACAAAAAAACAAACACATACTATTTTTTCTGTATATATGCAACAATACATTATTCAGAATGTGTCAATAGAGTATTGCTTGGATCAGGTGGGGAGGTGTAACATGCAAAAGGTGTTAGAAAATGAAAAAGGAAGATATGGCATGAATGATTAGCAGCCGCATCCTGTAATTGTATATGCACAGACTTTCACAGTTATGAGGGTTAGGTTTTTTTCAAAGACAGAAGAATTATTCTATGGAAATTATAATACATTTTCTGGATGTTAAGTAGGCTCCAGCAATACACATTGTCAATCATCACTATTTCCTAACTGAGTTTTTAATTCACTAATAAATATAGATCTTCAGTTGCTCTTCATGCAGGATTTCATCCTTGCAAAGCTGGCATGAAAATCTAAAACTATAGGCAAAAATGTGATAGCCTGTCCCAGTATTAATATAATATATAGTTTGCTTACCCATCAGACAGAATTGCTTGCCCTGGGTGAATGGGAAATATAAGTTTCAAGGCTGCAGTGCATATGCACAAATACAGCTCTGTCCCTCTGCTGTGCCCAGGGCATATATGATAAGCTTCTTTAGCACCAATAAACCAACGAATAATCAATAACAGGCAGATCACTACTGACACATGACACTTGGTAGATTACAGCTTTGGAGCCACTGCTTTTTGCAGTGGAAGGGAATGAAGGAGCAAGAAATCTGCTTCATTGTCCAAACTACTGGCCAGATTGCAAGACCACTTGCTGCAGCATCATCCATCTTCAGACATGTGGGGATCACGCTGACCCCATCTTATGCTGTCAAACTTCACTGCCCAGGAAGTGGGGAAAAGGAGGAGCTTGTCTCAAGCAAATGCTAGCAAGGAGATGGACGTTCTCAGAAGGTAGTATGGAACTCCTATCTGCATTCCCCAAATGATACCAGATCTCCTAACAAACCTGAAGACATCTGTGTTCTGGGAGGGAAACCCCTCACTATCCAGTGTGAACACTGGAAAATCCACCAACACATGTATTTGTTACTGGGGTCATTACCAGTGTCTGAGAACCTCACAAATATCCATAGATTTAGTTTCAGGACACCTGTGAAGTAGGGAAGTACTATCATCTCCATTTTACAAACGGGGAGTGAAGGCAGAGGCTTGCCCAGGGTCATGTAGACAGAGACACAAAAAGAACCCAGATCTCCCAAGTCACATTTGTGCGCCCTAAGTACAAAGCCATCCTCCCTCTTTGCTTCAAGGCCATGGAGTTTTCTGCTCAGTATTTTTACAGAAGAGGATAATCTGGGCCTCAGTGACCAGGTACACAGCAAAAAATTAATGCCATTTCATCTTCATGAGAAGCCGTAACTCTGAAGTAACTTTGAAGTAACAACAAGAAAGAAAAGCATTTTTGGTACTTGTGACTTCAGCAGACATGGCTTGAAGATCAGAGAAAAAAAGACTTCCATAGAATGGAAACTTTTGATTTTACAAGGTACTTTCATCAGAGAAAGGAGAGGTTTCAAAACATCTCTGTAACGTTGGATATGTGAAGTTGGTTTATTGTGTTTTGTTTTTAAACAGATTAAAAACTCTCCCTGGCTTAATTGCTCTTAACATTTTATTCATCCCATTATTAACTTAATCAGAGAAAAGAAAAAATTAGCTTGACTTTTTTGACAGCAAAGTCAAGCCAACTGGAAAATTCAACTCCTACAAGAAATGTGGAAAGGGAAAACTCTGGTTTACAACAGTGTGTAGAGAAATGTTTTCAAATGCAGCCCCAGCTTCATGGAAGTAGAATCTCTGTTCTGCCTGCCCTACCGCCACGCACACACATACACACACACACACACACGCACGCACGTCAGGTATCCTTTGTTATACTTTAGAGACTGCACACATCTGCAACAAGGTGAGTGGGTGATGCTAGGTTAGGGGCCTGACTGTTATTCTTTTAAGATTATTTTGCCCTCTGTAGTCCCTTTTGACAGAGGCTCTCACAGTATTCAGCAAAGATGGATATTATTTTACCCATTTTATAGATGGGGACAACTGAAGAACAGAGAGGCTAGCCCAGGATTACAAATCAACAGCTGGGAATAGAATTAAGACTCCCAGTTTCCTGCTCCCTGTTGTCCCAGTCCACTTGACTCCCAGTCTCCCATTCCCTGTCATCCTAAGCCATCTCCTGCCTCTGAGTCCCCCATACAATCACCCAGTCCTCTCCAGACTCACAGTCCCTAATTCCCTGGCATCCCAACCCTCTACTGCCTCCTAGTCCTCCACTCCCTGTTGTCCTGGCCCTCTCTGGACTCCCAGTTCTCTGTTGTAACCACCAAGCAATTCTTCTTTTTCATATTTTAATTAAAAGCTGGAATTCAAAGAGGTGAAATCTGCTGTCTGAGGACATGCATTCCTAGTGCAAGTTAACAGCCGACTGCCCCAAATATGTTCATTTCCTTTAAAGGGTACCTGAGAATGAACCTCTTCCTCCTTTCACTATGTTTCATTCACAATGCTTGGCCCTGCAGTTTGAGGAATGTAGTGGTACATCCCTTAACAGATGGGTTTGAGGGAATTTGGCCATAGGCATAGCCTCAGACACTACCGTATAGATAAACATGGAGTCTTGCATACAAAACTTTTGTTTTCCAAATTCATTGCCAGTATCCTAGGCACCCACCACTGGGTCTTGCTAAGTGCTGTTCTAACTCAGGAGGAATGGCAGATAAATGTCACTCTCCCCTTATGTTTTCTTAAGGCCAAATCTGAGTCCCAGTGACATCAATTGGAGCTCGGCCATTTATTTCAAAGGGACTAAGATTTGGACCTTATCTTATTTAGTCATCATTACCTCCCTTCTCTGAAAATTAAGTTAGTTCTCCTACAGACAGAAGAAGGGTCAGATGAAGGAGCAACAGGGTGGAAACAATCTTTAGAAAAGCCAATGTGTTTGTGTTGGTTTAAGTCTAAATGGGATGCAAGGAGAGGCGGAAGCTTGCATTTGATTGTGCTGAAGACAATCAGTAAAAATACAGAACATTTACCTGATATTTAGAGGTGGAATCTCCCCACCCCAGAGTCAGACCCAGAGATATATGTATTAAAGGGAAGGTGTAGTTGTAATAGCCATATTTTATAAAAGAGGGATCGGATTGTCAAAAGCATTCAGCGTTGGCCTAACTTTGCTCCACTGAAGTAATGGTAAAACTCCTATTGATTTCAATTGGAGCAGAGCTAGACCAACGCTGAGTGTTTGTAAAAATTCTGCCAGTGGTGATTTCTTTAGAGCAGTGCCCCCCTTCCTGCTCCCTCAGCTTTTATTTATTTTTGTTGTTGTTGTTTGTTTTGTTTTTTGTTATAGAAAAGTATGGATGATTGGAGGAAAACATTATGGGAATATAAACATCTTCTGGAGTAGCTCATAGTTACCAAGGGAAAGAAAGGCCAATGAAGAATGATGCTTTTATGCCCTACCTTCTCAAGTTCATGCTTTGGAAAGGCTTTAGTATGCAAATATATATTGTTTGGCTCTACGTTACTGGACAGAGCTAGAAGAGGGCAGGTGATGAATGTACATGGTGCCAAGAACTGAGTCCTTGAACTCTCTGATTTTAAAAGCATTATGGGCACTCAGCCTCTGTTAGAACCATACTCTGTCCTGCTATGAACGACAGAGAGTGACTCAGGAACCTCACCACGCTCCAACTCCTGAAGGCTGACTGCACTGCTTTCAAGGCACATCGAAAGACCTGGGATTTGCCTAGCTACTCTTGACCTCTCCCTTTCTAGTGTACAACACAGTACCATGCTGTCAAATGCTTGGCCTGTTATTGACCTTGTATTTCATAACACATCATGCCAACAAATCACTTGGGAATGAGATCAACACAAACATGTAAGCTGTGCTGCCTACAATACACTCAGAAAGGCGCTGGTGAGGGAAGCAGATGAGTAAATGCCATTATTGTACATTTAATGGGAGCTATATGGTAAATAACCCACATTAGATTATAAACTTAAAAACATATTACACTTAAACAAGACCTTTCATTCTGGAAGAGCCCAAAGTGCTATACATACACTCAGAACTACCAGAAATGCAACCACCCCTGTGGTAAAACATCAAGCTGAGAGATGAATGAAACACAGCATACTGCACAACAGTAGGGAAGGAGAAAGTTGTGGCTGCATACACCAAAGCAGACTTCTCCTCTTCCCAAACTACCCCAGTCTCTTTCATATGATGACCCTGACCTAACAGGACCTCAGTTTTAAGGACTCACCTGGAAAACCATTAAAGTAAATTGCATGAACTTCAATTTACCTTTCACAGAGGTATAAAGAGATGAATGGCTGTTGGAATTTGGCCCTGGACTACACAGAATCAAGGAGTTTCAATCTTGAAGCTTACACAACTAAACAATCCTTCAGCAAACCTGTCTGATGTAGTTTTTCTTTATGCTAAGGGATAAATAGTCATTTTACAATACAATTTAGCCATTGTATTGATGCATTGAAAATGTACCATAATTTTCTAGCTACCATAATTTACAACAATGGTGTATCATACATAAGACGTTTTCTAGCTGACATTCAAATCTGTCTCTGCAGTACACTCTCCTCTGGAGCTGGGCCACGGAATGAAATGCTATGGAAAAACAAAATAAACCAAAACCCTGCTGTGGAAACAGGACAAATCTAGTTTCACATCCCCTGCAGAGAGAGAAACAAGACGGAAGTAAAAGGCACCAAATGGAGCTCACAAAGCCTCAGTATGATCTCAGCCTCCACATTCTGGCAGAGATCACAACCTAAGATATCTGCTTTGCTTCAAGTAAGAACAGTTCTCTCATTCTAATATGGGTACAAGACTGTAGTGTCTATGAGCAAAATCCTCTTACCCTGAGCAAGTCCTGATTAAAGGGAAATTGGGGTGGGAGACCAAGAGGGAGATGATGACATTCTCTCTCTAAGGCCTCTTAGCACCCACACATCAACTTTATCCTCACTAGTGCAGCACAGGGACTGTAGAAGTCTCCACATAACTCACCTTCTAAAGGCTCTATATCCTGCCTGAGTGTGCGGTGGAATTACTCCACCTATCAGATCCTACATGTCCTTGGGGGCAGGTTTTAGACCTATATCTAAACCAGATTGTAATCATGCTGGGTTCATTTCCTCTTGAGCAACATCTCCAGTAGTCTTATTACATCTCCTCAGTTGCTCCTGCACTACACTCATTGAGCTAGGTTTCTTCGTGATGGCTATTAAGTAGGCAAGAACCCATCTTGACACCTGCAGATGCCAAGGTGACAGAGCATCTTTATACATATAAAGTGAGCACATTTGTTTGGGAGTCACTGAGAGACAAACAATGCCAAAGATCAGTTTCTGAGTAGACGGCACTTTAACCAGGACTTTTGTCTGCAAATTTCAAAAAGAATGAGCAGATCCAGGACATACAAGCAAATCAGCAATGCAAAAAGTCAGGTGTGCTATGTATTTATTGTTAGACTGATGCCCTCAAAATGGGGTGGATTCTGCATGTGTTGAAACTAAGGGAAATGTGCAGATGGAGAAAGGAAGAGATATACCCTGGGCACCTGGCATCCATACTCTGCATCCTGGTCACTGCCACTTGACCTTTAGTTACACCCACAATGGAGAAGTACCTAGTTATATGGGAAATGATTCCTGTGCACTCAGATGTTTACATAATGCAGAGTATGAGGGGTGGATGACCTGCTTAAGGAGACCCACCCCTGGCCATTCAAATACTTTTGCCTCTATGGACAAAACTGGGGTGAATATAATGAGCAAACATCACTGTTCTGCAGAGAACTTTGCAGGATGCACATGGATTAGTCCCCTTTGCAAAAGACTGTCCAATACCTGATAGGCCACTCAAAGCCCTTCTGCATCCCACACAAGCTGAAGGAGGATCTGCTCCCATATTTGGATCCTTGTTTGTATTTGGTTTCTGGCAGCCTGTCTATGTACCTTAAGTTTTTACATGCCATATCACAGGATCCCCTCCTGTTGGTCTTTACTCCTTTATTTAATACAAAAAGACACAATGTTCCGCAGTGATTTTTTGTTGTTAATTAATTCGAGACAATTCCTTAAAATTTCATTTTAACAATTTTTGTGTGGGTGCATTAATTACTTTAAAAGATGCTCACAACTGACACTTATTAAAAGCCTTTGTACACCCCCCCCCCACATACACACAGAAACAACCTTCCAGCTTCGTTCCCCCCTCCTCCCTTCTGAGCAGGTACCTGCTATCAACTGCTGGAGTGTGCTCACTCTGCACCTAGAGCTATAATTATTTTGCTTTAATTTTACAAAACCTTTTGTTCCATTCCCACGAGCCCACCTGATCCTTATATTACACTCGCTCTATTAAAACACTCATGCAGAACAAAGCACAGTTGTACTGATTCATAAGTAACTACCCCCCCTTTCCTTTCATAGTAGAAACACACCACTGGCTGGGTTTTCATGACACTGTTTCTGGTTTCAATGCTTGGTCCCAGTTTTGTTTCTTTGCTGTTGTTTTTACATGTGTAGTGCCTGATCGCACAGTGACATTGCTGTTGTTTTGAAGAACCATTCTCAGACATTTTAAATTCTGCTCTGTGACACTACAAGAGGTTCAGTGCAGAGAGTGCTGGGGAATTTATCTGAATTATAATCAGACTCCAGGATTTTTTTATTTTTTTTTTAGTTGCATAGTACACTCACCAGGGCTAGCCCTACATTTCTGTGTGCTAAGTAGAAGACTGTACTTAGGCAGACTTCTATCATCCACATGGCATATCTGGTATGGCAGTGCATAGCAGCAGTATAGGGTCAGGGTGCTCACCATTATCTGGACTTGGAGTGTATCACTCTCTGGCTTTTATACAAGGACAAGTACACTGATATCTCTTAGGCTGGGATTTTTAGAAAGACCTAACGGATTGAGGAGGCCAAATCCCTTTTGAAAACCTCCCCCTTAATAAATAAAAAATGACTACGAAAAAGATGCTTGTAAATTCTAGGAAGAAAGATAGGGAGAAGAGAGCTCATTACTGGAGGTGGGAGCATCATAAGTGTTTCCTCATCCATCTGCCTTGTAGAACACAAACTTCTTTGGACTGAGACAGACTGTACTTTGTGTCTTATACCGCATCAAACACATTGTCAGCACCAAGTAATGAACAAATAATAGTCAGATAGAAGGGCAAGGGGTGCATGTGGGCAGGGAAAGTTTTGGCAACTGGGAAAAAGGGTTGGCTTCCTGTAGTTCAGCTTTTCAAAATGGGGGTAGAAAGTGTCACAATGGCCTACTGAGTAAGGGATGCACTAGGTGTGCGTTGGGAGGTGGTGTTGGCAATGTGCAGCCAGCCGAAAAAAAGTAAGCATGGTAATACAATGGGGAGTGCAGAGAATATAACAGGAAAAGGATCACAGTGAAGCACATGCAAGAGGGAAAAATGCCAAAGCACAGGACAGTGATGGCTGCAGAGCATGCAAGGAAATGTTGCAATTTGCCAAAGAATAACCATGCTGCATATTTTATGAAGCATGTCAAATCTATCAGATTTTCTCTTATGAAATCATCATACTATAGCAACAATCATTCTCTCAATCCTCCATGCTCTTACCTGAGTAGTGAGAGGTGTGGGGGAGGGGAACTTTCATCTAGATTTGGGGTTTTTTATAATCTGATTTTGAATGATGGATTCACTGAATAAAAATTCAAGTTCTAAAATATATACACACATACATGTGCACATAAACATATGCTGGCTCTGAAAATTGGCAATACAATAGTAGCAGATCCATTCACTTCTTGGTGGTTGGTTCAAATCCAGCCCAGGTGAGGTTTTACTTTCTGATGGCCATTCTGTGGCTTGTTTGAGATGACTTTTATGACTCAGTCCAGTTCCTGCTGGCCAAGAGCCTGCATCACTGAAATCATCACAGCCATAGTGATAATTAACTGGCTTCTTTGGTAACAAGGAATGAATCAGCAATGGCGACTGAACTCTCTTCTCACCCTGGTAATCGACCGTTCCAGGACAGAGAGTGGCATATGCATGTTTGTGTTCACACATGCAAGTTTAAAGGTATGGAAAAAACAACAAATCAGCTGTGTTCACATCACCAGGAATTATAGCATATACTAGAAATTGTCTTAATCCTCGTAAGTGTAAACCACTCCTGGCCTCCACTGAAGTCAATGGGTGCTACAGGCACGCTACATCTCTCAAGATCAGTCATTTTGTGATTAAAGAGCCGAGAAAGAGAGCGAGAATGCATAATAAACCACAGATTTCCCATTTTAATTACTGAGGAAGAGCTCCTTGGCTTTCTGTCTTTTTGCAGCTTAAAATCAAAGAACAGCAGGCAGAATGCTTGGGACTTGGGCCACTCTTTGGGACATTGTGCTGTCAGATGAGAGCAATAAATGAGACATTCCATCCTGTAGTGAACGTAAACTTCAGGATGGCTATGCTGCACATTGGAAGGATTTTTACTGTATCAAGCATGTGATTATCTGATGATTTAGTAGGTGTTGGTCCTGCTTTGAGCAGGGGATTGGACTGATGACCTCCTGAGGTCTCTTCCAACCCTGATATTCTATGATTCTATGATTATCAAATCTACTGCACTGAACAAACATCTCAGTGCATCCAAGAACACAGTGAAACTCAGCAGTTTTCCCAGGGCTCCTGGTCTTTAGGGAGTACAAATCATTAGATTCTCTGAAGAATTAGACTCTCTAGTTTCATTCTTTATGATATGTTTACTAACCTGAGGGGACTAAAGGTCTCAAGACCTGAGAGTAGTTTTAAGTTTTTCACCATCTGTCTGAAGTGCAGCCAATGCAAATTCCACCTTCAGATCTGCACTCCTGTGCCTCCCTGTTATGTTTCATTTCACACGTATTGTCTCTGTTCCTTAGAAACAGGAAAAATACGCATCTGATCAGCTTGCTGAAGTCATGTACATCATGTAACCTGAAACTGTTCCTTCAGTAGGCGCTGCTTGGACATCCACTTAGGTCTTCAAAATGAGCAAAAATGGAGCTTGTTCAAAAATGGTAAGTATGTTTTATGATTTTTTTTAAAAAACATTGTTTTATTGAAAATTTGTGAATATTTTCAAGATTTTTTATTAAAAAAATGAAAACTTTTGTTTAGTTTTCCCCCCTTGCTTTCTCTAGTTTTTTTCCCCTTTCCTTCCCTTCCTCCCTGTCATCCCATTTTGTGACTGAAAAAAGGGAATGGTAAAAAAAAAAAAAAACTTTAAAAAAATTGGTTATTGTCAATTTCTTTTTAAAAAATCATAAAATTTCAATACCAGGAAAATTTCTGCCAAAAATTCATCTATTTTTTAAAAAGGCCATTTTTTGACCCAAAAAAGTTTCAAATGAAATACTGTGGCGAGTTCTAACGGGAAAGGGATAGAGCATGTTAGATGCACTTCCGCATAGGTGAGCTCTGACAGTAGAAGATATTTTGCTACTGTGATCCTTATGGGTATCACTGGACTGAAGCTCTGGATAATAAATGATCAGCAGAAAGTATGGATGTGCCCAAATCCAAATGCTGGATCTGAATTTCTTCCTTTTCCCTGGAAATACGGGAGTCCTAATCTGGATTCAAACCGCAGTTGAAACTCATCTCTACCATTAAGTCAAGAGCACTACACTAGGGCTCAGCTTAATTCAAAGCTTCCATCATTTAAGTATTGTGAAAAGTTGGGAATTCCATCCCCAAAATGTTAACAGAATCCCAGTAAAATGTATGAAATTCTGGACACAGTGAGACAACTTTTCCAAAGAAACTGGGTGAACATAATTCCATCTCGTGAGCTGACAGAAATAAAGAAATAATGTCCCATAGAACTCCTCAGACCTGGAAACAACATTATTTCCATGAGGTAAAACCAAGTTCCTGACACAAGGGATGGTGATTTAGCTCAAGGGCCAAAAGATTGGTGCCCTTTGCTCAATTACTGAGGATCAGAAAACCACAGAATCTCTTCTTAGTTTGAGGAGCTACAGGAATGAGGCACCAACTATTAAAAGGAATGTACATCTCTACGGTAGCAAATGTCTAATATCCAATATCTGAAGATGGCTTGGCCCAGCACAGATAGGTGCTGCCATTATATATAGTGTCCCTCCTTGTAGAGAAGGGACTGGCTGCAATGAAAATAAGAGGCATTCTCTTCTGAAGCAGCTCAACCGGCAGACTTTGCAGTTCTCTTTAGCTCTCTAAATCCTGACTTGCATTAAACAGTTAAGCAAGAGACTGCTGACTACAGTTACAAAGTTTGGATCTGCATTTTCACAAACTTTGTGTGAGAGAAGCTGAATTGAGGCAGGATCGACTAGGTGAGGGTCCACCACCGCAGTATGTTGGGATCTGCCATGGACATTGGGAGCAGGAGCCGGGAACATCACAAACAAATGCGACTTGTTGTGTGTAGGGCCTTTGATAGGAGTGAATCTAGATCCCACTTTGTCTTAATCCACCTCTGCATGGGGGTACAGATCCAGGTTCTGATTTTAATTCCTACTACAAAGACCTGAAGAAGAGTCTGCGTAAGCTCAAAAGCTTGTCTCTCTCATCAACAGAAGTTGGTCCAATAATACTACCTTATCACCTTATCTCTCTAATATCCTGAGATGGCTACAACAAGCCCGCATACTATAAAGCTATTGTAAAGGCTGCTTACAAACATGAAATCTCCTTTATCACCCAAAAATAATCCAGGATCAGGTCATCATCATGTAGGTAAAATGAGCAACAGCTGCTCCATAGATCATGCTGAGATTCCATTTGCCAAGTCAGAAAATGCCCCTACTTGCTGTGAACTGTCAGGACTTTCTCCAAGATGAGTTGCTTAATGATGAGAATGACAATAAAGCAATGAAGAATTAGGGTCATGGAGCCAGTACCTTTTGTATAGTGTCTCAGATGAAAACAGAGCATGTCCAAAAAAAAGACAGCTTCATCCAACTTCCCTAGATTTGGGGGTGGTTTGGAATCTGAACCCAAACCAAGTACTGAATTTTACAGTTGGATGAAAATGTCATAATTATCTTTCTGGTCTCCCCAGGAAGTGGTAGAAGCCCACTTTAACAGCTAAAATTATACTGGACTTAGCGATGAAAAGTATACTGTAGGGAACAACTATGTTGTGGTCAACAAACATGTGCACAATGGGGATCCAGTGGACACAGTGTACTTAGATTTCCAGAAAATCTTTGACAAGGTCCCTCACCAAAGGCTCTTACGTAAATTAAGTTGTCATGGGATAAAAAGGAAGGTCCTTTTGTGGACTGAGAACTGGTTAAAAGTCAGGGAACAAAGGGTAGGAATAAATAGTAAATTCTCAGAATGGAGAGGGGTAACTAGTGGCGTTCCCCAAGGGTCAGTCCTAGGACCAGTCCTATTCAACTTATTCATAAATGATCTGGAGAAAGGGATAAAAAGTGAGGTGGCAAAGTTTGCAGATGATACTAAACTGCTCAAGATAGTTAAGACCAAAGCAGACTGTGAAGAACTTCAAAAAGATCTCACAAAACTAAGTGATTGGGCAACAAAATGGCAAATGAAATGCAATGTGGATAAATGTAAAGTAATGTGCATTGGAAAAAATAACCACATACAATATGATGGGGGATCATTTAGCTACAATGAATCAGGAAAAAGATCTTGGAGTCATCATGGATAGTTCTCTGAAGACATCCATGCAGTGTGCAGAGGCAGTCAAAAAAGGCAACAGGATGTTAGGAATCATTAAAAAAGGGATAGAGAATAAGATGGAGAATATATTATTGCCCTTATATAAATTCATGGTACGCCCACACCTTGAATACTGCATACAGATGTGGTCTCCTCAATCTCAAAGAGATATACTGGCACTTATGAAAGGGTTCAGGAGAAGGGCAACTAAAATGATTAGGGGTTTGGATCGGCGTCCCATATGAGGAAAGATTAAGAGGCTAGGACTTTTCAGCTTGGAGAGAGGACTAAGGGGGATATGACAGAGGTATATAAATCATGAGTGATGTGGAGAAAGTAGATAAGGAAAAATATTTACTTATTCTCATAATACATGAACAAGAGCCACCAAATGATAATTAATGGGCAGCAGTTAAACAAATAAAAAAGAAGTCTTCACACAGCGCACAGTCAACTTGTGGAACTCTCACCTGAGAGGTTGTGAAGGCTAGGACTAAAACAGCATTTAACAGAGAACTGGATAAATTCTGGAGGTTAAGTCCATTAATGGCTATTACCAGTGATGGGTAAGAATTGGCTCCCTAGCCTCTGTTGTTTGGAGGGTGGAGACGGATGTGTAGGAGAGAGATCACTTGATCATACCTGTAGGTTCACTCCTCTGGGGCACCCTGTGCATGGCCCTGTCGGTAGACAGGATACTGGGCTAGATGAACCTTTGGTCTGACCCAGTACGGCCATTCTTTTTTATGTTCTTATATTATGTTACTAGTCTCGAGAGTACCAATAACAATACCTAACAGTGTTTACGCAATGATACCTATTTCCAGTAATACTGTCCACACATAGACAGTTCTCTGCGATTCCCTTCCCCAGCCCTGTCACTCAGAGAAAAAATGCAGTTTGCTATTTGGACCATTACCAAGTGTCGCAAAAAGCCAGGTAACTACCTGAAATATTTCCACTTTAGTCCCAGAGGGGGTAGTGAGATTTAGATGTACCTTCTATTATATACAGGTGTCATGGATAATTCCCACTCTGTAATCCTTTAGGTCCAAAAATTGAGGTACCAGCATGAATTCCTCTAAGCTCAACTGCCAGCTGTAGTACTTGAGCACTGCCACCAACCGGAATTCCAGTGCCTGGTACACTCTGTACCCCCCAAAAACCTGCCCGGGGACCCACAAGACCCAGATCCTCTGGATCTTTAACACTAAGAAGTAAACCTTTCCCCACTGTGCCTATCCAGCTTCCACTCCCTGGGTATTCTCTGGAAGATTACTGTGGATTCAAACTCCTTGAATCACAATAACAGCAAAGAAAAAATTCACCTCCCCGCTCCTCCTTCTCTCCGTCGCGCCTCGCCAGAGTCCCCTTGAGAGAGAAAGTAATCTACCAATCATGAGTTAGAATAACCTACTGCTCCCCGTCTTCCTGCCTTTCTCTTCCCCAATTCCCTTGGTGAATCCAGATTCCCATCTCGCTGGGTCTCACACTAGATAATAAAAAAAAAATATCAGATTCTCTTAATTAGCGTAAAAGCTTTTAATGTAAAGAAGAAGAATAAACAGTAAAAAATTATCTTGTTTTGAAATTTAAAATTGAGTCAGTACAGGGGGTTCAGCTGCTAGACAACTGGCATACCTCCAGCCGTAAGTATAACAAGAAAAAAAAAATACATACAAATTAAAATCCTTTCAGCAAATATCAAATTAAAATCCTTCCAGCCATAATACCAATTGAACTTTGCCAGCCAAATGCACTTGCTAAATAAGAAACAAACATAAGCTAACTCTGCCTTACTACCTAGTACTACTATTTTGAACTTATAAGAGCCTGTATCGGAGAGATTGGAGAGAAACCTGGTTGCATGTCTGGTCACTCTCAGAACCCAAAGAGAACAACCCAAATTCTAACAGCACACACAAAAACTTCCCTCCCTCAAGATTTGAAAGTATTCTGTCCCGATTGGTCCTCTGGTCAGGTGACAGCCAGGCTTACTGAACTTGTTAACCCTTTACAGTCAAAAGAGATATAAAGTAATTCTGTTCTATTAACAACTACTATCTGTTTATGACAACAGGGCACCTAGATACAAAAATGACAGATACATCAGAAACTGAAACAGAGATGTATCTTGCATTGTTTTGTAAAGAGCATAAGATTCGGCTGTTGCAGGACCAGAAGAAGGAGCAAATTCCAAAGCTGAAGATCCTCCACCCTTTCTGTCTCCAGGAGTTTAAACCTGGGGCAACCCATCAGTCCTACCAGATGACCTAATAGGTCCCTTCTCCCTCTGTCTGCTCTGATCCACTGTGTACATAGATTTGCCATGGACTTCTACTTACACATTTTGCTGGCTCATCACTCAAGTTGATTCTATTTTAACAGAGATTTAAGATGTGCCAAACCAAAAGGTCTTTATTTATTTTTGGTCCTGCAGCAAGAGCTACATTCAACAGTTACTGTGTCTATGTATATACATACCTATTTCCCATAAATGCCTCCCCCTCCTATCTTGACAATGTCACTGGGTTTGTGGGTATGATGTATGAAGCAGAAATAAAGAAAAACAATTTATTTTCCTCTGTACCAGTACAGATCTACAGTGCAGAGAGACGCAAAATCTTGTTTGGACTGGTAAATTGAACAAACATAACACAGGAGCCATAGAGGAAGCAATTATATGCAACACCAATTCCTGTAATTTTTATTAAGTTAGGTCTGGGTTAGAATTTTTGTTTGTTTTCTTTGTCCTGTTTCTGCCCCTTCCAGCCAATCAAAACCATACTATGATCTAGAGCTGCTAACAAAAGGTTTCTGAGAATGATTTGTGGATTAAGTTTATACTTCATATTGGCAATGAATTAGAAAGAAATGTCTCAGATTTATAACTGTGGAAGAAATGCAGGATCCAAACCTTCAAGTATACAGGCAGGTAAAATTCCCACTGTAGTTAGTGGGGGCTTTACTCAGATGTCTCCTTAACACATCTCCCATTTAGCCCACCAAATTGGTGGTAAAATTTAGCTTTTAAATACACACACCAGTTGAGCTGACATTAGACTAGTAAATTGAGGGTATGGCTACACTTGAAACTTCAAAGCGCTGCCGCGGCAGTGCTGCCACGGCAGCGCTTTGAAGTGCGAGTGTGGTTGCAGCGCCAGTGTTGGGAGAGAGCTCTCCCAGCGCTGCACATACTCCACATCCTCTACGGGTGTAGCTTGCAGCGCTGGGAGCCGCGCTCCCAGCGCTGCGGCACTGTTTACACTGAGGCTTTACAGCGCTGTATCTTGCAGCGCTCAGGGGGGTGTTTTTTCACACCCCTGAGCGCAAAAGTTGCAGCACTGTAAAGCGCCACTGTAGCCACGGCCTGATTTTGAATTGTCCAGAATGTGCTTTATTTCACTAAACTTAACCAAATACAGACCAGGGGCCCAATCCACAAGCCCTCAACACCCAAAAACCTCAGTGCATGAAGAGGGCTTGCAGTTGGGTGACCAGATAGCAAATGTGGAAAATCGGGACCGGGGTGGGGGGTAATAGGAGCCTATGTAAGAAAAAGACTCAAACATCGGGACTGTCTCTATACAATCGGGACATCCAGTCATCCTAGCTTGCAGAACTACCCTGCATGGAAGTACAGTACCAGAGCAGAGCTGATCTGGGAACTGGACTGCATCAACTATAGAATGAGAAAAGTGTGTTTAAAATGCAGATAAAATTGACTAGTGCCTCTTCAGTTCCCAAGAAGAGAGGATTGTTTTGCTGGAAAGATTAAATCAGGCAAGGGAACACAGGAGTCTTATAAAGCAGAAAGACATAGTCTTATGAACCCTAAAAAGCAAAAATTAGGTGACAGAGTCACAGAGCTTAGGCCAGGAGGGATCACTAAATCAACTAGTCTGACCTGTATATCCCAGGCCTCCGACACTACCCAGCACCTGCACACTAAATCCAACAACCGAAATGAGACCAAAGTATTATTACAGCCTACAGGAGACTGCACTATTATATTTCACAGGCCGGGAATAAGAGGGAGTGAGGTGCACCACTGCTCAAGACCCCTGCAATGGCAGGAAAATGATAAAGTGAGATATACGCAGATAATCCTGGCAAGGGACTTGCCCTCACATGCTGCAGAGAAAGACAACCCCTCCATCTCAAGGTCACGGCAAGTCTGAGCTAGGGGAAAATTCCTCCTCAACCCCACATATGGTGATGTGACCAAGCAGGCCATGAGCAGTCAGGCCTAGTGACTGAAACAAGAATTAATCATACTACTTAGGGTTCACGGGGGCAGAGTCCAGGAACAAATTCAGGGTCAGTACTGGAGGGACAGAAGCTGAATGCCAGAGCCAGAGGGTAACCCATAGTCATAAGCCAAAGGCGGAGCAGAGGATTGAAAGTCAGAAGTCAGAAGCCCTAGGAGAACAGGGGCTGGAGCTGGAGCAGGCAGCAAGCGGAACAGGAGCAGGTTTGGAATCAAGGCCAGAGCAGGCTGGACATAGAGCAGTAGCAGGAACTGGAAGCATGTTGGATCAGGGCAGGAGCAGGAACTGGAAGCAAGACCAGGGCAAGTGCAGCTATGTGGGTGATACGCATTGAGCAGCTGCTGATCTGCTCTTGGTGCCAGGCTTATAAGAGGGGCTACTAAACCAGCAGCCAATCATGTGCTGTAACTACTCTGTCGATTCCAAGGCAGTGCATCTGGGCTCACTGGTTGCCTAGCAGTGAAGTTAGTCAGGGAGCAGGCCAGCAGCTGGTCCTAGCTGGACTGGCCCCTGACATCCTTCACCTCTGTTTGAAGCTATCTCTGAAGAGACATTGGACCAGGTTTCTCAGGGAGGCCCAGCAGAAGGTCCGCAGGAGGTCTGGGGCATGGATGGTTCCCATGACTAGATCCTCTTGTAACTGGCATCTAGGTTCCTGATGTACTTGGTGAATGTGCATGGCAAGACATTGGTGAAAGAAAGAATGCTCGGTGCCAGCCCATCCAGAGTCCCATCTTCAGCCATGGCTGTCCCTGATCCTTCAGAGGAAGGAGATAAAAACTTCCAAGAAAATGATGGGGAAAAATATCCCTGCTTGATCCCTGCCAGTGGCCACCTGAAACCCTTAAGCATGAAATTTAGAAACATAAGATATAAACCACAAGTGAGCCCCAGGATTGTTCAAGCCTGCTCCCTACTATCACAAGCAATCCCATTATACAATCACAGTTGTACATTTTTCCACCTCTCTCTTAAAACTAATTAAATTTTATGCCTCCACAACTCCTATACGGAGCCTGTTCCAGAACCACACCCTTCTGATGGTTAGAAACCTCCTTCTAATATTCAGCCTGAATTTGTTCACGGCTAGTTTATATCCATTTGTTCTTCTGCCAGCATTGTCCTTTAGCTTAAATAGCTCTTCATCCTCCCTGGTATTTACTCCCCTAATGTATTTATAGAGAGCAAGCGTATCTCCTCTCAGCCTTCTTTTGGAGAGACTAAATGAGCAAAGCTCTTCCAATCTCCTCTCATAAGACAGCCTCTCCAGTTCCCTGATCATCCTAAGAGCTCTTCTCTCTTCTCCCGGGCAAAAATACACATACAGTGATCTATACATCACTGTTTTATAGTTAAAGGGCAAATGTAATTGTGCCAAAAAATGTTTCTTTTGAAATCTATAAAAGGACATCAAATATTTATCTTCACTCTGTAGATTCCTTTCCTCTACGTCAACTCAGGAAACGCCTGCATTTCCTCCTTTACCTTGAGGTTGACAGCACAAGAGAAAGCACAGTCAGTACCCTAGATCCAGTGGCATTGGAGTTGTGTTCAAGAAGTGAGAACACCATGGAGAATTTGCTCAGTTACACCAGTTGCTACAGCTGTCGTGAACTCCCTCAACACTGCTCTCATGCTGCTAGCTAGTGCATGTGGAAAGAAGTGGGGAAGGCAACAGAGTCACTGCCATACCCCAAGCCCATCCAGATATGCTCCAAAAATTAAAATGTGTCTAAAATATAATTAAATATAATAATCATATAGAGAGCTGTGGCCATGAGAATCTGACAAAACAGGGCCATAAGAAATATGTCTCACCAATGGCATACTTAGGAAATCTGAGACTGCCTGAGTTGCTGAAAGATAAATTCTAGAGGGGAATTTAGAAAGTATTTTAGCTGCTGTTATATTAACCAAAAGTATAATTTACCATACAGCGTTGAAATTCTCCCAGATGCTACTGACTGCAATGGTAAGAATGTGTTTTCTGTGTCTTAATCTACTTATTAGCAAGAAATCCTGTCCAATGAAATATCTGTAGAGTGTCAGCTCTCACTGAGAGACACCAGCATAAAATTTAATTAATGGAAATATTGAAAGAGTGATAAGTGGTTCTAAACATGACTTTGACATGAGAGTAAGCCAAACAATGCTGATCCGGATCTTGGTTTCAAACCTTCCCGTTCCCCGCTAATTTTCCTATCTGTGGTTTTGGTTTGGCCCATTATAGAAAGAAGAGTCAATTATGAAATTTGGATCCAGGTTCAGATTCTGAAATCTCCTGAAGTTCAGGGAGTGGCTAGATGCAAGGATTTGGTTCAGGACCACTCATAACATAGACTAGGTGATCACAATGGTCTCTTCTGGCCTTTGAATCTATGAATCAACTATATTGTTGCATGTCTAAGTTAATTACAACTCAAGACTGTCAAATAGGTTCAATTGGAATTATTTAATCAAAGATTATCAATCAGAAATTAGTACAGCACTATATAGAATATAGAAAGAACATTACCATCCTTTGATGTGATGATGACTGATGATGTCGTCTCTCCTTCCCTGTACCTGGAGGGATGCAGCAGATTCGTTCCCATACCAGGGTCATTATATGGGGTTTGAAAACAAAGAAAACTCTTTGCCAAAAGAATCATATTTTGATATCATTTCTATACATTCTCAGTGTACGTGATTTAACTGTGAAGGCATGATTATTTACAGCTAAAAGGACTGGCAAGATAATATATTTCAGTGGGTCTTTCTTCTCCCGTAACTATTTTTCCCAATCTGCTGCGACAATTATCCCTTATTGGTTTCCCAGGTTTATATATGCTTATGCAAGCATTATATATATGAAGGGAATGGTATCCCAGATCATCTGGAGTTCTGTAGACATAGAATGCCCAGGATTATAATAAGTAGTCTAACACATAGAATTCCTTAATAGAATTAGCAGCAAAGAGCCTTGTGGCACCTTATAGACTAACAGACGTTTTGGAGCATGAGCTTTTGTGGGTAAATACCCACTTCGTCGGACGCATGCCACAGGACTCTTTGCTGCTTTTACAGATCCAGACTAACATGGCTACCCCTCTGATACTTGAATAGAATTACTTATCGTTCAAGAACCAGTGTGCTGGGCCTTAGAATTCAACATACTCTCTGTTAATACCCTAAAGATTCTAAAGAACAGTTAATATATATATGAATCAAATCTACAGAATGACAAGGACAAAAAGGGTTAATATTTACTACCAGATAAATACCACATTTGTTATATCTTATAGTCATACATAGTAGTCATTGTCACTTTATTGCAGAAAGAATTATTCTAAGTTTCTCCAAAGAGGTATACACTCGAGATAGGGCAGGCAACCACTGAAATATTGTTTTTTCGAAAGATGGGGGCATGCATGGAATACAAATTTCCAAAGAGGTGCACAGCAAAAAAAACAAAAAAGAAAGAAAGAAGTAGGAGTAGGAGTAGTTTGGGAACCTTTGCACCACTCTACTCTCTAAGCAGGATTGGTCTAATTCCAAACAGGGTCCAGATTCTCCCCAGACATCGGCTCTCTGCCAAAAACACTTCAGGCTTCTTTACTCCTTTCCCCTCTAAGATGATCACTTCTCCCAGCTCATTTCCCTCTTGTAAACCTAGGTTGAACTCTTTTTCTTCCTCCCATGCACAAGTCTTTGACTCTTCCTAGAGCCCACTCCAGCAGGCAGCTGTTTGTCTTCAAACAACTGTGCCATGTACTGCGCCCTGCTATTCTGTATCATTTTTCACTTAGATCCTCTGAGAAGCTGGGTCCCAGAACCCAAGGATCCAAGGCTCACTTCCTAATCTGCCCCTGGCAGGGGTTCGGGGATGGCACAATCTGAGCAGTGACAGTTCAAATGAAAACAAGCCCATTCCACAGACATCCTCCAGCCTCAACTCCCACATGGAAGTAGCAGTAGCAGGAGGAGATATTTCTCAATGGGGGTGACTACTAGCATTTTTTAGAGAAAGAATATGAACAAAAACAAAAGACTGTATTCTTGGTAAATAAGATTTCCCCGCCTCCCTAGCCACCAGAAGCTCTACTAAGCAGATAACGAAACAGGGAGTGCACGCTGGAGCTACTAGGAAAATGGACCAAATGGGAAACTGATCTTCTTCCATTTCTATCTTTCCCAAGGCCACATGGAAGCTGCATGCCACAGGCGAATGTTATGAAAATGATACTGGCAATTCTTCCATTCGTGGCTTGCTCCTGCAGCCTTTATTCTCATTAATGATTCCAAGGAAGCCTACACAAATGAGCCAGGATCATGACCTAAGAGGGCTCATTTTCAGCAAGGGTCTGCAGTAATTTGGCACACAATTCCCATCATTGCTGCTGGGAAATGCATGCCTAATTCCCTGAAAATGTGCTGCTGCTAAGACTCACAGGACTCCTGATTACTTCTTGCCAGTCTTAAAGAGATTAGATAAGCTACTTCCATCTTATAAAAGGCTTTCATTATCCAAAATTTCCACGAGAACAGTATGTGGAACTGGAATGAGATGCTTAACAATATGTTATAGGCCTCTTAAAAAAAAAAAGGCTACCACGGATACCAATTGGTTCAAAAGATTTGTTAATGCAGTTTCTGATTCAGGGATGCCATCAATATTACTGACATTGAAAACATCTTGCAAAGTCAGACCCTGTTCCAAAGGCCTTTAACAGCACAGAGCATCTGCCAAGTGTTTTCCATTTCCATTTGTGCTTCCCCGCTGCCACCTCCAGCAGGCTCAGTGATAGGCAGAGCTGCAGAAGCAACAGGTTGGGAGGAAGAAGTTGCTCCATTTAAATGGAGGATACGGGACCTCTGGAATGAGCACAATGTATGCTGGAAGCAGACTTCTTCTGTCATTAGAAAATACAGCACTTCCTAAAGACGTGTTCAATGAGAACATTTCCTGTCAGACCTCACAAGACTAGGCAGAGTTTGTGTTGGCACCAGAACTGCTAATGTGTCCACAGCTGAACTCCTCAGAGTAGTCTTAGAAAAAGAGAGAGGGCAACATTCTGATCCTCATTGCAACAATGCAAATTACTGAGATTGATGGATTTACACTGGTGTAACTGAGATAAAAATCTGTCCCAGAGGTGATATCATCTAAGGATGGGTGGTGGTGATGGAAGAGATACAGACACAGACAGGGCGACCAGATGTCCTGATTTTATAGGGACTGTCCTGATTTTTGGGTCTTTTTCTTATATAGGCTCCTATTACCCCCTACCCTTGTCCCAATTATTGACCCTTGCTGTCTGGTCACCCTAGACACAGAGGACCAGATCAGGTACTGGGGTGAGTCAGACCTACATCAGTGGAGGATCCTGCCTAGAAGGTTCATGTATCTCATATATATGAGGCTTTGACATTTCCAGGGATGTATTTAACTATCTCCAGTCTTTTCTGCCAAATGCTGGCAACAATGTAAATCCAGAATAACCATACTGGTTCCAGTGGTTTCACTCCTGATTTACACTAGTCTAGCAGCAGAATTTGGCTTTGTGTGTTGAGGAGAAGAAATACATTTATAGCAAGGGCTGGCAAAAGCCAGCATATTTGTGTCAACTCTTTTCTTTTTGTAACTTCTTATCTAATGACATCTCTGGCTATAGATTAACTTTCCTTGCTCAATATTCTTTAGTCTTTCATCTCCCTTCAAGTGAGACCAGAAATGCTTTGATAAGTGGAGTGAAAGATTGTCTCGTTTCACTGAGGCCTCTTTAAGTGTTGAAATGCTATAGTATTTTATAACTTATTAAAGCAATACTGCTCAGGGAATCAACAGTGAAATCCCTGCACCTTCTAAAATGAATGACTCACGACCAGTATCCCTACGCCTAATAGACCAACTGTACACTAGAGAGCTATTTTCCTCTCTCTACCTAATGTAGCAAACACACCACTAAAACAAAAGCTGCATGGTACAATATACTTTCTACACCGTGAGTGCTCCAGCCTGCACTTAAAGTACAGCCTTAGAAAGGAACACCAGATATCTAAAACAAAAAATGCACAATGGACATAAATAACGTTCAGTCCTAACTGCTATCAGTTGACTTGCAGATGGTCTGATTAAAGCCAACCTAAGAGCAAACAAAAATATCTACCGGGTTATCAGCGTTCCAAGACTATTGTACCCAAAATGGTCTCACTATTGTTCTTTTGAGGATGTTTAGTTGCAGATTCAAAGACAACAAAAAGTCAATCGTGAAGTTGCATAATCTCCTGAGAAATGTGCTTTTTGCAGAAAAGGATTACCATAAGCCCTGCTGCATATTTATTCTTTTGATCATCCGCTGTATTTGCATCTTTAAAGTGCGACCATGTCCCATGTCAAAAGACCTAAAATAAGATGAATTTTTAAGGACAAACAAGTACCTTGGATTTTTTCATTTCATCTGAAGTTTAAGGACCAGATATTCCAGTGGCATATATCAGTGTACTCCATTGACTTCAGTGAAATTGTGAAGATGATCATCATCTACAAATCTGGACCCAAATGTCTATATTAACTCCCTCCCCATCTTTGTCTCAAAAACAGGGTTAAGAAGTTGTGAGCACCCCACAGAGTACCAACCTGTTACCTTCAAGGGGCCTTGCTGACAATATAAATAACCAAGGACAAAATTTTCAAAAGTGCATAAGTGAGTAAGCCTGAGTCCCATTTTCCAAAGAGACATATACATAGGAGCCTAAATTGAAATTCAATGGCACTTGGACTCTTAAGTCACTTACACACTTTTGAAACCTGTACCCCAAGTCAGATGATGCAGCGAAACGGACTTCTGCCTTCTCAGCCAATCCAATGCTGGAGGCAAATTCTGCCTTGACTTACATCTGTACCACCACATTAACTTTGATGGGGTTGCATGAATAAAAATCAGGGTAGAATTTATCCCCAGGAGTTTCTGGATTGATGCCTCATTGTAGGAGAAAGAGAAGGCAAAATTCATTCCCTTTGTTAGTGCTAATACAATTCTTCAGTGACAGCCCCAAGACATTGAGTTCTATTTAGGGCAGGCAGAATCCCAAACAATTTTTTTTATACAAATGTCTTCTCCAGCAGACCTCTTTCTACCACAATATTTTTTGGCAAAAAGAGCTTAGCTTGCCATCATCCTGTGACCAGTGTTGGAGCTGATAGGAGGAATAGGAGTTAGAGAACTGCTGGGGAAAACAAAACATGTCTCAAGCATGCAACTGGTTAAAACAGTAAGTTGAAATATTGGTGAGCAGATGCCCATGTCCTCCAAGCACTATGATGTTCAACACACTGTAAAGGAGAACCTGAAGGATATGTTAGGGTGGATTGTTAGTTGCTTCAAAATATTTCCTTCTTGTAAAAGCACTCCTCTGATGGAAGAGGCCCTTCTTAGCCCTGACATCCTGACGCTACGCATGCCGCATGCACTCTGGGATGCCTGCATTCCATGTCACATTGGCTTGGGTTCTGCCAGTTCGTTTCCTTATGCCTGCAAGCTCAGTTGAACTTATGAAAATTCAAACTGTCTTCTGTCTGTTTCATACATCATCAGCAAACATAATTAGTAGACAAAATGAATTTGTTCTTTGTAATTTGGAGGCTATGCAAATGTCTCTGCTGTATAGTGCAGAGGAGGGTATAAAGTTTGGTAAGCAAGGTTAATTCAGCATGGAGGAAAGTATGGAGACAGACAAACAAAGAAAGAACGTTTGCAATAAAAATACTCAACAGTGAGGAGAGTGATACGGGAAGTATTTTTGTAAATTACAATTGGCCTTGATACCTTTGAGTGATGGAACAAAACAAAGGCACAAGTGAGTTGTGAAAGATCATCCCAGTGAGTGACTATATCTCCATCCCAGGTGTTTTGTGCACACAAGGTTTTTGTTTATAATAACAATGCTTAGCACTTTCAAGAGCTTCACAAACACTAAGTAAATAATGTTCACATAGGTATGTCAGTATTATCCACACTTTAAAATGGATATGAATGGTGAGGTCCAGAGAGGTTAAGTGACTTGCTCAATGCCATGCGTGTCTGAATCAGGATAAGAATCAGGATCTCTTGGCTATTAATCCTGTACTCAGACCACTAGACCACATATGAGCTGAAATTTTTCAAGGCAGCATATACATTAAAAATGTATCTACTATATGCAATTCTTATAAATCTTATATAAGGGAAACATGGTTAAATCCCTAGACACTGCTCTGAAAATTTATCCCACACCCATATATGTTTTGGACAATTTTAGCTTATATGTACAGTATCTTTGTGCAAATATCTGACTCCCATTATTGTTCATGCTAAAGGAAAACAAATATTCACCTCGAGCAGAGATTACTCCTCATAAAGGGCTTGATCCTGCTAGGTGCTAGCCCTGATACACTAAAGCAGTTAAACACGTGCTTAAAATTAAGTATGTGAGTAATCCCTCTGACTTCAGTGAATAAATGTACAATGGTAAGTATACATTTAAATACAATGCTTGATTGGACCCAGAGTGCTCAGCACATTGCAGGTTCAATCACACAGTCATTTCCTCTGAATATTACGTCGCACTATCTTTAGAAAAACCCTTTTTTCAGGTGACTGTCAGGCAGATCCTCAGCAGCATAAATGGGCATAAACTACATGGAAGTCAACAACGTATATGATTTGCACCAGCTGAACAATCAGATGATGTAGAGACATCACAGCCTGAGAATGATCTCTTCAGATTCCAAATTTTTTTTAAAAAAATAGGTAGTTCTCTATTTACAGGAAAGCCATATACTGGGATTAATCTCATCCCAGATCTCAGAAATTAGCAGCCACTGTTCACAGTTAACCTCAGTAAGAAACAACACAAAACTTCAAAGCATCTTTTCTTTTATGCCTATTCACCATGCATTATAATTATTACAATCATCAGGGCCATATACTGCTACACAGGACTTTACCTCACTGCTCCACCAAGGACCCAGTGGCCATCTGTATCCCAAAGATCCAAAGAACCAGCCTTAATTCACTCCTAGATCTATTAAATTTTGGTAAGAAAATGTATAATGCATTCCAAGCAAAATTCTCCTGATTATTACTTTATAATATACAGGGAATTACAAAAGGGCTTTTAGATTCAGTGGTCATACATTCCAAAGTCTTTCCCCCCAACCCATCCTCTCTGCCCCCTCCCGCCCCCCAAATGTTATGTCATTGGTACCACTAAATCTACCAGTACCTTTAACCTAGGTCATAGGCTCAGAGTTATAGTGATGACCATGGTGGCCAGAGATACTGCTTGTGGTAAGAAGTTAAGAACTATGAGCAGAACATTTTAAACCCAATTCACTGGCCACAGTCTGTAGTTAATGCATAGTATTTAACAACACAATGGCATGCCCCTGCCAGTAATGTAAAAACGCAATGGATTGGTGCCAGAATGGCACAATCTGCCTCACTGACTCATGCCTGGCATTCCATTCCTGGAAGGGGTATTATATACCCTCAGTATGCTGTACCCTTCAGCTAATCTCCAAAGTAAATTCATTAGAGTTGAAAGGGGGTGAAAACCCCCTTATGTAACAGTTAAAACAGTGAAACACTTTGTGCTATAAAACAAAGATATCACTTAGGAAGAATTCATAAGCTTCTGGATTTCATTACCAAACTTACATTTTCATCTTAAATGAGAAAACAGATTGACTTTGCTTTGTAGTATTTCACAACCTTTTATTGCCCAACTAAAATCCCTTTCCCCCTATCACGTTTAAGATTTTGTTTTGTTTCTTTTTTCTTTTTAAAATCGGGGCATCTGAATATTTTACACTGTCTGGTCATTCACTTGCCTGTTATTCATGCATTGAAATCCCAAGTATTAATTGTTCTCTCGAGTACATTGACAAAACAGCTTCTAAATAAGGATAGACCAGACTGATGTAGACTCTGACATGCATTTATGGACTAATGGGGCTCTTAGAGACAGCCTCAACTCTCTTTCGAAAACATAAGATATGCTATTTTGACTGCTTCCTAGCACAATAGGGAACACACATACACACACGCACAGAAGAATTACGCATTTCTGATCCCATCCAATGTCCTCAGGCAGATGACTTCTGTTGTGATGTCACCAGAAACTTTCTTTTTCTTTCGATTTTTCTTATAACAAAGGACAAAAATGTTCTATGACATCACAAAGGAGAATGAATTCTATTTCTGATGCCATCAATAGTCTCTATTTTCCAATATCCCTGAATTAAAGTGCAGAAATCCTTGGTGACAGGAAATGTATGTCAATTGGGACAAAGCTACACACCATTCCTAATAAAATTCGAAACAGCTAGCAGAAAGAATTAGCAATTTGGGGTCTGACATAAAACCTGGTAAAGATCTAGCACAACTCCCCTTAAAAAAATTAATGAATGTCATTTAAACTTGTAAATCCCATCCAAGGGCACTCTGACCTTTATCCATGTCCAGTTACTGTGCTAACACTTTTATTGTGTGCACTGTATTCAGAGAAATACTGACAAAAGGTACCGGAAAAGCTTTTACTTACAGGAATGCAGTGCAGCTTAATCTTTTTGTTTTTAAGGTGCAGTGATTTCAGCATCTAAAATTTAACTTCAGGCAGTCTGAAAAGAAACAGGTTAAAATCTCTTTCAGTTATAATTGGTATTTCAGATTTAATTAAAAATTAAACTTTCATAATGTTTCACCATCCAAAGCAATGCATAATCAGTCAAGCGTGGCTTTTTTTTTTTTTTTTTTTTTTTTTTTTTAAAAAAAGCTCTTCCAGAGTAGTCTGTAATGAAGAAAGAGGGGGAAAAAAGCAATTCACAAAAGCAAAATATGCCTCTGCATTAAAGGATCTCAGATTAACATGGAAAGAAACCTCCTGCCCCTTAATTTCAACAATCTACCTTCTAAAAGAAAAATCAGGCATAACAATTAAAAATGACAGAAAGACAACATCACATACCGATGAGTGCGGGAAAAAATGTTAATTTCAGCCAAATAAGGAAACTGTTAGGACCAGAATGTACAAACTGAAAGAGAAAATATGATTTTAAATAATGCTAGCCAAAATTATTTTAAAAATCCATTCTACAACACAAAGTACTTTTACACAATTGCACAGAGGGGAAAAGAAAGACAGGCAAATTTAGAAAGAGGAAATGTGTTGTGCAAGGTGTAAAAAGTACAGGGCCTATATATCCTGTTGCTAAAGGATACAAAATAGCTGATCTGGTTGTAAGTTTTTATCTTGTAAAATCAATGCCCTTTTACTTTGCAAAACAGTAGATTATGAAGTGATAGCTATAGACATTCATATCACTTGAACAGATGCAAAATGAAAAACAATTTTTATTTTTCAAATACTAGTTGGAATGGCATTAAAAACTCCAAGGGATACACCATAAGTTTGAGTATAAATGTTATAGCAGCATTTAAAATAAATGGTTTTAATTCTATCCAAATGTAAAATCTCTGAAAACAGGAAAAAAAGGGAAAACCCAGAAGTCCAAATGAGAAAAATTATTAATGCATTACAACAATTTGACATTAAGCTACCAGGGTTTTGGACTCATGGTAACAAAACTCATATTTTTATATATGTAATGATTTAGTAAGAGGAAATAAAAACAAACAAGTACATATCTTGGTTAAAATATTTTATTTTGAAAATATGGCAGTGAAACTTCTAGAATGTACAAATTTACAGTCAAAGCTGTCCCCTTCATTAGCAGAATAGAAAGAAACATCCAAGCTACACACTTTGGATCTGAATCCAGATTCATATTTTGAACACCCCCAGAGTTTTGGGTTATTCAAATGTGGAGTTTTAGTTCAGGCCTGTATTTAATAGAAAGTATGGATTTCTAGACACCATTAACAACTGCTTTTTAGAGCCGCTAGTCCTGGCACCCACAAGGGGAGAGGCAATACTTGATTTAATCCTAAGTGGTGCCCAGGATCTGGTCCAAGAGGGGAATATAGCTGAATGGCTAAGTAATAGCAACCATAATGTAATTTAATTTAATATCCTTGTGGGGGCGGGGAGGAGATAGATACCTTCAACAACACAGAAGAGGGGACGCTAGTTAAATGGAAATTAAAGGGAACAGTCACAAGAGTGAAATACCTGCAAGGTGTGTGGAAACCATTTAGAAACACCATAATAGAGGCTCAAACTAAATGTATATACCAAATTTAAAAAAAAGTCAGAAGACAAAAAAAATGCCACCATGGATAAACAACAAAGTAAAAGAGGCAGATAGAAGCAAAAAGACATCACTTGAAAATTGGAAGTCAAATCCTATTAATGAAAACAGAAAGGAGCATAAACTCTGAAAAGTCAAGTATAATTAGGGAGGCCACAAAAGAATTTGAAAAGCAAGTAGCAAAGGACTCAAAAAATAACAGCAAAATTGTTTTAAGTACATCAGAAGCAGGAACCTGCCAAACAATCAACAGTGCACTGGCCAATCAAGGTGCTAAAGGGTGCACTCAAGGAAGACAAGGCTATTGCGGAAAAACTAAATGAATTCTTTGCACCAGTCTTTACTGCAGAGGATGTGAGGGAGAATATTGTTAGGTGGCAATAATAAGTCACCAGGACCAGACGGTATTCACCCAAGAGCTCTGAAGGAACTCAAATATGAAATTGCAGAAATACTAATTGTGGTATGTAACCTATCGCTTAAATCAGCCTCTGTGAAGCATAACTAATGTAATGGCAAAGTTTGCAGAACTTCTGGAAAAGAGATGACTAAGGGGGTGTGTGACAGACCCAGACTAGTGGGGTACAGGAGTCTGGTAGAGGGCAAATATACTGGTCACTGGATGAGTAGTTTTCTGTTCCCTGAGTGACCAGAGCAGGGGCTGCACTAGAGTAATCAGGAACCTGCTAGAACCAATTAAGGATTATACTATAGTCATGAATGGGGTAGAAAAAGGCAAAAGGGAAGTGTTATTTATCCCTTCACATAACACAAGAGCCAGGGGTCACCCAATGAAATTAATAGGCAACAGGTTTAAAACAAACATTAGGAAGTACTTCTTTACCTAACGTACAGTCAATCTGTGGAACTCATTGCCAGATGATGTTGTGAAGGCCAGAAGTAAAACTGAGTTTATGTGCTCTATGCACTAGCCAGGTTTCTGTTAGGCTGTGTATGGTTTGGTTTTGTTACTTGCTGTTTCTTTACTTTAGGGGTGTTATTGGTCCCCATCTCCTTCTCCTTGCAGGAGCTGGTGGGGTTCTCCACCTCAGAGGGTTTTAGCAATTTAATCCACAAGCATGGGATTCAGTGTGCACCTCCTGTCTCCTACACTGTGCAGGATGTGTTGCTGAGTGTAGATAAGATTACTGCCTGTGCTAATACAAAATCTGCCTCTCGAATGAGCAAATTTATAGTGATTTTCCTCACGCAAGATTAGTTTGTGAATCATTTGATACAGGAGGGACTCTGGGTCAAGGAGGCTTTTGTTCAAGTTTTCCCCTTGTTTACTCCTGCTACTAAAGTACCAATGTCCCCCCTTCCTTCACAATGAGACACCAGTGTCTGATCTCTCTCGATGGGAAGGTATTTCCTGCTCTTAGGATGATTCCATTAGTCTGCAAGAACCCAAATGTAGGGTATGTTATGTCATTCCCAAGCATCAGACTGGCCCCAGAGCTGGGCCAGCCCCATGAGTGCCGGAACCCCTGGCCGAGCTGCTGGCCCAGTGCCCAGCTGAGCCTCCTCCCTCCCCCGCCTGTCACTGACTCTCTGCGTCACTCCTCACTTCCCCATCACTGAGGAAGAGGGATGCTGCGAGCAGTGGGGACCTCTGGAGGGGAGATGGAGTGGAGGAGACATGGCCAGCAGGCAGCAGCAGCAGCAGGCAGTGGGAGCCTTGGAGAAGAGGCAGGGCCACCGCAGCCCAGGTGTCCAGTGGCAGGTGGGCGGCAGCGCCAGGGAAGACTAAGCCTTCCTTGACCTATTATACCCACTGCCCATGGCGCTTTAATTTGGAGCAGTTTCTGCACCTCCCCACAAGCCGTCTGACTGGCTTTTCCGTGCCAGGAGTGCCGGATCCTTTCCCCATTTGTCTGTCGGCCTGATGATATCTCAGTTTTTATCATATCTCACAGTGACATGCAGGCACTTTGTGCTTGTTTACAAGTGCATGATGTGGCAAATGGCCAATGTTATTTTGGTGGGTCCCATGCTTTTCCTTGGTGCGGTGGGTCAGGGTGCTCTCCCTGCCCATATTCTTGGGCTTCGCAAGTGACCTGGAGGGGGAGAGAAAGGGAGCGGGGAAGGGACCCAGGTTCGCCCTCTACTCCGGTCCCAGCTCCTTCGGCTTCACAGGCTTCTTACCCTCTTTCCCCCTCGGCAGGGTTTCTCTCGGTCCTCGCTGCTGGGGGAGTCCCTCTGCCCTGCTTGGGCAGGGTCTCCCTTCCCTTAATACTGCAATACTCTGGTCAACACCAGCACACCTCCAAACTACAGTTAGATCTCCTTCCCTCTCCCCATCTGACTGAAGCAGGGGTTTTTATTAAGTCTCGGGTAGGGCATTAATTGGCTTTAGTTGCTCTAATTAACCTTTAATAACCTCTCCTTAGTCTACAGGGAATAAGTCTCTGACCATCCTGAGGCTTATATTATAGGCGCCGACTGCGTGGGTGCTCCTGGGCTGGAGCACCCATGGGGAAAAATTAGCAAGTATTCCGCACCCACTGGCAGCCAAGTTCCCCTTGCCTCTTCCCCACCTCCTCCCTTGAGCATGCCGCATTCCTGTTCCTCTTCCTCCCTTCCAGAAATTCTGCCTGCTGCCAAACAGCTGTTTGGTGGTGCTCCGGGAGGGAGAGGGCAGAGTGGGGGACCTAGAGCGCTCAAAGGAGGAGGCAGGGAAGAGGCGGGATGGGGACCCGGGGAAGGGGGTGAAATGGGGATGGGGTGAAGGTGGAGCAGGGGCAGGAAGAGGCAGGGCGGGGGTGGAGACTTGGGGGAAGGGGTGGAGTGGGGGCGGGGCCGGGCGCAAAGGAGGATCAAGCACACACCAGCGGGAACAGAAGTCGGTGCCTATGGCTTATATACGTCACATCGATCACTCTCTTGCTGCCTTCTAGCCCTGCTGTATCACAATGAATAGGCATCTGCTTGCATGAACTGGGCTAAAACCAATTCAATCTTACTGGGCTCTTGGCAGTGCAACAGTCCCCCTTTGCTCCCCTAACAATTGCATATGGGCAGCTCTGGGATTTAGGTGTTGGGGGACCTTTCTGCATCTGAACAATATACATTAAGCAACCGGGAGGGGGCTGAAAAGATGGTGCAAGGGCACCTGACAAAGGGCAGTGGCTTCTTCCTAGGCTCTCTATTTGGGGATAGGTTTTGATTGCCAATAACCATGTGTCCTCAATGATGTGGCACCAGTTAGTATGTCTGGAATCTCCTCCTGGATCAAATTCAGAGGCATATTATTATATTTTGGGGGAATACATATCCCCAAATTAAATGAATGGGGTCAGGGACTCACTGATTTAGTCAGCAGGGTTGTAGCCTTTCACCTCTAGTCTGTTTAGCTTAGTGGTTGCTGTACTCTGACTCCCCCCTGGCCTGGAAATCCATTGCCTTCTCTCTTCTCCATCGTGCTGGTGGGATGGGCTTTAATTCTCACCTATTTTTGTTGGCAACTGATCAATTACAGAATCTAGATTTGTTTCTATTCTATAATGATCTTTTTAATGCCTGGCAACTGTGGTGAAATCTTGGAAGAGCCACTGTTTTTTAGCCCACTTTTTTCCGCTGAAGCTCTCTCCCCAGGAGCCTGTTTTCTGCCTTTATTCAGGCTGGGTTGACCAAGCTGTCCCACTGGTTTGTTCCCAGTTGGTCAAGCTAGAAGTTGGCAATAGCATTTGCTGTTCAGAGCAAAATCTTGCCTGTGCATTTTTTGGATAAGGTCCTCTCTGAATTCCAGGTAGAACTCCCTCAGAGGGCTGCTCAGTATTTGCAGAATGTTTTTTCAGAGATGGTTCTTCCAGGGGCAAATCCCGTGTTCCTCTCATTAGCTGTCTGCCATTCTGTGGATGAGATCCTTGTGCAGCCAGGCAGACTGTTGTCCTGCAAGGGTTTGGCGAATGTTCCTTTTGCAAACATGACCAACAAGCAGGTCTGTGGTATGTGTGTCAAAGTGTGAGGTTGTGCTACCACCCTCTCTGATCTCCCTGATAGTCTTGGAGGATGCCTCTGTCCCTGGATGACTCTGGGTCTTTGGCTTGGAGGATGCTGTACAAACCTCTTCTTAAGTGTCCTGGTGACTTGCAGTGGAGGGTCCCGTGTAGGATTGTAGCAACTAATTGTTTGGTGCACCATATTGCCTCTGAGGTGCCTGCACAGTGCCCCTTCTGTTTGGTGTCAGACACGATGTTTCATTTTTTCCTATCTTGTCTCTGTTTAATTCCTCTTTTTGGTTTTTTTGCAGCAACTTTTCAGTGGCTTGGGACTGGTTTGCTCCAAGCTCTTGTTTGTTTTCAGAGCAAGATACAATGCTCGCACTAGGCCATTTTCCTGCCTGACTAAGTTTTTGCTGTGTCAGGCAAAACTAGCCATTTTGAAATCTCACCAGAACAAAGAGGCTGGGGTGAAGCAGTGTGATGTGGTAGGGCTGTTCAGCACACTGTGGCCAGACTGAAGACTGATTACACCTTTGATAAATGGATTTGTAATCTGGACACTTTCCAGCTGACTTGGTGTGTAAACAATATTTTGAGTTAACTTGATGATGATGCTACTTTAGTGATTCATGTTTATTGTTCATTTAAGATGTGTTTTGCTGTATTCTATTCATATCCTTTTGTGTATATATTGTAATTTTATAACATTTTAAAGTAGTTTTTAATGTCATTTTATGTGAATAAAGGTGTTTTCCATGTCAAGTCTCTTTATCTACCTATCTATGATTCTGTTGAGGCACCTATCAGTGTGCTAATATTACACAAGAAGACATTTGTGTATTCTTTTGTATCCATCGTATCCATATACTTTACAAACTTATCCCACCACATGCTCCTGCATGCACATATACAAAGTGCACATGTGAATGTGATCAGCAATTTATTCTAAGGAGTTAAAGTATTATTTCAACTCAGTAAACAACAGATCAGTTGACAGAAGACCAAAAATTATGATGTATTAGGCAGAAACAATTAAATGAAAGGAAAAGGAATCCACTTATTCATGTAATATGTCATAAGACAAACTTACTAAAGTAACCCAAGATCAGACACAATTGCCAACTTTCATGCAGTAAATAAGCACCCCGACTTTCCCAATAAGTCAAAAATCAAGCTAATTCCATTTCAAAACAAGCCAGTCTCTAAGAACCCCAACACTCTGTGACTAGATCCCTCTGGCGTGCAGTCTGGGAATTACTGGGCCCGCTGTGCACCCCTGACTCTCTCCCTCCCTTGCCTCTGCTTGCCAGGAGACAAGCAAAAAGAAAAAAAAAAGAAGCAACAAGCCAAAAACTAGCCGACAAGCAACTCACAAGCCAATTAAGCCAAAAACAAGCCCAATTTCTGCGGGTTTTTTCCACAGGTTTAGCATGTCTGGGATCAGAAAGTAACAAATGTGTCACATATCAGTAATAACTGTAATACTTCGCATTGCCATCTGAAGATCTTAAAGTGCTCTGTAAGCTTTAATAATTAAGCCTCAGAATGTCATATCCCAATTCTACAGACGTAAAAACCAGGGCTGCCCAGAGGATTGAGGGGGCCTGGGGCAAAGCAATTTCAGTGGGCCCTTCCATAAAAAAAAGTTGCAATACTATAGAATACCCTATTCTTATGGGGGCCCCTGTGGGGCCCGGGACAAATTGCCCCACTTGATCCCCCCCCCTGGGCAGCCCTGGTAAAAAATGAAGGTTAAGTGACTTGCCCCTGGAATCAAAGGCAGAGCTGGAAATAAAATTCTTGACTCCTTTTGTGCTGTCTTTTGAGTACAAGACCATCCTTTCCTCTCCTGACTGGCATATACACAGCACTAGTGAAGAAAACCAGACAAATAAGGTGAGTCTATCAGAACTAGCTAATGGTGCAGCTGTCAGGTGAGAGATAAAGTTTCCTGATCTGAACTTCTAGTTCTTTCTTTTTTCACCCCGTGTAACATCTCAAAGATCACATTGTGGCTTTCTGGCAGAGAAGAGAAAGGGGCAGTTGCAGCCAAAAGCTATTCCTTTTGATATATGCAACTGAAAATTGATCTCAACTGAGAAAACAACAGATATTCACTGAGCGTGAAATGTATTCCTGTGCACAGAGCCACCAAAAAGAGTACACACACACAAACATCCCCAAACCCTATTTTGACAGTTTATGTGGGACTTATGTGGTGCATAGGCTTTATGTTGGCCCTCTTCACCACAGTGATTTTCACCCAATATTTGTTTCTTCTGTAAGGGTTCTCCCTTTTCCCAAGTAAATCCAAGCATAGGTTTATCTGCCTTAACATCCCTAAAGGCTGGTCTCAGGGATACTCACATCTTGTTCTATGGTATCTTCTTGGTGTCAGTTTCCAATCTGAAGTCCTCACCTGTGCCATAATCACCTTTCTAGTAGGAAAGGGGGCAAGAAAATGTAATGTCCAATGGCACTCTGCAAATCAATCAGCAGGGTCTACTCTTGTTGGTGAAAAGGACTCCCTCTCCCCAACGCAGTCCAAGTCCTTGATCTCTGTCATGTGCTTAGGATCCACCAACTCAAGAAACAGGAGCCTCAGCAAGGTTGCATGACAGCCTATTTTATTCATAGCATTTTCATTACCATCATGAAGAATTTGAGGAAAATAACCGTAGTTAACATAGGAATGTTGACATACAATAAGTGTAGCTTACAAATCCTGATGCGTTATTCTAGCTACATGTTGGTAGTGAAACTGAATCAAAATATAAAGAAAATATGGCAAGAGTGGGAATATCATCTTGTACCACTTTCCATCCAAAAATGTCCACTAACTTTACAAATACAGACTTTCATACTTTATGCCATAAGTATTATCATCTTAATTGTGCAGATGGGGAAACCAAGGAATAGAAAGGAGAAATAATCTGCACAAGATCAGTCTGTGTCAGATCTGGAAATAGAACCCAGATTCTGTGTTTAACCACAAGGCCACTATTCCTGTTCTCCAGGCAACATGCTTAGCACTTTTGAGGAAAGGCGGAGTTGTCTTAGGGTACATCTACACTGAACACCATTTGCAGCAGCATGTACAGTATGTGTACAGTAAAAAGCAGGTGTGTCCACAAGAGCCTTTCCCTGCTGCCAGAGTCTTTCTCTGCAGCGAGAAAAGGCTCTGGCTGTTCGCTGAGGTGAAGAATCTCTCCAACACCTTTAAAAATAGCAATATAGAGAGGGAGTAGCCATTGCTTGGGCATGTAGAGAGCTGCATAGGGTACATGCCCATAGCATTCAGGTATGTCTTTACTTACCTAAGCAGTGCCTCCCTGTCTACACTGCTATTTATACCTGGGCTAGAAGGTTGTGTAGTATATGTACTCTATATGCCATCTAAAGGAGTGTGCAGTGTAGACATACCTTTAGATCTATGGTGCACATCAAGTCCACATCGAACCCTGGGTAATTTCTCAGATGACTAGACTGCACATCAAGGAACAGCAATCAGAAAACAGCTAGTGACTTTCTGCTCAAGAAAATCCCAGGACTTGGTAGGTGCATTAGTAGATGTTTTAACTTTCAGTTAAATGTTTTAAACACAAATCTCAGAGGTAAGCATATTTTTCCTACTGTTTGGTCACTCCTAGCCCTAGGAAGACTGTATGAAGCCCCAGGACTGGGAGAGCAGAGCTGTTATAGAATGATTTAGGTTTACTGGCATACTTGAATGGTAGAAGCCAAAACAGCATCTGTCTCTGCTATGTCTGGCTCAAATCAGTACTCTAAGTCTTCTACCTTCATGAGTACTAAATTTATTCACAAAATAAAAAAGAAAATCATTCCCTATCACAGAGCACACTCCCTTCTGCAGACTGTTCCTCAGCTGTTAAGTATCACGCATACTCACAGTGTGAGTCTGAAAGTGTTTGATTTTCCTTGAACATCTGAATTTAGATGTAGTAAATTAATCAGGATTATTTATATTCCTTGATCAATGATTTCTTAAAATATTTTTTGAATAGCAATCAGAGATTGATTTAATTTCCCAATCAAAATAGTATATCACCTATGATAGCTTTGGGATTCACATATGGACAATTTATAACATCAGTCAATCATTTTCAATACCCTTATTATTACCAATTCTATTGTTATTAGCAAAGGCACTTGATCCTGTGGATCTTTCAAGACAGGATCCCTAAAACAGCTGTTCATACTGTATAGTGGATAACCACAGTAGGCCAAATACTGAAATCCTAACTTACTCCTTACTCACGTAAAGAGTTCTGTCCAGTAAATGAGTAAAAAACCAAGACCATTGATTTCAGTGGGGCTTCACACATGTACAACATTGCACCCACATTGATCTCATTGCAGGACTGGGGCCTAAATAAGAACCACAGGATATGGCCGAAAATGATTCCCCTCGCATTTTGGTTTTGAAGGCATGACCAGAAAACCGGGTAGGGCTGTGCATTTCATGAGTAATCTTGGGCAGTCACTAAGGGTATGTCTACACTCCAGTCACAGGCTGTTATTGAAGATCATGTAGCTATACTTGAGCCTGCTTTAATCAACCTAGTCCATGTACTATAGTAGTGCAGCCATGACAGCACAGGCTCTAGGGCAGGCTAGCCACCTGAGTAATTACCCTGCGCTTCATGAAGGCTTGTACAGTCTGCACTGAAGCCTGCACTACTGCAGCTGAACTGTTCTGGCACCCGAGCTAGCAAGATGAAAGCTCGCTCAGGTATGGCTACACATGCTGCAAAAGCACCCCATGATTGCAGTGTACATACCCCTAGTCTCTCTGTGCCTCAGTCCCTATTCTGTAAAATGGAGACATAGATGCTGGAACTAGGCGCACTGGGGGTGCTGGCTTGAAGTGGTTTCCACCATATACAGGGTTTACAGTTTGGTTCAATGGCTCTCAGCAGCCCCCTACACCCCACTAAAGAAATTGTTCCAGCATCACTGTGAGGATGATTCTCTACCTCACCAGGGTGTTCTGAGAAAATATACACTAAAGATAGTGCAGAGCTCAGATACTATGATTATAGGAGCCACGTAAGTAAAGTAGGTAGATAGATAAAGACAAAATAAAGAAAATAAATCTTAGCTGAGGAAGCTCAGCCAGTTTGGTTCAACACTCAACAGTTTGGCTACCAGCTCAACGCTCAGTTTGGTGAAGACCTGCAAGATTTCAAGGGGACTTTAACATGTGCCTGAAGTTATGTATGTGCTTAACTGCTTTCCTGAATTGAGACTGCTGTGAACACTACAAAATACAGAAGAGCTTTCCCCCTCAGCACCAGTTCTGCCTTCCAATTCACTGTCATTTAGATGACATGCCCTAGCTGTGTATGCATGTGCACCACATCCCTCTGTTGGTGCGCACCTAGTGAGTTTAATGAATAAAGTCTATCATACTTGGAGTGTGATTTTTTTTAAGCTCATAACTCAGTCAAATCAAAACCAGTTTTCTACAGAACAAGGTCATATCCTCCTCCTCAGTGAAAACTATCTTCTTGCCAAATTTCAACTTTCAAATCATAGCTGTTTCAGCTGAAAAGGTTTTCAAACAGACACACCTGTACATTTTAATCCTGGGAAAGGTTTATTTTTTCCTACTTTCCTTGTTTTACAAATTTGCTGAACTGTTTTTACTCAAACTTTAAGGGGGGAAAAGTCACTTTTGGACAGAAACTAATCATGGAAAATGTTGGGCTGAGAAATGAAAGTTTCAGAAAGTGGGGAAACAGAGGGCTAGCATGGAAATTGTTATGTACACATAATCATAATGGTCACTGCCAAGTCAAAACTAGATCCCAAGTTCCCAGTATTCACTTAGGCCACCTGCATTACAGTCCACTCATCTGAGTTATTCAAGGAATGAGAAAGCAGCTCTTCAGAAGCCCAGCTGCTAAAGCATAGTAGTAGCTGAACTTCTCACTCTGCTGGAGTAAGTCTCTTTATAACACTATGCAAGACCTGGCCTGGCATCCTGAAATGCACTATAGTATTCTTTGTGCTGCAGTTGAGGTGGGACCCAGCATCCTCTTAATACCTCTTGAATCTTTCCTCCTATGTGGGGGTGATGCTGATAATCAAGCTGGCTGCTGAAAACCATGATTTTCCCTATTCCAACTGTTTTCTTGCACAAGCTGTCCCTAGATCCTGTTTATGTTCCCAAGGAACAGGAATAGTGACAGCATGCAGCTTTTGCGAGGCCTTGCCCAAACAATTCTTTCTATAAAGATACAATTCTCTGTGAAGGCAGCTCTGATGCTGATATTCTCTAAGTATCATTCAGAACACAGCTTGAGGACTTTGCTTATACTTTTTACAAGTCATTGTAGCATATAAGCCTCTCCCAGTTCTTTTCAAGGTTCATAATGCTCTGATCCTCATAGCCCCACTACTCTTGTTGAATGATATCATCTCCCATGGCTCAAATTATCTTTAGTGCATAAAATGATAATACCTGTTAAGAAGCAGGTTCTATCATATAATCACAGCAGTACCTTCACATTTGCTCTGGTTTAACACAGAAACTTACATCAATAAATGTTTCATTGTGACGGGTGTTTGGGTGGATAAAGGAAATGTGGCGGATATAATTTGTTTGGATTTTAGCAAGGCCTTTGACACTGTACCACACAGGAAGCTCATAGAGATACTACAGAATTATGGTCTGGATAATAATACAATAACGTGGATAAAAACTGTCTGACGGAAAGGAAGCAATGAGATATTAATCAGTGATGTTAGATGAGAATAGAGGGAGGAATCTACTCAGATGCTACAGTGATAGGTGCCAGGACCATTATTATTAAACAGATTTGTTAAAGACCAAGAAAGGGATTTAAAATTTCAGTAGTGATCAGATTGGTAGATGACTCAAAGATAGGACATATACCAAATAAAGACAGAGAACACAGATCAAAACTACACTGAGTTCAGCATAGCTGAGATGTGGCTGGGTCAGAATTAAATCATATTTAATGTAAATCAAAAGCAAAAAACAGTATTAAATATAGATGCTGTAGAAGTCCCAAAATTTAGAATCTTGGATTTCACAACAAACAAACTCTGCTCCTTTGTGAATGAACATTACAAGAAGAATTTTTATCAGAAGACTTCCGACCAGGGTCCTGACCACTAGTGGGCATTCAAGATACCCTGGCATTTTTCCTAAGAGTAGGATGTTAGCTCTGGTGTCATGGTCAAATTTCAACTCAAGTAATTCCATTCCACTTGCTTAAATTCTCTGGCAGTTTCGTTTGGATTTTCTACTTCTTTTGTTAAGCTGTTGTGTAGTAAGGTTGGGTACCGTTAGTTGCTGTTTCATGCCACAAGAGGATCCCTTTCTATGATAGTGTTCCTTTCCTATCTCTTATTTACATCAAAGGGGTATTGTGAAGCTTAATCAATTAGTGCTGTTGCGGTGGCCTCTTACATGGGTATGCTAGAGAGAAGGAAGAGGTTACAGGGAGCCCCATGTATCAAACAGATATAAATTGGCTGCAAGTACTCTGGACAGTACAGAAGGGGGCAGTAGAGCCAGAAGTGCTTGCCACCCCAGAGTTAGCATATATAGATGGGGCCGGGCACGCCCACAGCCTTACGCCCTGTGTGTCAGCTAGTGCTGAAGGTAGTGCTTGCTACGTTTTTCTACAGATGTATCAAATGTTGCTGTTCAATGAGTTTTCCCCAGTGTCCTAGAGACATTGTATCTTAAACAGATGTAATACCCCCAACCATCACTACATAGAGAGTACTCCTCCCTCTTCCATCCCCACTACAGTTCTGCCTCCAAGAGGCACAATCTGTCCCTTAATGTCTGTGAACCAGTTTGAGATCTTAGACAAAAGGTGACTTAGAAACGTTATAATTGTGTAATGAAAGGTCCTATTGCAATGCATACGTAGAGAGGGTCAAAACAAGAATCTTGGGAATCATTCCCATTTTTGTCCAGGCACTCCCAACCGACCTCACCGAGGCTGGCCAGGAGCACCCATGAGAGCAGCAGACGGTACAGTATGACTGGTAACCATCTTTGTCAACTTGCAAAGCAGCAGACGGTACAATAGGGCTGGTAACTGTCTTTGCTAACTTGCAAAAGGCAAGGGGATGCTGCTGTGTAGTACTGCAGTCCTACGTCTGTCAACAGCATCCAGTAGACATACAGTGACAGTGAAAAAAGGCTGAACGAGCTCTATGGTTGGCGTGCTTTGGCGTCTGCCAGGGCAATCCAGGGAAAAGGGCATGAAATGATTGTCTGCCGTTGCTTTCACAGAGGGAGGATTGACTGACGACATTTACCCATACCCCACCCACGAAAATTTTTTGGCCCCATCAGGCATTGGGATCGCAACTCAGAATTCCAATGGACGGGGGAGACTGCGGGCACTATGGGATAGCTACCCACAGTGCAACGCTCTGGAAGTCGACACTAGCCTCAGTACATGGACACACACCGCCAAATTAATGTGCTTAGTGTGGTTGCATGCACTCGACTTTATACAATCTGTTTCCAAAAATCGATTTCTGTAAAATCAGAATAATCCTGTAGTGTAGACATATCCTTAGTGTCTGGGAGCAGTTCATGATTGAGATTCAGCCCAAATTTTCTCATCCTTAATTTAATCCTAGTTGTATCGCCTAGAATATATGCACCAACATTTTTTATTTATTTGCATTTAATGTCCTTTGTTTTTTAATTATCTTAAAAAATAGCTGAGTTGATTTTCTTCAGACTTTTTAAAAAAACTATCTCTGGGCTGAAAACAAGCATGAGACAGTGTCAACTGAAACCTAAGTGTGAGAAAAGACACTTAGGAATAATAATACACAGACTAGATATAAACTAAGGGGTTGTTATCTGGAAAATAGTTATGATGAAGGAGGAACCTTGGGAGTAACTACTGATAAACTGAACAAGAATTCTTAGTGCAACATCATTAGAAAAAAATCCATTCTGGGATTATACAGAGGTTAGAGAGCGTGTGGTTATATTACAATTTCATATTGTTTTGGTAAGATCACAGATGAAATACCGTTAGAGTGCTGATCACCAGACTTCCAAAATTACATTGACTAGAGAGAGAAGATTCAAAGGTAATTTAAAATTATATGACATCTTAAAAGTATAACAAGAACAAATGGATATAAACTGGACACTAGTTTAGACTTGAAATTAGACAACGGTTTCTAACCATTAGAGAAGTGAAGTTTTGGAACAGCCTTCCAAGGGGAGTAGTGGGGGCAAAAGACATATCTGGTTTTAAGACTAAGCTTGATAAATTTATGGAGGGGATGGTATGATGGGATAGCCTAATTTTGGCAATTAATTGATCTTTTATTATTAGCAGGTAAATATGCCCAATGGTCTGTGATGGGATGTTAGATGGGGTGGGATCTGAGTTGCTACAGAAAATTCTTTCCTGGGTGCTGGCTGGTGAGTCTTGCCCACATGCTCAGGGTTTAACTGATCACCATATTTGGGGTCGGGAAGGAATTATCCTCCAGGGCAGATTGGCAGAGGCCCTAGAGGTTTTTCACCATCCTCTGCAGCATGGAGCAAAAGTCACTTGCTGGAGAATTCTCTGCACCTTGAGGTCTTTAAACCACGATTTGAGGACTTCAGTAACTCAGACATAGGTTAGGGGTTTGTTACAGGAGTGAGTGGGTGAGATTCTGTGGCCTGCATTGTGCAGGAGGTCAGACTAGATGACCATAATGGTCCCTTTGGACCTTAAGTCTATGAATCTATAACAGTCATTGCAAGAACTAAATTTGGCTAATTTACAAAGACATATAGGAACATAAGAACGGCCATACTGGGTCGGACCAAAGGTCTATCTAGCTCAGTATCAACAGTGGCCAGTGCCAGGTGCCCCAGAGGGAATGAACAGAATAGGTAATTATCAAGTGATCCACTTCCTGTTGCCCATTCCCAGCTTCTGGCAAACAGAGGCTAGGGACACCATTCCTGACCATCCTGGCTAATAGTCATTGATGGGCATTTTGACATATAGGACAAATCCTAAAGATCTTAGTCTGCACTTAGGCCCAACTCCCACTGAAATCACTGCGGAGCTGACCCAAAGCCTGCTTAAGTCAATGAGAGTATCTCCACTGACTTCAGTGTTCTTTGGATCAGGCCCTGAGTCAGAAACTCAGTTTTGCCCTGTAAGATGGGACATGATAACTTAAAAAAAGATATTGTCAGTTTGGAAGAACTGGTTGAGCAGGGCACCATATTGATTCCCAACTGGTCAATGATGAGAGCTCTGTCCTTTTCTAATGCTAAAGCAGTGCTACGACCTGCCACACTTGGCATTACACACCGCTAAGACACTTGCTAACATATCATTTTAGCCCAGGATTGCCAGAGTCCTCAAAACTACTGGCAACTTTAGAAATGCTTAAACTCCCCACGCCCATGTCCATTATGTATGCTTTATTAATGAAGAGGAAGTCCACTAGTCTGGAGCTTTTGTGAAAGAGTCTGAAGCAGATTTAACAGAGCCCACAAAGAATATCAGTGGCAGAGCATACCACATAAGGTTAAAGATGCCTCTGTGGATCTCCAGCTACGCTTAATACAACAAAAGATTTGATTCAAAATGCATTGGGTGCCACGGAGGTTGCACAAGATAAAGGCCTTATCCTCTGATATTCGTTGGTGCTGTAATAAAGCAAGAGGAATGCTGATGCATATGCTATGAGACTGTCTAACAGTCAGCCCGCTGTGGAAAGAGGTAGACATCAGAGTTAAAACAATGCTTGCCTTCAACAGCCAATCTTATGCAGAAAGTTATATTATCCTAGAATATTTACCCGATACGCTGGGTTTAACTCCACCAAAAAGACTGGGTTTTGAGGGCTTCAATGATCACCAAGCACATGCTTTTACAGAAATGGAAAAGGAGGCTTATGCCCAGAATAGAGCAGTGGTATTCAGATTTGTCTGAGCAATCATTTAAAGGATACCTTATCACTGCAGAGATCAGTTATATGAGTTAGAAGATATTTGGCCTCTGTTTAGAGATACATTTAGATAGAAAACTTTGAGACTGCTCAAAGAATACTAGGCCTCCATTCCATGTAACACTCTCCTCTTCTCCTCTTCCCATGACCCCTCCTAATCCTCTCCCTATTCATGCACATCTTCTCCTAGTTTATTACTGTAACCACTAGAACTATGGAGTGTTGTCTGGTCTTGCATTGTCTAGTCTAGTGGCTCTCAACCTTTCCAGACTACTGTATCCCTTTCAGGAGTCTGATTTGGCTTGCGTACCCCCAACCTTCACCTCACTTAAAAATTATTTGCTTACAAAATCAGACACAAAAATACAAAAGTGACACAGCACAATATTACTCAGAAATTGCTTACTTCCTCATTTTTACCATGTAATTATAAAATAAATCATTTGGAATATAAATATTGTACTTACATTTCAATATATGGTATATAGAGCAATATAAACAAGTCATTGTATGTATGAAATTTTAGGTTATACTTCACTAGTGCTTTTTATGTAACCTGTTGTAAAACTAGGCAAATATCTAGATGAGTTGATGTACCCCCTGGAAGACCTTTGAGTACTTCCAGGGATACGCGTACCCCTGGTTGAGAACCACTGGTCTAGTCTTGCAGCTTTGACAAGTTGTAAAATGGCATAATTCTTTTGGAGCGCCCATGAAGCATGCAAAATTCAGAAGCATACCCAAGCTGTAAATCCCTTTTGTACCTCTAATTTATGAAAATTAGTAAAAAATAAAATCACACAAAAATTATTTTGGTAAATCAAGATTTGGGCCAAATGCAGAATTCAGACCAGGGATAGACAGGTGCCACTCCGCCGGAGACAGTGTACAAGTTCTCAGTTACACATGGGCTGCATTTTGGTCTTAGTACGGGCAGAAAAACAAATCAGATATACGCTTTATCTTGGGCACATCACATATTCTTTTGCCACTAGGTCATTAAATTTAAAGTCTGAGGCCAACTTCATCTTGCACAATACAAAGAGCCATGCCCAGAGATTTAGCATTGTTCCAGTTTATATAACTGCAGTGTTAGAGTTCGAGGCCTGGGGAACAATATCTTATTGTATTAGGAGACTGAGACTCAATCTTACAGTGACATTGTCAGCATAAAAACACTTTCATACATCTCACAGATCTTTGGTTGAGCTTTTCAAAGAAATTAATGGGAATTAGGCTTCCAAATGCTCTACAGAGTCTGGAAAATCTGATCTTTAATCTTTAAATGTAACTCACCAACATGAGCCCCCTCATATTTTCCAGCACACTCCACACACAGGGACGCAATCACCCGTAAATGGTGAAATTCAGACCCACTTTTGAACTTCCCAGAAGTTTGGGGAAATTTAGCTCTTGTGCTTTGGCTTGGGCCCAGGTCTATTATACATTTCTCAGGGGAAACAAAACGGAAAAGAGAAAATACCAGCAAGCATTCATATTGGTCACCAGTGTTAAAACAGAATAACAGGCTGAAGTTGGGGCCATGGTCATTTGAGTTCAGATATTAGTATAAACATACAAACAAACAAAAACTCTTTTAATTGACAATCATAACCACTTCAGTTAAGCAACAATATAATCACTAGATTTAAGGACCAATTAATAGGTTTATGGAAAGAGTAAAATAGGGCCATTCTTACTGGAGGCAGAGAGGATGGAATACTTAAGAGCTTTGCAGGACTGGGACCAGAGTGCTCTGCATTTTGCTGGACTGACCCCATTGAGATGATTCCTGCATATATTCCAGGAACCACGGTCCTGATTCTCCACTGTCCTGCATCTTGTTCAATCACTTACACCTATGCAACTTTTACCCACTTCGAACATGTGGGATAACCATAGAGCAGGCCTGCACAACATACGGCCCGTGGACTGCATGCGGCCCGCGGAGGCTCACTGTGTGGCCCACAGCCGGGAATCAAAGGGCTCTGGGCTGCCCGCAGTCACGGGGAGCCCAGAGTCCTTTAAATCTCAGCTGTGGCCGGGATTCATAGGGCTCTGGGCTGCCCACAGCGGCGGGGAGCCCAGAGCCCTTTAAATCCCAGCCGCCAGGGCCGGCTTTAGGCCAATTTAACCAATTCCCCTGAATTGGGCCCCGCCCCTAAGAGAGCTCCACGTCCAAGCCCCAGTACGGTGTACCGGCAAAAGCCAGTGCACTGTACTGGGGTGGCCCAGCTTCCCCAGGGGGCAATTTAAAAGGCCTGGGGCTCTCAGCAGGGGCTGGAGCCCCAGGCCCTTTAAATTGCCACCAGAGCACCACTGCTGGAGCCCTGGCGTAGGGCTGTGGGGCTCTGGGGGCTGTCGCTTCTACCTCCCCGGCCCTTTAAATAGCCACTGGAGCCCCACCGCTTCCCCAGGGTTCCTCTGGCTATTTAAAGAGCTGGGGCGGTAGAAGAAGGGGAGCCGCGGGCCCTTTAAATAGCCCCTGAGCCCCGGGCTGCTGCTGATACCCTGGAGGAGAAGGGGGCACTCACCATACAGGATGGGCTGTACCCCCTGTACCTGCACCAGCTGCCCGCAGTCAACCCCTGGTGTACCCCCTGCCCACACCAGCCCTGCACCCCCTGCCCTGCCTGCACCAGTTCCTGTCTGCAGCCAGCCCTGCACCCGCTGCCCGCAGCCAGCCCGCCCCACACCAGCCCCTGTCTCCAGCCAGCCTCGCACCCCCTGCCTTGCCTCCAGTCCTGCACCAGCCCCTGTCTCCAGCCAGCCCCTGCCGCACAGCCTGCCCTGCCTGCACCAGCCCTGCACGCCCTGCCCTGTCTCCAGCCAATTCCTGCCGCACTCCCCTGCCTGAAGCCAACCAGTCCCGCACTTCTTTGTCTCCAGCCCTGCCAACCCATGCCACACCCCCCCGTGGCCCTGCCTGAAGCCAGTCAGCCCACCCCACACCCACTGTCTCCAACATGCCCCACACCCCTTGCCCAGCCTGCAGCCAGACTCTACCTCCACAGCCCCTTCCCCCCACAACTCCAGCAAGCCCCATGTCCACTGGTGCCCTGCAGTTCCCAGGAAGTAACCCTGCACCCTCTTTCATGAGCGTGGCCGGAGAGCTGAGACCCACACATGTGCACCCTAGCACACCCTCAGGGAGTGGCGGAGCTCATTTCTAGTTCAGGCCCATCTTTTTAAAAAAGAACTTTAGGTAGGGTTAACATACATCTGTATTTTCCCAGACGTCAGGCTTTTTGGTTCTTAAATCGCCATCCGGGAGGAAAATATGGACGTATGGTAACTGTGGCAGAACTTTTTATAGGGAACCGGTTGCTAAGAAATGAAAGGCTTTTTTTTTACATGTTTTTTTTTCAGTCATCCCTGCTGGGGCCCCGCCGAAAATGTTCGAATTGGGCCACGCACTTCCTAAAGCTGGCCCTGCCAGCTGAGGCTGGGATTCAAAGACTCTGGACTGCCCAGCTGTGGCTGAAATTTAAAGGGCTCAGGGCTCCCCGTGGCTGCAGGAAACCCAGAGCCCTTTGAATCCTGGCCGCGGCTCCAGCAGATGGGCTGGGGCTGGGATTTAAAGGGCTCGGGCTCCCCTCAATGGCAGGAGCTCTAGGCCCTTTAAATCCCTGCCCCAGCCCCGCAAAGCTCCGGGGTCTTCCAGCCACCGGACCCCCAGGCCCTTTAATTTGCCCCCGAGGGCTCCCAGCCACCTCTTCAGCTGGGAGCCCCTGGTTGATTTAAAATCAAGTATCACCTCCCTACCCCGAACCTTCCTTTTTGGCCCACAGCTGTTTTGGTGGGGCGGCGCTGGGGAAGGAGGGTTTGTTTCTGCAGGGCTGGGTGGTGCTGGGGCGGGGTGTTTCCACGGGGCTGGGAGGTCCTGGGAGGGGGTGTTTCTGCAGGGCCGGGGGGTTTCAGCCCTCAGCTGTTTTCTTTGGAGTAATGTGGCCCTTGCTGCTTTACGAGTTGTGCAGACCTGCTATAGAGACTGTAAGGAAGGTAAGAAATTGACCCAGTAAGTCTGCTGTCCCTGACTGATTGACCAATACTAAGAACAGCTGAAATTGATCATCATTTTGGAACCACTTGCACCTCAAAAAGAACCACGCTTAAAATATAAGAGACGATATTAGAGAGTTAAGGTTGTCTAAATATAAAGTATAGAACAGGTAAGGTTGGATAAAGTAGGGCTGTCAATTAATCGCAGTTAACTCACGCAATTAACTCAAAAAATTAACTTTTTTATTTTTTGCGATTAATCATACTGTTAAACAATAGAATACCAATTGAATTTTACTAAACATTTTGGGATGTTTTTCTATATTTTCAAATATATTGATTACTGCACAGACTACAAAGTATATAGTGCTCACTTTATATTATTATTTTTGATTACAAATATTTGCACTGTAAAAATGATAAACAAAAGAAACAGTATTTTTCAATTCAACTCATATGAGTACTTAAGTGCAACTTCTTTATAGTGAAAGTGTACCTTACAAATGTAGATTTTTTTTGTTACCTAACTGCACTCAAAAACAAAACAATGTAAAAGTTTAGAGTCTACAAATCTATTGAGTCCAGCTTCTTGTTCAGCCAATCACTAAGAGAAACAAGTTTGTTTACATTTACGGGAGATACTGCTGAATTCTTCTTATTTACAAAGTCACCTGAAAGTGAGAACAGACATTGACATGGCACTTTTGTAGCCGGTGTTGCAAGGTATTTATGTGTCAGATATGCTAAACATTCATATGCCCCTTCATGCTTCGGACACCACTCCAAAGGACATGCTTCCATGCTGATGTTGCTCGATAACGCATTAATTAAATTTGTGACTGAACTCCTTGGGGGAGAATTATATGTCTAATATTCTGTTTTACCTGCATTCTGACATATATTTCATGTTATAGCAGTCTCAGATGATGACTCAGCACAAGTTCATTTTAAGAACATTTTCACAGCAGATTTGACAAAATGCAAAGAAGGTACCAACGGGAAATTTCTCAAGATAGCTACAGCACTCGACCCAAGGTTTAAGAATCTGAAGTGCCTTCCAAAATCTGTGAGGGATGAAGTGTGGAGAATGGTTTCAGATATCTTAAAAGAGCAACACTCGGATGCAGAAACTACAGAACCCGAACCACTAAAAAGGGAAATCAACATTCTGCTGGTGGCATCTGACTCAGATGATGAAAATGAACACGCGTTGGTCCGCTCTGCTTTGGATCATTACTGAGCAGAACCCCTTATCAGCACAGACGCATGTCTTCTGGAATCGTGGTTGAAGCATGAAGGGACATATGAATCTTTAGCGCGTCTGGCACATAAATATCTTGCAACGCCAGTTACAACAGTGCCATGCGAAAGCGTGTTCTCACTTTCAGGTGACATTGTAAACAAGACGTGGATCTCCTGCAAATTGTAACCAAACTTGTTTGTCTGAGTGATTGGGTGAAGTAAGACTGAGTGGACTTTTAGGTTCTAAAGTTTTACATTGTTTTATTTTTGAATGCAGTTATTTTTTGTACATAATTCTACATTTGTAAGTTCAATTTTCATGATAAAGAGATTGCACTACAGTACTTGTATTAGGTGAATTGAAATATACTATTCATTTTGCTTTTTACAGTGCAAATATTTGTAATAAAAATAAATATAAAGTGAGCACTGTACACTTTGTATTGTGTTGCAATTGAAATCAATATATTTTAAAGTAGAAAACATCCAAAAATATTTAAATAAATGGTATTCTATTATTGTTTAACAGTGTGATTAATCGCACGATTAATCACAATTAATTTTTTAATCGTGTGATCAATCACGATTTTTTTAATTGCTTGACAGCCCTATTTTAAAGAAAACAGAAATAATCAAATTCATCCCTGGTGATCAATGAAACCACAGAGATAGAACCAGCCTAGCATTTTTAAATAATATTAAAGTTGTGACAACCAAGAACTATGAAAAGCAAGAAAATGCAAAGTTAAGATTTGTCATATTAGTGCGAATGCCGGGGCAGGGACAACAAACCCATATGCTAAAAATCTGTCTGAATTTTATCATGGCAGGGAGAGAAAAATTAAGTTCTATGCATGGTGGTTAGATTTCTAAATAAAATAATAACTCCGTCATTTTCAAGTCTTTTCCAAAATACCAGAAGTGATTAGAACACATTATGGACCAGTCACTTGCCAAGTTTCATGTTTGAAATCAAAGCTGTTTTTCAATTTCATGAGCAACAAAAAAGCATTTTAAAAATCAGTAACCTTCAGTTGTGTGGGTATAAAGAAATAGCAGCCAATTTGATTTTTTTGAATGCTGCTGACCTAAAACTTCTGCACTAACACTAAGCAGAGGGCAAATATTTAAGAGCAAGGTGGAAATGCAGTGAGGGTGCTATTCACTAATAAAATGTAAGAAAGTACATATTGCAGAACCAGGCTTTTTATTCCATTGAGGATTCTGTAGGTATAGTATCATCAGTGATATTTCAGAGGTTTGTGATGCCACCAGAACCCTGAGTCAAAACTATAGCCAGGTGACATGTTTTGATGTGTTTATCATTTTTATACAGATACCTAAAAAGCTAAACTAGAAAGAATTTAATCCAAAGATATAGTGAACGAGCTAAAATTACTACTTTTAAGGGTGGACAAGGATGGCAAGGGCTGAAGGTGACTGCCCTTCACTCCCAGTTGCAGTCTTTGTGCTCACCATAAAGATGAGATTGGCCAGAGCTTGCTAGCCATGGACAGAAGCTCACTTTTCCCACTCCCAAGCTCAGGAACTCCACAATGTTCCCTAGAGTTCCCTCTGGTGTGATTCAGGTCCACTTTACACCACCACCAGTATAGAGCAGTGCCCATGAGACACAGTCTGGACCTACATCTTCCATTGTGGATGCACTTGCAAAAGAGGAGGAGCTTGCCAGGATATAAATGTCTTACATTAACGGCTTGAATTTGCTACTCCACCCATCCAAAGTGTCTTTCTAATGACTGTTGTATTGCTATTCTGATCTATCAAGGAAAAAAATGTAATTTTAGGATGTCAGATACCATAGGTAAGTTTTGGAATGACAGTTTAAAGAAGGCAAATACCAGCATCCATATATTATATACATCTATATTGTTACCTGCTCAATTTAGGGCACCCCACTTATACCCTACCAAGGGCTCAAGGTGTGACCGAATTAATTTAGGCAACCCCACCCTTTCTCTTCCAAGGGTTCAGGGTGTAAAGCACCTATGCTTACCCCCGGGGCTCAGGAAGAAACCTTCTCCCAGTGAAAGAGCCTGACATAGTTGTGCTGTAAACATCTATTTATTAGCAACACACACAGACTACACATGCCAAGAAAATCTCTTATGCTCACCACTCCCAACAGACAGATAAATTTCACCCGATGGCCAATCAGGATTCATCCATCTGGGGGTTCACAGTAATGCCTATGCACCTCATGGTCATACAGAGGGTTCACAGTTCCAGCAGTTTGATGTTGAACTGCAGTCCGGAAATGGTTCCCAAAGAGCCTTGCTTTTCATTTACATTATATAGATAAAATTAGCTCCCTTCTTCAAATTTACTAAACCTATCACATTATCCCACTCTCCTAAATAACAAAAATGTTAACCAATTACACACTGGCATTTATGTGTCTTTCTTCCTGCCTAAGTTCTTCACAATATTCTTTCATTATGCATATGTATTTAAATTAACAAAAATAAGTCAAAAGAATATTACTATACAAAATAATACTATAAAATACTTTACAATTTCTGGACCACAATTTGCCCTAATTTACACGCCATCTAGCCCTACTAAAATCAGCTGGGCACAATAACATGGAACAAATTGGCCAGCAATAACCAAAGTCTTTCCTCCAGTATTCTCAGAGCGCTTTATAATTGCATTCCCTTTTTTACAGATGGGTAAAATGATGCATTGAATGATTAAATGACTTCCCCAGCATTACCCAGTCAGTCACTAGGAGTCACAAGAACAGAACCAAGAAGTTTCAACTCCTAGTTCTCTAATTTAACCATTCAACCACACTATCTCCCATTTTCTTGTCTTCCTCTTTTGACATAGCCTTTTGAGCTTTACTGCAGCCCTATAAACATTATTACCTTATATTTTCAAATCATGACTGAGCCCCCTGCTTGGGCAATGCAACAACTTTCCCTCTTCTGAAACACAGCTCCAATCTAATTCAGGATTGTAACTCACTCACATAGTCTAAGCTCTGTCCTGTTTGACTGGAAGTCCTCGTTACAGACAAACAACAAGGGCTGCTGGGTCCCTGACCTTCACAGGGACAAATATAGATCTTTCCAAATAATGTATTTAAAAATGCTTCTTTCATTGGTGAACTACAGGAGGAAAGTTGTTTCTTTTTGCTCTAAACCACAGACAGCCCAGGAGGGGGAAGCCCCACACAGTAAATGTGTACAGAACAGTTTCCTACCTCTGTGTGATGAAGAAATTCCCACTGTGTTAAGTAGAGTTCTACCAACGCCACTTAAACACATTAGCCTATTATACCCTGCATTTCTTTATTATTTTCCAAAGGCTAATGAAATGTTCCAGTGCAGTGTTTATGCTGGAGTACTTCTGGAAGGCAATACACTACCTATATTTCTCTTAAAGCAGTGGCTCTCAAACTGTGGTCCCAACACCATTGGTAGGGCACTTGCCAGTGGCCTGCAGAGAGCTGGTTGGTCATGTGGCATTGGCTCACCTTATTTCCAGCTGCCAAACTGCATCAAAAAGACAGCTAAAATACATTTAATACTTTACTTTTCCTTGAGAGCAACTGTGGTAGCTGTTGCAGAGAAGGCCATGCAACTGCAAACTGGAGAGGAGGGGAGCCATATGATTGCAAAGGGGAGGCGAGGTGATCATGAGACAAATGCCCTCCCTTTATATTGGAATGCTATACTGTATTATACTGCTCAGTCACTAGGAGGTGGTGTGAATAAAATACCTTATTTAAACAAATCTCAGCCATACCTGGCAGAGCATTACAGGATTTTAGGATGAACACATCTAGTACGTAAAAGCAAGTTCTGAAACCAGTCCATATCTGGTACGGGGACATGACACGGTGTCAGGAGTAAACTAAGAACAGAGACAGAAGGAACACCAACAAAAGTTGCAGACAGAAGTCACAAAGCAACAAAGGATGAGATCTTGCAACAACATGCCATTCTTTAATGCCCCAGAGAACTTCAGCTTTGACAAACTTTTACAATGGACAGACTGGAAGCAGTATTTTGCAAGATTTCAAATTGCAAACAAACTCCACAAAGAAACTGGAGATATACAGGTATCTTCTTTAATTTGTGCTAAGGGGAAGGGGAGAGCATATCTTTAAATCCTTTGACTTTACTGAAGACCATCACAAAGATGACTTTGAAATAGGTTTAGTTATGTATGATGCATACTTTATACCTCAAAGAAGTGTGCTTTATGATAGTGCATGTTTCTACCAGAGGATTCAAAAATGAGGGGGAAATGTTGAATGTTTTAGAAGAGCTCTGCATATATTGGCTAAAAAAAAACTGATTTGGGGAATGTAAAACATGAAAAATGTCATAGACAGGCTGCTTATTGGGTTAATAGATAAAAACCTTTCGCAGCAGCTACAACTAAAAAGAGATTTAACCCTAGTCATGGCTATTCAAAAGGCAAAGCAGCCTGAGCTTATGAGACTGAAAAAACAAGAGCAACTTGCCAAGCCTGAAATACAAGAAACTGGCTTAGAAGCTCTTAACAGATGCAATCTGAGTGCTAAAAGTCATTACTCATAAGACCCCTGAGGCAAGGAGAGAGAATGCCCAGGATAAGAGGGACAAATTCCAGCCTACATGCGCAAAATGTGGGGAAAAAATCGTATCTCAAGACATGGTGCTTGTCCAGCCAGAGGCGCGGGTGCCTCGAGAATAAAACAGAATATACACCACAAGACTACTGACTTTAAAATTGGCTGAGGAACTGAGGTCACAATAATCTCAGAAGGGACTTAAAGTCATCTTCAACCCTTCCCAGAGCTGAAGTCAGACACAGATCTAACTAGCCCTGGAGATATTCTGAACTATATGGTCCAGTTTACCACAGAAACAACTTACAAAGACAAAAGTCATGCATTCATAGCTTATGGCTCAAAGAATCACAGAACAATAGCCTTGTGAGCCAGAGCATGGCAGTGAGAAAGGTGGAAGAACTCAATGGAATATTTGGTGATACTGGACGTTTTAAAGGATATTGAGTACAAATAGCCTTAAGAGACAATGCTGAACTATCTAGTGTGCCACTCCTCACAAGATTCCTATCCCATTACTTCATAAAGTGGAAAATGAGTTAAAGAGAATGGAACAGTTTGGCATAATTGAGAAAATCTCTGAGTTAACAGCATAGTGTTCCCCTATGGTACTAGTTATAAAGAAAAATGGAAAATATAAATCTGTGTGGATCTTGAAAGACTTAATAAAATAGTTGTGAGAAAAAAATATATCCTTTCAATACTGAATGACTTCCTTTCCAATGTGAAAGGAGTGACAGTATTCTCCAGATTGGATGCCTGGAACGAATTCTGGCAAATTCCTTTAGCCAAAGAAAAGTGCTAAATGGACTATATTTATCACACCATTAGGGAGATTTTCCTTGCATAGATTACCTTTTGGAATTAACAGTTGTGACACTCTATACTATTATGGTTACCACTTTTACAAGACTATGATACATTTTATATAAAGTATGCCTTGTGAGCTATCACTTGAAAAGTCCTAATTTGCTGAATATCATTATCCTGTTAAAATATATGTAGCGACACTATATGCAGTTATAAGATTCTACTGTATGACTGTTACTGAAATATGTTGTAATTCTGAGTGACATCCACAAACCAGTTTTTCAGAGACAAAGGCTCACTAGCACCACAGACAAGTGGTAAAGGGTCATCACCTACGTAAGTGGCCATCCTCCAGCATGAGAGAAGGTATGAACAAAAGATTGACATCACAAGGACAATTCAAACCTCACATCAACAATGGACTGCATGACTCAGCAAGGAAGTTTCTAGCATAAAAATTGAAGTATAAAGAAGGAGGAAAACAATTGACTTCACAATTGACTGAAAGGAGACCCAGCCTATGAAATTTACAACAGCGTATGGTCAGATAAAACTTTTGCTTTTAAATTCACTTAGCTTGATAAGTTAGGTATTAGCTTGCGTATGACTCTTATTTTCTTTTGTAACCAGTCTTCACTCTTATGCATCACTACTTGTAATCACTTAAAATCTATCTTTCTGTAGTTAATAAACTTATCTTATTATTTGATCTTAACAAGTATGTTTGGATTAAGGTGTGTGGGAAACTCCATTTGGGATAAGAAAGCTGGTACATATATCATTTTCCTTTGATGAAATGACAGACAGACATTCTATGAGCTTGCACTGTTCAGTAGTGTGCTGGACAGTACAAGAGGCATATTTCTGGGAGATAAGGCTGCGACTAAGAATTTGTGGGTGTTGCTTTGCAGTTTAATTAATGAGTGATTGGTCAGAGAGCTCATATTTAGCTGGGAGTGAACCTGCATGCTGAAGGCTGTGTGAGCAGGCCAGGACTGGATGTTCTGAAAGGAAAATAATGTAAAAGGCATCCCACGCTAGTGAATTAAGGGTACACATCTGTTCAACAGTCCAGATTGTACCCTCATAGATTTAAGGTCAGAAGGGACCATTATGATCATCTAGTCTGACCTCCTGCACAATGCAGGCCACAGAATCTCACCCACCCACTCCTGTAACAAACCCCTAACCTATGTCTGAGTTACTGAAGTCCTCAGATCGTGGTTTAAAGACCTCAAGGTGCAGGGAATCCTTCAGCAAGTGACCCGTGCCCCATGCTGCAGATGAAGGTGAAAAGCCTCTAGGGCCTCTTTCAATCTGCCCTGGAGGAAAATTCCTTTCTGACCCTAAATATGGTGACCAGTTAAGCCCTGAGCATGTGGGCAAGACTCACCAGCCAGCACCCAGGAAAGAATTTTCTGTAGCAACTCAGATCCCACCCCGTCTAACATCTCACCACAGACCATTGGGCATATTTACATGCTAATAGTCAAAGATCAATTAATTGCCAAAATTAGGCTATCCCATCATACTACCCCCTCGATAAACTTATCAAGCTTAATCTTGAAGCCAGATATGTTTTTTGCCCCCACAGCTCCCCTTGGAAGGCTGTTCCAGAACTTCACTCCTCTAATGGTTAGAAACCTTCGTCTAATTTCAAGTCTAAACTTCTTAGCGTCCAGTTTATATCCATTTGTTCTTGTGTCCACATTGGTACTAAGCTTAAATAATTCCTCTCCCTCCCTGATATTTATCCCTCTGATATATTTATAAAGAGCAATCATATCTCCCCTCAGCCTTCTTTTGATTAGGCTAAACAGGCCAAGCTCTTTGAGTCTCCTTTCATACGATTTTCCATTCCTCGGTTCATCCTAGTAGCCCTTCTCTGTACCTGTTCCAGTTTGAATTCATCCTTCTTAAACATGGGAGACCAGAACTGCACATAGAACTGGGTAACGTCACATCAGTGTACCTCAGATTTTCCAAAGACATATGGCAGAATTGTTAAGAAACACAAATGGAGCTGTTATTTTCATGGATAATATTCTGGTATACGGATCATTGATGGAAGAACACAACAAAACCCTTAATGAAATCCTAAACCTTATCACATAGTCTGGACTAATGGTAAACAAGGAAAAATGCATTTTCTGCCTACACCAAATCAAGCTTTTGGGACAGACAATACACAAAGATGAAATCAATCCTAGGCCTGAGAAAATAAAAGCCTTTTGAGAATTGAAGGTACCAACTAATGTACCAGAACTGACGTGTAATGGTGATGGTAAATTACCTTGGTTGATACCTACAAGATTTTTTACAGTGACAAAAGCACTACATGAATTGTTAAAGTCCAATACATTGTGGTTCTGGGGGCCAAATCAAGAAATTGCCTTCAAAAAGGTAAAATAAATTATCTCAACAGCTCCAGTTCTCAAGTACTATGACATGAACAATCTCATAATGCTCAGGGTGGATGCAAGCAGATATGGCCTAGGTGGTGTATTGTTACAACACCATGGACCTGAGTGGAAGCCAGTTGCATTTTGCTCTCAGACACTCACAGAAGCAAAAAAATGATACGCATAGACTGAAAAGGAGTGCCTGGCAAGTGGATGCACATGTATGAATTTTTAGAGATATCTGTGTGGACTGTATTAATTTACACTGATAACAGACCATAAACCACTTGTAACCGTCATCAATGGAAAAGTCTTGGAGCAAGGACAGTTGAGATGCCAATGTCTATTGCTATGGCTAATGAGATTTAACACAATTGCTAAATATGTTCCTGGGAAAAAATCTGGTAGTAGTAGACCCTCTGTTACAAAGCCAAGCATCCCACTCAACTACCCATGAGCTCGAAGATGATGTAAAAAGGTATATGTGGATGCTGTGCACATATACAAACCAGTATCAGAAAAGAGACGACTCCACCTACAAAACACAACCTCAAAAGACATGCAACTTCAGGAAGTCTAAGCTACATTAGGGATGGCTGACCCATGTATCTAAACGACACTAAGGAAGTGGCAAGAGACTGTGTTGTGGTGTGTAGACAATTAAGCAAGTGGCCTCATGATTAAAGGCAGTTGCATTGTAATTCCAAATTAAATGAGAACAGAAATCCTAATCTCACCTATGAAGGACATCAAAGATTAACTAAATAGCGTGAGTGGGCCAACAAGTCTGTTTGGCAGCCAGGCATCAGCAAGGACATAAAGAATAAAGTATCTGCATGTGAACTTTGCAGAACAAACAGACTAACATAACACAAAGAACCTTTAATAACAACATCACTACTAGCCAGACCTTGGAAGAGACTAGCTGCGGATTTTTGCAAATTCAGAGGACAACATTACCTAATTGATGTGGACTGTTTTTCCAGATATATAGAAATAATGTACTTGGGAGGCATAAAATGCCATAGTGTTACCAAGAGACTGAAGTGCACTTTTCCTCACTTTATGTCTGTTAGTCTATAAGGTGCCACAGGATTCTCTGCTGCTTTTACAGATCCAGACTAACACGGCTACCCCTCTGATACTTTTCCTCACTTCGGTATTCCAGAACAACTAGGAATGAACAATGGACCACAATTCACTGTTGCAGAATTTAAGTAATTCTGAATGAAATATGAGTTTGATCATATTACTAGCAGTTCACATTACCCACAGGCAAATGGAGAGGCTGAGAGAGCTATATAGACAGCCAAGAAAATCCTACCACAGGAAGATCCATTCCTTGCTCTTCTGAGTTACAGATTAACATCAACAGTGGCTACTGGATATAGTCCGGCATAACTCCTCAGAAGACAACTCAGAATTACTGTTCCTATTTTGGGAAATAACCTATTTCAAAAATGGTCAGACACGAAGAGAACAGCAAATCGGATACAAAGGCTAAAAAAGATTATAACCACTTTTACAACAGATATCACTCAATTAGAGAACTGCCAGGTCTAGAACCTGGTGACTGTGTTCATATCAAATTGGATGGAGAAAAAGGATAGACAACTCCAGCTGTTGTAAAGAAAAATAATTTAGTGCCCAGATAATGTGTGATCGAAACCAACAGTGAGGAGTTCAACAGAAACCATCAACATCTACAGTTTTTTCCTCAGAAAGAGCAATCAACAGAGATGATTCTACAGATGGCAGACACAGAACAAAACAATGACATCTCTAGGATTCCAAACCAACACAGCCAGTCTTTGAAACTAACAGATAGCCAGATGACCACATTTTTATGCATTCAGGTTGTGTAATTAGAAAACCAGTATCATTCAGAGACACTTAACAGACTAATACATACTGAACTTCAAAGACAGCATTATAGGGTAAATATGGTAAATTGTAATGTAGAACTTAAAGGGGGAGATGTAATGGAATGCTAAACCGTATTATACTGTTCAGCCACTAAGTGGAGCTGTATGTAAAACACCTTATTCAAACTACCCTCACCCATACCTAGCAAAGCATCTGGTGTGTATAAGCAAGCCTTGTAGCCAGTCCACATCTGGTACAGGTGCATGACACCTGTTACAATGTGGTTGATAACATGGAAAAATTTGAGGATTCCTATCTTTAAGCTCCATAAATATAATCCACTCCAAAAAGTTCTTAGGGGTGTCTCCGGGTCATCATCACGTCCTCACATTGAATGTTTAGCTAAAAATAGGTACATTCCTGAAACACATCACCCTCAGAAGTCATTCCATAGGTATTCTGCAAATGTTTCCCCCTCGTTATAAAATGGCAACAGCTTGAATGCTAGAAGTCAGAAAAACTAGACTGGTGTGAGGTCAGTCTAATGAGATAATTCAATTAACAGTAGGATACCAAGGGAGGAAAAATAACTTTCCTAGTGGTAATGAGAGTGGCCCATTTCAAACAGTTAACAAGCAGGTGTGAGTAACAGTAGAGGGAAATTAGTATGTGGGAAATTAGGTTTAGGTTTTGCAATGACCCAACAACTCCTAGTCTTTATTCAGGCCTAATTTGATGGTGTCCAATCTGCAAATTAATTCCAGTTAATTGAATTGTCTCGTTAGACTGACCTCACATTTGGTAAGACAACTCCCATCATTTCATGTATTCATACCTGCTTCTGTATTTTCCACTCCATATATCTGAGGAAGTGGATTCTAGCCCACGAAAGCTTATGCCTAAATAAATTTGTTAGTCTCTAAGGTGCCACAAGAAACCCAGCCTGGAGAACCCTGACAACCCTTACATAGTAACTGCTGCAGCCCAAGGTTTGCAGAGGCATCCGCTGCCTCCTACACTGAGACTACATGAGTTATAGCCACAGGATCCATGTACTTGGGGACTTCTCTACTATATCCCCCTCACCGTAAGCTTGCTGAGCAAGCAGCCTTGTAACCGTGCTGCACAACATGTAGGGGTTGTGCAGTCCTGTACTCCACACCCTGCCTGTTCCTATAGACAGGGACACCAATGGTCTCTGCTGCATTTCAACTTCTCAGAGCCCTTCCATGACTGGGAAGTTTTGGACTTCTATAAATAAATGATGGTAAAAACAAAGCAAGGGCTTGACTCAATAAACTGGTTTACATTTCATTTGGCTTGCCTAGTCATAGATAACTTCCACCTGGGGACCCTAAAGGTATCTTACATTGTGCCTGCCGATACTTACTGAGTGCTCCCCACAGAAAACCAAAAATAGCCTGTGTCTTGATAGTAGAAAAGCCCACACATGACTGCAGTAGCTATGGAAAGAGTAGCAGCATCTCAACTTCTGAGTGATACTATGGAGCAACAAACGCAAACTACGATAAAGTATTATAATTGATCCTAAAAGGGACAATGTTACCCTTACATGAGGAGGGAAAACAACATTCATGGAATATTCAATTGCTCAGCTTCAGAACCAATAGGTAGCTCAGTCTCACCCTGAGCTAAGCAATCAAAATCCAAGAAAGATGGGACAAGCTGCCTCTCAGTTAATCAGAATGTGCTTATGGGGTGGAACATTTGGGGAGCCATTGGTATGGAGTTGTAACAGGGATAGTCAGGAAGATCTCTGCTCCTCAGGTGGGAGACAGAGCCTCCAGGAAAACAATGAGGAAAGGCAGGCCTGGGATATACTCTGTCATAAAGCCATCTTTCCTCTGAGAATAGGGCAGAGGGATTCCATAAGAAGAGATTGCTGCAGGAAAATTTCTTGGGAGACAGTTAAGGGACAGAAACAGTCAAGGAGCTTGGTCACAGAAAGGGCAGGTGAGGCTACGGAGGGAAGTGCTAAGCAAAACCTTAACTACTATTCTCAACCCCCTCCCTGCTAACCTATGACCCTCCAAAATGAGGAGATTGGATCTTCCACCTGACGAACGGGGGGAATGCCAGAAACTCTTTGAAATGGGTTGACCCGAGAAGAGACCCCTCTCCCTGGTAAGGCAGTGGCACAGCAGGATAGGCTACTGAAACCACATGACAAGGTGTTTCCATGTTGGGGAAGGAGGAGCTGGACAGCTAATGAAGGAAAACTGATCCTGGCTGAGAAATGTGCAATGTATTGACTTCGCCCTAATTAAGGAATGAGTCGGCATTTGCTGCTGAGTTATGCAACAGCAAATTCAGCTCAGAAACTGCAGCTAGAAAAAATTGGAGCAGCATGGAAATGTCTGTGAGAGCAGGACCAGTTTAGGGTTATCCTAGTTGTATGTGAGTTTAATTAGATCAGGAAAAGCCAGAAGAAGCAAGGTTCCAGTGCAGAGACATGAAGTAGTTGAAGTGGTGTGAAAGTAAGTATGCAGGTACAGACATGTGTACCTTTTGCCTGGTCTACACCTACAACTTAGGCTGACCTAGCCACACCGCTTAGGACTGTGAAAAATTTTGTGTCCCGAGCACCAAAGTTAGGTTAAACTAACCTCACTGTAGACGCAGTTAAGTTGATGGAAGTTGATGGATCAACCTAGCTACTGCCTCCCAGAGAGGTGGATTACCTACATCAACAGAAAATCCTCTTCCATCAATGTAGGAAGCATCTATGCTATGGCACTACAGTGGCACAGCTGCAGCACCGTAACTGTACTACTTTTGCGGCTGTAGAGCAGATATGGCCTTAGTGCAGTGGTCCCCAACCTTTGCCGTGGGGTGGGCACCAGACAACTAGCTGCGGAGGACCATGGCCGCCAGACAAGCAGCCGCCGAAATGCCACCATGAAGTGGCAACGTCAAGAGGGGTTGCTGTCGAAATGCCACCGAAATTCGGCGAGATTTCGGTGGTAGCGCTTCTTGACATTGCCACTTCTCGGCGGCATTTCGGCACTGCTTGTCCGGCAGCCAGTAGATGGGCACACATGGATGCCCGGCAGGCAGCATGGCGCCCGCGGGCACCACATTGGGGACTCCTGCCTTAGTGTGTAATGCTATTTAGTGCAACTTTTGTAGCCACATCACCTTCTAGTCAACACATCTTTACTTCCTTTTTTTATGGACCAGCCAATCATTCCTGGGTGAACCAAACAAAGTGTTTGATGCCCACGCAGCACTATTGGCTGGAGTGCCACCAGCATGTGCCTTCAGAGTTTGTGTTGCAGCTTGCACACATATCAACACTACCAAACGTCTTGCAGCACTGCTCACACTGGATCAGGCCTATCAAAAACTATATGTAGGTTTGATTACAGCATAAACTACAGACAAGAAATGAGAACAAGCCTCATTGTTTTGACTAGTTACAGCCAGACTGGTGTAGAAAAACAAGGAGAAACTAAATTATTGGGTATTATATTTATATAATACATCGCCTTTCAGCAACTGCCTTTCCCACCCAGCTCTAAAACAAAGAGTGCGCACTGTGTAGAGTGAAAAATTCACCTCTTACTGGGATCTGTCTTTATTTTAAAAAGAAAACAACAACAACCTAACAGAGTTCAGCTTAAACTTTCTCCCAAAATTTGGTTGTTCCTAGGATTCATCCCTCCAAATTGCTCAGCCCATACCCAACACCCTTTCTCTACAGAGCCATTTTCACCTGCTTTTGTGAACCAGCAGAACCCACTTAAAACTTTCAACAGAGTCACTATCTGCAAACAGGGTGGAGACACTGCCAGCCTGTTACAGATTCCTCCCCTTTACCACTTGACCTATCAAGGACCTTACATACCATCATGAATTTCCTATCTCCACGAGATAGGAAAGTATCATTAGTCCCATATTTGTGTTGGGGAAGTTATTTGCCAAAGGTCACATATCAGCCTGGAGCAGAACCCAGAACCCTGAATATCAGGGTTTTTTTCCTTTTAATCCACTGAAAATCTTTCCTTCTACTCCACTTTCCTTCACCAGTCCTGAGGAATAGGATTCTGGAAGTGTCTCCTTCAACTAAAGCCTTCCTATTAAGTTATACCTGAATGGAGCTCAGCTGGTATTGTTACGTCTACTCTATAATGTTTGGTAACTTCTACACCAATTGACAGGGCAGAAAGGATAGTCTTGTGCTGGGTAAAGAACAGGAGGGGAAGTCAGAAGTCCTAAATTGTATTCCTAGCTCTGGCATAGATTTGCTATGTGATTGGGGGCAAGTCTGTGTCTCAGTTTAATGTCACCTGTGAAATGGGGGAGAACTCTCACACACTGATGTTTAAACCTATGTTTAAAAAGCACACTGAGGTTCTCAAGAGAAACGTGCTAAGTGTAAAGATTTATTATAAGAGGAAACTCTGGTGTTAGTAGGAGAGTCAGTATCCTGAACCTTGATGATGCCGAGTAAGAGGTAAAATTGATTTCCAAATCACTTCAGTTCTATGAACTAGCACTTGTAAGCTGCCCGTTCCAAAACCCTTAATCACAAGACAAACAGTATGTCACTCAAAATGAAGCACTGTCAGGTGGCTATCAAGCCTCCTGCTCCCCGATAAAAATACAGAAAAGATCTGAAATTATTAAACATCCTATAGTTTGAGATGAGGGTGTTTGCCATGTGCTGTAAAGGGAAGAAAACGGATACTGAGGTAGGAGCCAGTGGAGAAAAGAGTATATAGTTTAGCAGTGCCCTCTGGGAATAAACATATTAGCCCTGTTCACAATAATGAGAGCTTTGTGCCTCTCCTTATTTGAAATATACCTTACAAAAAGGTTTGCAAGGAGATCTGGTCTGGCTTCTTTCATTTCACTCCTCTCAGACTTAATGAACTGATTGAAGTGTTATCATAATACACATTTTTTTAAAATAAATGTCACTTCACGGACAAATGGTAGGCCTGCTTCATTAGCCAATACCACTGTTTTCTACAGCAGTTATCAGTAAAATATCAATTGATACATTCAGTAAGAAATAACCACAGTATCTCAGATATCACATTGTGATAGCTGTAGGAAAATGCTGACTACTGCATATACTGGATGTGATTCTCCTCTCCTATCATTTTTATGCTCAAGTAGCACCATGAACTTCAGCTGAGTACCCCTAATTTATCCCTCAACTTACCCCTTTATCAGGCCTGTGGAGTGCTGGGCACTGTATGAAGAGCTGTTAAATAAAGAGTAGCGTCTATTCGCTTGATCATCTTTCACCTTTCCCTTCTGTGCTGTGAAAGGGTTGTGGCTGGGCATGCCTAATTTCTGAGGCATGCACATCCAAACCTGCATTACCTTTTATTTAGTGAGGACAGAGACACTAGCACATAATCATGCTGCACTGCAAATGTATTAGTTATAAACAAGCTCTCAAATACTGTAAGAAGGAGTGAATTGGCAGCACTCCCATGAATCCTGTAAGTACAGAAGAGCTAATGTAGGCTCTAATTACTGAAACTGCAGAACCAAGTGAATAGCTCCAACTTCAGTGAAGAATACGGGCCCTCCTGAACAAAGGCCCTTGGTAAGCTAGGTATTTCTTTTGTCCCTTCTGAATCATTGTCAATATTATCACATTCACTGTCTTAATTCTTGATACTAACCCTCCCACTTGTGAGGAAGAACTTCTGGGGAGAAACTCACAGCGCTGTAAGCCTCACCTGGCTAGCAATGCAGCATCACTCCAGGTAATACATTCTACTCACAATCACAGTATTTCTTAGGGTTATACCTTCTATGACAGGTTGACTTGCACTGATGAATGGATGGAGATGAGGGTATATTAGCTAAGGACACTAGTGGAAGAGGGGAGAATTTAAGAGACGTTCATCTCCAATCTAGCTCTGGGACCAAACCAAAAAAATTGGATCCAAATACTTCTGCATATTGGGAAAGTTTGGAAACTTATCTGGGCCTGAACTTGGCAGCTTAGGCCCAACTCTGCTCTTATATTACCTTATGCTCTACTTCATATCAGAACCCTAATCATGTATGCAGCACACACTGATGGTTTCCAAACTACAGCTCATATTCAGACCCCATTTCCATCTGCCCATGAAAGACCTGCACCTATTCCACAAACAGAAAGAATTCAAATGCTTTCCCCTAGTCCCCTGCTTAGAATTTCATTATTAATTACGGTATATCTGAAGGTTATTCAGTTAAAATACTAACTTTTTTTATTTAAACATTTATATTAAGCTGCTGAGATTTCTAGCAGCTTAACAGCATTACTTCTGTGTAAGAGAATAAGCCTCTTAGATTCTGCACACAGGCCTCTCATCTAAAATGAAAGATGTTAGAAATGCATTGAAAGGTAACACCGAGTTAATGATGCTTTTTAAACTGAGGACTCAAAGGCTGATCATGCAGAGATCCAGTAGTTATTCAGCCCACTGAACTCAGTCTCTCTCTTGTGCTATGTTACCATTAAAACTGAGCTGGTGTAGGAGCAGCACCACCAACACTTGTAGTTATTGTAGTTCAAAATAGATCCATCTGAGCCACAATATACTATTTCTTTGTAGTGGCGAAGTCCCATTTTGGGCATTGGCTACTGTCTGGAATTATTTCCAGGTTGTTACAATTGGATGCAAAGTGAAACCAAAAGCCTGGATCTGAACACCCTGAAGTTTGGCAAATGGTTGGCTCCAACCTATTGCTAGTCACAATCCATTACTTTGAGCTGTTTCTTCCACTGAGTAATTAATCCAAACATCTGGAAGTAATTCCCAGAAAATGGCATATAACTAATTTATACTATCACCACTGGAGATAACCTGGGCTAGATATGATACCCATCGATCAGGGATGATATTTTTCAGGATAATGAAATTGTTTCAACCATGGATGCTGGGTGATAGACCAGATGACTCCTGTTCAAAAGAGATTTCTTCAATCCAAATTCTGGGCTTCTATGTGACGAGCAATTCTCTCTTATTTTACTAGAGAGCTAGTCAAATTCTGTTCTCAGATAGACCAGTGTAAATCCAGAACACCAGCATTATAAACGTCCATGGCGACGCCACTTACTCCTGATTTATAATAGCATAAAGAAGATTAATTTGGCCCCCTGGGCCAGATTCATTACGGTATAATTACATTAACATCAACTGATTTATACCAGGAATTAATATGATCCAAAGTATCACATTTTCAAAAACTACATACTAGTTTGTGTCCACAAAACTATGCAAGGCAAGTTGCACAAGACAAACAGGTAAGTCTCCTTACCCAGGATGACTTTTTTGCATATTTTGGGTGCACAATCAGGGGCTGAGCTATGTGTGAGAAAGTCTGTTTTACAGCAGACTGCCTGTATCTTCAGCATATTTTGGGTGCTTTTGGACCCTTTTTTCTCCCCCCACCCTACTAGTTGAACTTTGCATGAGCTCTCTGTCCTCCATGCATCTGACACTGACATAAAGAAAGATTCATTTTTCAAGACAACTTTCAATTTCATAGCTGAACCAATCCAATTGTTCAACTGACCAGAGAGACTAACAATTTACACAGTTGAAAGAGTGCCCAGGCTTGTCTGCAGGACACACACAACTTTGCACCAGCAACAGGAGCACTAAACAATTCTGAGGACAGCTTAAACCCTCACTGTGATCACTTGTAACATCAAGAATAGTTTCCTGCCATATTTTCAAAAGAACAGCCCAAAAAGGCATCTCATGTTTAAGAGAGAGATGACCCTTCAATAAATGTATTGACCCCTGTTCTTTGATTTATTAAAGCAAGGAAACAATAGACAGTGTTCTTCAATGAAACTACAGAATGCCTTATATTGGCTTAGATGGGATCAGGGCAAAGGTTGCATAACTGTAAACACCCAATCAGTATGATGGCCTTGAGTTACTCCCACTGGAGAGTATTATTGCTGTTATGAAATAATAATATACTTAGCACATCCTTAAAGCTCTGTACAAATATTAACTAATGAATGGGAGCTAATTAAATGGAAACATTAATTAAATGGGTTTTATGCCTTAAAATGAGGGGAAACAACAGAACATTTTATTTTTACAAAGAAAGAATCACATGGGCCTTGATTCTGACCTCACCCTGATGTGAATCAGGAGGGAAGCTTTTTAAGTTATTGGAATTTTACTTGGGTAAAACCAATGAAAGTTAGATCAGTAGTTTATACATAAAAACTTTCATAAGGATGCCGCCTGGCATGTGGGTAGATCTGTTAAGAAAGTCAGCATCTCTAAAGCCATATTTACCGAGAGGCATAATGCTGCTCTCCTCTGCCTACTGAATAGGGTGACCAGACTGCAAGAGGAAAAAATCAGGATGGGGGTAATAGGAGCCTATATAAGAAAAAGCCCCCAAAATTGGGATTGTCCCTATAAAATCGGGACATCTGGTCACCCTACTACTGAAAGAAGCTGCTCACACACCTATACTACATTTTAATGTTAGGAAGTTAAAGCAGGATAGCCAATTTCACCACTACTTGCTGAGATCTCATCTCATGTGCCAAGTTTCAGCCAGGAGTGAATTTTTAACAGCAGAGTTATAAACCTGTGAAAACAGGGGCTTACGATGGAACTGCTGACAGACCCTTAACTATAGTTGTGCACCAGGTGCCAATAATAGACAAAACTGCCCCATTTTATAGCACACAGAAAGGCTGGAATTCAGCTGTTATAAGGGATAATAATAAACTTCTGCTGGTGACTCAGGCTCTCAGTCTTGGATTTACATTCCCACTGTCACTAAGAATTTTTAAGTTAAACAATTTTATATAAAAATGCAATAAACAACATTTATATTGTCAACAGCATTTGTTCCCACTGCTTTTGCCCTAAAACACTGCACAATTCTCCTCCTGTCTTCCTGCTCCTCCTCCTCCTCCCTTTTCCCCTCCTCTCTCACCCACTCAGCCTGCCCCACCGGAACTGCAAACTGCCTGGATACTTGGACTCTCATGCATCCGAGATTAAACCCAGACGTGCCGATGGCACAGGGCCCATCCACAGCCCAATGCCAACGGCCGGACTGCTGTGATACAAAGTTATTAACACATAGCACTGCAAGCCTCAATTCCCCCTGCACCATAGTGCACGCTGTGTGGCAGTTCTCAGCTTAATTACTCTAGAGAGAGAGAAAAAAAGAGGTCTACAGTATTCCTATTATTTTTTCTTCAACATGGTTTTCACAACACTCTTTAAACCATATCAAGAAAAAAAATGCTGCGGTTCAACATTTACATCTGCACTCCTTAGAGATTTGACCCAATTACGAGTCACAGTCAGCAATGGAGAAAGGAAGCACCAGTAAGGGTTGCCTTTTATGCAACACATATCGGAGGAAAATCTGGACCTACTGGAGGTGAAAGATCTTGTAGTATTGCTGCCTGAAATTCTAAAAATCATTTGTCTCCCCCAGGCTGAAGATACAGGCAGCCTGCTGGAAAACAAACTTTTTCACACATAGCTCAGCCATCTTTGAGGTTTTCTCTGGTGCCAATAAATCACCCTTTAAGAATGAGAATTGCATTGACGCATTTAACTTTATCTGCCCATGTATTTATTTATTTATTTATTTATTCAGTCTCTCCAGAACAGCTTTTAACACATTTGGACTTTTTTTGTCATAAAATACTCTATTTATTTCCCAGCAGCTGGTGTCAAAAAAGTTGTTGTTTTCTTTAAATATTACTCTTAAATAAATAAAATCTGTTTTCAAATCATGTAAAATTAGTTTTGCCTGCTGTGAGTTTGTGGCATTATGAAGAGATCATTTTTCCATTAATTATTTAAAGTGAGAAGATTATTATATATATAAAGACTGAACAATATACCATGCCATTTAATTTGTATAAATGCAACATTCGTGCAAACTGGTTGCCACACACAGCTCCGTTACTATACACCTCCTTTGGAGTTAGCGGCTACAGACGATGACCTGCTGTTTCACAGGAGGTGAATTCTTCTTTGCTTCCAGGTGCCCATTGTGAATTTTTCAGTGGGACAACAAATAAAATACAAATACAAATAAACTTCTTTAGCTGGCAGCAATACTGATGTTTTAAACAACTCTGTCCTGGTTGTTCATACTGGGTATTGCTTCTAAACTGGCCCTGGATGGCATTTAACTCATTTTATTTATTCTTTGTTTAAATCTCTAGTTTGACAGTCTCTCTCTCTTTCATGAAAAACTATTGGTATTGTTAACAATTCCTCAGGAGTCTTCAGATTACCCTGTCTTTCAGCACTAATATAGCTGCGTAGCTGCAATTATTTTCACTTTTTATTCTGACTGTTGGTTTTGGAAGGGGGGGAGAGATGGAGATTTAATGAATCACTCAAGCTCCCCAAGGCACCGTAAGGTACCATGCTAGATCTACTATGAGCTTTTAAGGTGGAGGGCTTTAATGAATTAATAGCTAAACTGCTAATGAACAAAATACAGTTAATCAAAATGATAAACCAGAGGGTGAAAAATAAGGCAGGGACTAAAGATTTGTTTTCAACTTGTTTTATTACATATTTTAATATATGTATGGTAGAATGGAAGGGAAGGGAAACTCCTTTACCAAAATGGAATATTTTGTATCTTAGTTCAGGGTATACTACTTACTGAGACAGCATAGTCTAGTGGTAAGAGAATGGGTTTGGGAGTCAGGAATCTTACATCTGCCAAAGGCTCAGGACAACACTGACAAATCTCCATACCTCAGCTTCTCCCACCCATACATTATCATCATTCAAATACTTATATCACAATAATGCCCAGAGTATGAAAAATGGGAGTCTTTGTGCTAGGCACTATACAAACACGTACAAAAAAATGGTGTTTGTCCCCAGCAAACTTAATGGGTATCATAATATTTACCTACCTCACAAGAGTGCTTTGGAAGACTGGTCCTTGTTCTGTACAGTGCTTTGGAGAAGAAAAGGGCTATATAAGTGTTTATTAAGCTCATGGTTATTTTTAAGTTAGGGTAAACTGGGCTGACGGTGAAGCAAAAGAGACTTTTAAAAAAGTTCTTGTTAGTCAATCTCCCCGAGAAGGAAGAAGAGATGAGTCCAAACCAAAATCCTGGACCTGAACGCCCCTTTATTTTGGGGGAAAATTGGAGCCAGATCCTAACTTGTTGGCTCATGCCTATTTCCAGCAGAAAGATGTGGGTTGCATGCAGTAAAGTTATGTTCATACCATGATGTCCTTCCAGGATAAAGCACACATATCTATTATTAATAAAAACAGGAGCAGGGCAGATTGTAACCACCAGTGTTCCAAATGCCATTATCTGTACCTATGAGCATTAGTCTTTTCTGATTTAATTTTTTGAAGTAGACAACTCCTCTGTACTATAATTCTTTTTCCTCCACATCATTGTCAGCCCAATTTTCATTAACTTCTCTCACCCTAAAGTCAGACACAAATGCATGCATACTTTTTTAGTAAACTTAAAAATTAAAAATATACAACTCTGGGCCACATCATGCCCTCCCATATAAAATCCTGTAGAAAACTACAAAATCCTGCTTGCAGAGATTCCAATATGCTTCCCTAATAGGAGATGAGGGCTATGACAAACATTTTGTGGTCAACAGAGAGGGCAGGAAGTCTGAGGCTCCAAATATCCCAAGAACTCTTGGAAAATCATACAGATTTGAAGCTATGTGAGTGGAGAGTTGGGGCATTAACATTAGTCCTCAGCCTCCCTCCCCACAGCAACAAAGCTGCTTTACGACACATTTGCATCAGTCACCTTACCCATGCCTGCGACCCTGAAACTCCTTGAGGAATTTTCCTGTAGATTCCTGATCAGGACTTTGAACAACAAAAGAAGAGCCTGGCCTCCAGAGAACACATCCATAGTTTTACATTGAGCAAAGTGTATGATGAGAAAGAACTTTGGGAGTTTAGATGGTGTTCTGTGGACAGCCATGCAGTGTATACATGATCAGTAATGATCACAGTTGTGTTCTTAGTATCAAATGCACAATAACTGGGGACACACCACCGACCAAGACACAGGGAAAGTTTCAGACCCAGCATTAACCTTCATGAGAAATTCTACAGGCACGCTGATGAATTAGAAGGGCAAAGATGCTTTCGAGGACTCTCCTTACTCTCCACTCAATGGACAATATCAGCTGGGTCTTTCATGTATTCATGCACACCTAAGAGTAGAAGGTATGAATTGACTCTCAGGGCCCTGACATTAACTAAAATACTTTACTCATGACATTTATAAAAAATGGAAACAGACCAAAAAACTTCAAGCACACTTCAAAAATATTGTAATTAAGCAAGATGCTAAATGCACAATTCTACTGACATCAGTGAAGTTGCACCCACATATGCCAAGGCTGAATTTATTGATAAAGAATCACAGGATAGGAATATAATTAATGCCAGTCAACATGATTTTATGGAAAATAGGTCTTGTCAAACAAACCTGATTTCATTCTTTCATGAGATTACAAGTTTGGTTGATAACAGTAACTGTGAAGATGTAAGATACTTAGACTTTTGTGAGGCGTTTGACTTAGCACCGCATGACATTCTAATTAAAAAATTAGCATTACACAGTATCAATAAAGCGCATGTTAAATAGATTAAGAACTGGCTAACTGACAGATCTCAGAAAGTAGTTGACAATGGGGAACTATCATCAAATGGGTGTGTTACTAGTATGTTTCAGGGATCGATATTAGCTCCAATTCTGTTCAACATTTTCATTAATGATTTGGATATAAATATAAAATCATTGCTTATAAAATTTGCAGATGACACAAAGATTGGTGGAATGATAAATGGTAATGAGGATAGGGCAGTCATACAGAGGATCCTGGATTGCTTGGTAAACATTCAAATAAAATTTGTTTTTATATAGTCAAATGCAAAGTTATACATCTAGGAACAAGAAATGCAGGCTATACCTACAAAATGGAATACTATCCTAGAAAGCAGTGACTCTGAAAAGGACTTAGGGGTCATAGTAGACAAGCAACTGAACATGAGCTCCCACTGCAGCAGTGTGGCAAAAAATGGGACTGGATCCTGGGATGTATAACAGGGGAGTAGTGAGAAGGAGTAGGGAGGTGATATGGTATTGGTGAGATCCAAACTGGAATACCGTGTCGAGTTCTAGCACCCACGTTATTAAAAAACTGAAAAATTGGAGAGTGAGCAGAAAAGAACCACAAAAATTATTTGAGGGCTCAAGAAAACACCTTACAGTGAGAGATTTAAAAAGCTCAATATGTTTAGGTATGAGAGGTGACTTGACTACAGTGTGTACGTATTTTCAAAGGGAGAAAATACCAGGTTCTAATGGGCTCTTTAATATACAGGAGAAAGGCATAACAAGAAACAATGCCTGGAAGCTGAAACCATAAAAAATTAAATTAGAAACTAGGCACACATTTTTAACAGTCATGGTGATTAACCACTGGAACAAAAAAACAAGGGAAGTGATGGATTCTCCATCTCTTGATGTCTTCAAATCAAGCCTGGATACCTTTCTGGAAGATATGCTTTAATCAAACATAAATTGTTAGACTAAACACAGGGTTAAATTTAACAGCCTGAGGTAGATAGAAGATCAAACTAGACCAGGGGTTCCCAAACTTGGTTCGCGGCTTGTTCATGGTAAGCCCCTGGCAGGCTGCAAGACACTTTGTTTACCTGAACATCCACAGGTACGGCCGCTTGGAGGTCCCAGTGGCTGTGGTTCACCATGCCCGGCCAATGGGAGCTGCAGGAAGCCGTGCGGGCCAGGCCACCGCTTCTCACAGCTCCCATTGGCTGGGAACGGTGAATCACGGCCTCTGGAAGCTGCGAGCGGTCATGGGTGCAGATGCTCCGGTAAAGAAAGCGTCTCACAGCCCACCAGCGGCTTACTCTGATCAAGCCGCGAACCAAATTTGGGAACTCCTGGACTAGATCTAGGTCTAACGCGCCATTCAGGCCTTAAACTCTGTGAAAGTATGAATTCGTGAATCCCTCATTAATGAAAATTGTAAGGTCATGTTTTATGTGACCTAGTGTGTTTAAATTACAGGATATTCTTGTTTTGAGTGACCATAAAAAATGATGTTCACACAAAAGATGCAGTTGTATGAAGGAGAATCTATGGTAACCCTTGGCCATGGATTATCTAGAGGGCAATGTATTGTAAGTTTTACCTGGAAAAGGGTTGCTTTGGTTAAGTGACTGTAGTTCATTTTTAATATGGTTCAGTTAGATGGCTTCTCTATCAAAACCTCAGATCCAAATGATCCTGAACTTTGGAGTGCTTAAAAATGAGACTCAAATCTGAATTTAGTTATTTGGACCCTGTGACAGCCCTACCTCAGGGTTGGTTGGTACAGGAGCATCACCTAGCTGTTAGGGCTTAGGCAGGTGGCATGCAGCGGGGTTGTTGGTAGGGGAGCCCAGGTCCTCTCACCCTACCAGGCTCCAACCCAGGGCCCCTTGAGGGCTATCAACACTCTGACAGCCAGAGATGCTTAAGGCAGCCCTCCCTGGGCCACTTCCTATCTCCCCCCTACGATTGTAACAAGGCCGCCATATAGGGTAAGGCAACATGAGGGGTGTTAGCTCATCACAAGGTGCCTTCTGGTGGCGACGGCATAGCCACTGTTTCCTCCTGTGGTATGGCCCAGCCTCCTGGGCCAGCTCAGTCCAAGGGCTTTCCCCTGCTAGGGCAGTCCAAACAAAAACAGGGGAATCAATCAAGTCCAGAGTTCATATCAGAGGGAAATGCTTCAATCTCAGGCTGTCCCTGCAGCAGGCCTTCTGTTCCCTCAGGGAGGGGCCTTTGGGCACTTGTTTTGGGAGAGATTCTGCCTTCCCTCAGCTGATCTCCCCTGGAACTGCCAGTAGCAAATCTGCTCTCTTCCCTGGTCTGCCCACAAATGAGCTGCTCTCCTGCTCTTTAAGTCCTCCTCCAACTAGTGCGTTAGCTACAGGTGTTACAGGGCAGGCCTAGCTAAACTCAGAGAAGTTCTTAACCCCTTGTTGCTCACTGTGGGGTTTATACACCCCATCACAGACCCATTTCTAGATTCGGTCTTAATCTGGATTGTGAAACTACCTGAAAGGTACCCTACAGTAAATAGTCTACATACTATAACTGGGACATACAAAATCTGGCAATTTCCCTTCACAGTGGCTTGTGCTGTGTTTAACCTTCTTCGGTTTTGGTTCACGGGAATTAACCCTTGAATTTTTCTTTGACTTTTAGGTTTGAATGCACACATTAAATTGTGAAATCACGGCGTGTAAGCCCCAAACCAAAAATCAGTTCAGATGCAGACCTCTGTCAAAAAGTGGTAATGGGATCTTAAATGGCCACAAGCTGTAAGGACCTCAGATTTTAGGCCTTGACTGGAAGACAGAACCTGCACAAGCAGTGTATTTAACACCATGCTGGCCCTTGTTTCAGAATTGTGGTTGAAAGAAAAGCACCATCTACAGAATCACCGCCATACCCACCCTGTAGCATATGTATCTTCATGGCTGCTCTCTTGTCCAAGTACGGACCAGACACAACTCAACTCAAGTTAGGAAAACTAATAAGATCACAGCCCAGTGTGGTACGGCTACTGGCATGTAAAAGATCTGAAATGTTCCTTAATACTTAGTTTGAAATTTCCCTCCTGCCCTCCCTATATAGTTCAGATTATCAATATAATAGATTTGTGTTATAGTTACAGACTGGCAGATGTCACCTATTCTGCCCACTAACTGAAAACAATATGATTCAAGGAGTAGGTCAGCAGTAAGAAAGGATTCAATAGATTAAAATGTGCATTTTAAGAAAGGAAACACTCATAGAAAGCTGAGCAAGTTTTATGTTTCTGTAGCTTATTTTTCTGCTTAATGAAACAAGGCTTTCAGCTTCTAAAACAGCAGTTACAAAGACACTTCATTAATCTCCTGCGTCCACCACCTCTCCCTAATACCTGTAGCTGCCCCATTCTAGTCCCCGGGAAGTTATCTGCTGGCATTGCATCAATATCCCAGCACAAGAAAAAGACCAAGGACTGTCTTAAAGCTATTCAAAATCTGCTGTTTTGTAGAGAAGGGATCCAAACCAAAAATTCCAAGCCCTGACACCTATGAAATGTGGGAATCTTCAACAAGAGATAGGAACATTGCAGCTCAGGCTTGTCTGTATGAGAAATAAATAAAAAGAGAACCTTTGCATTTAGTAGTTATTACTTCGGTACGTAGAAAGTCAAATGACAGCAAGTGGAAAAAGGCATTTCCTCAGGCTCAATATATACAGGGTCAAACAATGCAGTCCTTATTCGACCAAACTTCCAATTTTTCCAGGGGTAAAGACTATTGGCGGAATTTTCAAAAGTGCCTAGGTGACTTAAGAGCCCAAATATCACTGAAAGTCAACAGTACTTGTGCTTGTGCTCCTAAAGGCACTTCGACATTTTTGAAAATACTATTCCACATGACTTGGCCCAAAGATTATAGACTTTGTTTTTTTTCCTGCCTTCCTCTGGAGTATTCAGCTGGAATCAGCTGTTGAGAACAGATGATGATGTATCACACAATCTGTTTCTAGGGACAACAGCAGTGGTGAACCTCAGTATTTTCCATCTCCTGTTTCTTAGTGTAAATATTATATACTAAGATGCAATGGCCTAAAAGACTTCTCAGGTTGTACTGTATGTGAAACCCTGGAAAGACTTAATTTGTAGAGGGATGTTTCATTTAGAAGGAGTTAGCTACAGTGTCATGCCTTCAGGGTATGAACATTAATCACGTTTAACTCTGATGTTGCAATGTGTGTCACTTGACATGATATGGTGCTGGTGAGCATAGGTGGAGTTTCTAGTAGAGTTGGTTGGAAATTTGCAGATGGCACTTTTTTTTTCCCCCAGAAAAATGCGAATTTGCCAAAAGTAAAACAGTTCATGGAAACGTCAATTTCAGCACAATTTAATGTTGAAGGAAAAATGGGGAAAAAACCTTTTTGATAAGGTTGAAAAGTTTCATTTTCAGCTTTTCAGGATTAAGTGTTTTGATATTCCATTTTGAATCAATCTTTCTTTTCAATTTTGTTACATATTATATTTTGTATTTGTGTTATTTTATAATATATAACACAAAAATTGAAAAATTGCAGTTGGAACAAAACATATTGATTGCATCGAAATAAAGTCTTTCAATTCAAAACTTTTTTTTTATGTCATTTTGTGGGAAAGTTCTATTTTCTTTGTTTTGTTCTGTTTTACAACTAAAAAAATTTTAAAATATGCATTTCCCCCCACAAAAAAATCCAGTTTCTGCCCTGCTCTGGTTTCTAGGAAACCAGATAGAACAGGAATTTGCTTACTGTCCAGCCTGCTCTTGCAGTTTCAATTTAACTCTGTCAGAATAATCTCTTCCTCTTCATAAAACCAGGTGGATGTTTTTTCTTAACTTGCTTTCAGACTCTTGAGTTTCACTCCAGGCAAAAAAAACCCCAGGACACACAACCTTCCACATCTGTGAGATACATGGATGGCAATGGTGCCAGGAGAAATAAAATGAAATAAATGAAAACTACAGAGATGTCTCCAGAACAGAGAGATGAATTGTTGAATACGTATATTTTTTTTCTGGTAGTAAAGTGATCTTTTCAACAGAGGTCTTTAATTTACTAAACATTTGATTTTCTTCAACTGACTGTTTCCATTGTAAACTACACAGGGCAGGCATCATGTGTGATCTGTACAGAACACATGGTCGATCCTTGATAGGAACTGCTTTCATGGTAGTAATTTATTACATGGGCCCTGAGGAACAAATACCTCTCACTTTTCACTCTCCCCACTTTCCCTACCCTAAACACAACCATCATCTGCCCAGACATTTGCTGCCCACATAGAGCAACAGCACAGCTAGCCAGAGTAATGTCTGCTAATTTGATAAAACAGCATGTATCATTCCACCAACGGGAGAACAAGCAGGTTAAACCTTCGTTGTTTTGTTTTTTGTCTTTTGTTTTTGTTTTTTTAACTAAGAGAGAAAACAGAAGCAAAAGTAGAGCCGATTAGGAAACAATTCACCAAAGAAAAACAAAACAAGGGGGAAAAAAACCAAAGAAGAAGGGGAAAATGAACAGAGGAAAAACAATTATCCCAAGCGCTAGGCAAAAGTCTGTAATATTATCTAGAATGACAGCACAGCCATTGGTAGTGCTGCCAAGGCACTGCATGTTTGCTATATCACCCGAGGTCCTAGGAGAATAATAAACTAAGCAGATTAGACTTAGACTGATGCCTCTGTGCCACTTTTACCTTCACACAACACACACACTGTTCTGTGTTTCTGAACACACGCAGGCAGGTAAACCCAGAAAATGGGTACTCCATGTTGTCAGGAGGGGAGAGAGACTGCCAACAACCAGGGCCTGTTTATTATTTAACAGTTGGTATTGCTAGAGGCCTGGCACTGCAATAGGGCAATCTCTGTTTCAGCACAAGTAAGCCTGATTACAAGATTGTGTGAGCCAAATCATGTTTACCATAGTCTGTGAGAATCGCGGTGCCCCCAACAGACATGGAAATTCTTACAACAGCTCTCATCCAAATGGACAGGAGGATTCCTGCAGCCAACGTAAAGAGCTGATTTTGCTTCCTGTAAAAGCTAGGCAAGGATGAAGGTCCACGGGGAAAACCACAAAAATTGTAGTCCGCTATCTCAATGCCAGTGACCAGCTCAACCTCTGTTCCCTAATTTTCATGGACTGATGCACTGCTTTACACTCCCTTTCCTTTTCTACTTCTGGCAGCTACCTAAAATCACCCAGCACCCAAACCTAAAATCAACCCCCAGCCTGGGTTGTGAGGCAAAGGGTGCTTTTAATGAAGGGTGATTACCATCCCCCCAGTCACGCCATTCTGCTGGCAGAGAACGAATGTATCAATTAACCCAGTGAGGTGATACGACTACAAGAAGGGGATTTCATTGACAAAGAACTTCACTTAAAAAGCAGACCCATCATTCCATCCCAGTAGAGATATCTTAATCTCTGCTAGAAACATCCGATATCAATGAGAAAAGCTAAGGGCAAGGCCCATTTCAGCTAATCCAATATTTTAAAATTGTTTAAAGGAGTATTGTCCTAGATTCAGACAGTCTATACAATGGATGTCATGGAGTATGGAATCTGTTTAGCTAATGAAAGTACTATCCTGAAATCCAACACAACTGGGCCAGACCTTAATGCTGAAAGGATTGATGGCTTTCAGGTTTAGCTTGCTGATTTAAATACAGTCCCATTTGGGTTATGACCAAAAGGAGATAGCATCTGATGACTATTCTGATGGGTCTCAGTTCACTCCTGATATCAGCTTTTACCTATCTCACAAATGTGTGTGAGGCTTAATTCAGGGAAGTAGTATGATACAGGATGCAGTCCTGGAAGTTAGGAGAGCTGGGTTCTATTTCCAGCTCTGACATATATGTGATCTTGGGCAAGACACTTCCCTCTGCTTCCCATCTGTAAAATGCGGATAGTGAAAAAAATATGTATAAGAGCTAATTATTAATTACTTAATATTGATGAAGAGTTTAGTGGTCATGAATTGTAGGGCACAATAGAAATATAATATAGCTTTGTATTATATTATCAGAAATCACATCAACACAACTTGCACAACCCGCCATGCTAAGCAGAGAGCTGAACGACTCAGTGGCTCACAGGCACATGAACTATAGTCTCACTTTAAGTGGTGACCCTCCAGGTCAGGGTTGAGGTAGGAAAGGGGTGGCTTAAGACAGGATCAAGGGGTCCACTGATCCAGGTTTCAAACTGGAGGGGACCCATAAACTTACAGTGTTGGAGTCTGAGGATCCACAAGGAGTTCTACTGCCCAAAGAAAGCTGTAGTGTGCCATGGGGACTGGGGAACACAAGAGAGTATTTCTAGGACAGGGTGGCTAGAACACCACTGCACATCTGGTCCCAGACCAACCTCCTCCTCTCACAACTTCTTCCTCCCACTGACAATGGCCCCAACGGCTCTCAGCTGGCCAAGAGCAGCTGCACTGAGAGGCTGAATGCTATCTGCATACTGGTAGTAGGCAGAGAGGAAGCAACTGCACTCTCGCTCCCTACCCAACAGAGCCTTCTATGGCCAATCATGCCAGAAGAGGATGACCTGACCTGAGCCCACACTTGATCCCCCCAACTGATTTATGTTCCACTGAAGAGTTCTCTCTGTGTTGTGACTCTGCTGACTTGAGCGAGGAAAGGATGCAGCAGGCAACCGCCATTCCAGTCTTGTCTATCAGTTCTGACAAAAATGGGACCCAGAATGCTTCACCAGCACAGGCACCAACGCCGTGGGTGCTCCAGGGCTGCAGGACCCATGGGGAAAAATTAGTGGGTGCTCTGCACCCACTGGCAGCCAAGCTCCCCACAACCCCCATCCCACCTCCTCCTCCCTCTCTCCTGAGTACACCCGGCCACTGCCAAACAGCTAGGGGGAGGGAGGAGCAGGAACATGGTGTGCTCAGGGGAGGAGGTGGGAAATAGGTGGGGCTGCAGCAGGGATTTGGGGAAGAAGTTGGAATAGAGGCAGGAAAGGGACAGAGTTGGGGTGGGGACTTTGGGGAAAGGGTTGGAATGAGGGTGGGGCCTCATGGAAGGGGCAGAGTGGGGACAGGGCTGGGGGCAGAGAGGGGGTCGAGCACCAATAGGAAAGTGGGGAAGCCAGCGCCTATGTCCACCAGTGGTAAAAATAGTGGAAGCTGTAGTGTAGATAGGGCTCAGGCAGTGGGGAAGTTTGTGGAGAGCTTGCTCAGCTGCTTTTCTTGCTGTATCTGTTCCATGAATACAAAGAAGGATTTCAGTCTCCCTGGCTGTCAATTCACCTTTCACCAGCATGGAATTCACAATAATAATGTTTAAAGAATCCAACAAAAATATTTTAAAGACAGTAATTAGACAATTTACAAAGTCTAGTTTTATTAGACATACAGTCCAGTCATTTTTCACATGGTGAAAGGCCCTTGACTAAGGAATCCACACCTTGACAGGCACCAGAGGTAAGCAGGTATATAGATTTAATTGCATTCCTTGAGAGTTAGTGTTTACATATAAGAAATGCATGCTGAGCTAGCACACCTCCTTCCTCAAATAATAACTAAGTTTAATACTGTGTTGAAGTGCTCTTTATACAGTTCACAGAAAATAGATTGTGTAAAGATTAAATCTGTGTAAATTGTTCACAACAAAACTCAAAAGCTGGTGTAAACTTGGCTAGGATTGGATTTCATTACGAACTCAAAACTCAGCCCAACTTTACCTTACTGAAACCATGAGAAGCTTGGAACCAATGAAGACAGAGAGAGAGAGAGAAGGGTAAAGTGTCATGGAAGAGGCAGGTCAAAGAGGGAGGCAGAAAAAAAACAAGGGAAGTTTAGTCAGTTCCCTCGTACCTCAAGTCACTGCCAAATTCCAGGTGGGAGAGGGGAGGCCATGGCCCACTGAGCATTTATGTCTTTTCCCTGACTGTTTGCAATATTGCTGTAGCCATGTTGGTCACAGGATATGGCAGAGACAAACCAGGAAAAGTAGTATCTTTTATTGACCCAACTTCTGTTGGTGGAAGGAATAGGCTTTCGGGCTGGAAAGAGCTCTGAAGAAGAGAAGGTCGTCCAATAAAAGATATTAGCTTACCTGTCTTGTTTCTTTCTTTCCCCGATTGACAGTGAATATCTCTTGCTGTATTGCAACCATACTACAATGTGTGGTTGTAGAATGGGACATCTGGATTCTGTAGTGGGGAAATGCGCCTTTCCCGGTGTGCGTGGCTACAGTATGCCTGGACTCTATACTGTGATACTGCTCTGCCACTGTGTAATGTGTGTGGTTATAGGATGATTAGATTCTATACATAATCTATGTTCCCCTCCACTCTCTGGTGAATGGTTGTGGAACGCATGGATCCCATAATGGAGCAATATTTTCTCATTGTGTTGGGTAGGGGAGAATGAGATGCCTGGATTCGGTACTGGGGCAAGGGTCTCCCACTGTGTGTATATGGGATGCCTAGATTCTGTACTAGGATAATGTCCCCCCATTGTGTGGTGTGTTCCCATCTGATGTTGTCTTTTCCACATTAAAAAAAAAACTAATAAAAAAGACAATTAAAAAAGATACAATAATTGTTACTGCACACTCTAATGAATTATTGTGTTCAAGGTTCCTACAAAAAAAAAGTAATATTATACTCGGCTTATGTTTTAATTGATTTATTAATATTTTATCACAGGAATGTAATTTAAGCTCCTCATGATTTAGATCTCATAAACCTTTAGCATTTTGCAAATTCAAATTCCAATTTAAAGCCAGGGTGAGCAATTAACTTTTCTATCATCTTGTCAGGGGAGAAGGTTCGTGTTTAATTTGAGACAAAGTGACAGAAATATATATACACTGTATGCATTACTCCAATTTAATTTATGAGTCAGCCCATCCACCTTCCAAATGTAGATTTAATAGATGGGGAAGGGGGTGGGAGAAAGGCCCTGCTTTCATGGCACTTGCTGTGATATCTGTCCCAAATCTGCTATGAAAAAATGTCCCTGGTTTATTGAGATACCAGACTAGACTGACTACAGGTATATTTTCAATCCTTGTTTTAATTTCCATTCACTCATCACTTTCTCATATACAGCATATTCTTTCAAATATCACCTAGCAGATCCCAGCCAGTGTTGGACGGTGCTGTCACAGCAGTCTCACCCTAACCCTTGAAGTACAAGACAATCCAAAGAAAACTGCCCACGGAGTTTATGAGCTAATGCCTATGGAGCCAAATCTGGCAGTCCTTACACAGGGAAAGCTCCCATTAAAATCAATGTGAGTTTAATCGGATTAAGGAGAGGACTGAAAAGAATGACAATAATAAAAACAAATGTCCAAGTAATTCCCCTTCAGGTTAACACTCCACTCCCACTTATATGTAATGGAAGAACCCTGGCATCTAAATTTGCATGGGCAAAAAAAGCCTCCAAATTTGCGTGAACAAAGCGGGTAGTTAGATGTCCGAGTACCTGATTTGCACATGCAAATATTGTTTTAGGACAGGCAGAGAAGGGCTGAGGCATGGCCACATGGTCAGTGATTGTGCAGATCCAGTAGCCACAATGCCCTGTGTGGAATGTCGCTAGGATTCAGCTCACAGACTAACCAGCTGCTGAGGAACTGCCCCACATCTTGCCCACTGGACTCCACTATCTGCTTAAATCCCCACACAAAGCAAATTTTACTCTAGCTCTCCACATGGAGTGTGTCTGTGTATGGGGACTGCGAATGTGTGTGTATTTACTGAATTTCACACTAATATAGATACCATGTGAAACTTTATTGTGGCAGAGCTGTTTGAAAAGGAATCAGGGCCCAAAATCCTGCTCTAATTCCATTAGTTGTATATAATGGGTGGAACCAATACCCCACTTCTGAACACACACAAAATGTGGATTCTCCAGATTTAAATCCAGATGTTCCCGAATTCTGAGATGTTCAGATTTCATTGTCCATTAGAAAGCTAATGTTCAAGTTGCAAACTGAGAACCAAATCTGCATTCAGATCTGGATAAACATGACTGTAGCTAGCAGGACTTAATCAGAGTGCAAGTTATGCCAGCCAATTTATAGCTGAACCTTGTTTAGCTGGAACTCCATTCAGATTTGGGTTTCAGGTATGGTTCAAGGTCTAGGATACATTCAGCCCATACTGAAATAGTAGGTTATAAAGGACTCTGCAGCCTATGTTGGAAACCTTGTTTCATGCCTTATTTGCTTGTGAAGCTTCACTTAAACTCAAAGCCTTACCACTTTGAAAATTCAGGTAAAACAGCCTTTGCTGTCATGCATATTTTTAGACAAATTACAGCAGAGTGTCTTGCAATTTCCATTACTTTGTGGTGTCTGCATTGCTGATAGACACCAGCCCACACTGGCATCGCTGCCGAGGTGTCCTAATACATGTCTGAAAAATACTATTAACTGCACATCACGGGCATTTGAAGTGCATAAGAAAACCATAAACTTAATTACTTTGGAGGACTAGTGTGATCTCACATGAAATTTGAGCTATTGTTATTAAAAATAGAGAAACTGCATTTACTTAATGCTTCTTACAGTAAACCAGTCAATTTTAAACTTTCAAGGTTGTATGGTGAGACAAAACAATATTGGGGGAAAGGTAAACTGTCTGGAATTTAACAGTAGAAGCATTTCACACGTCAAACAACAAAATTTTGGAATATTCCTTTTAGTAGAATCAACTGAAATTATTATTACATATTTGAGATAGAATTACTACTCTTAGGCTGCAGAACATAAAGGGTTAGAAAAAAATAATCTATAGGAAGTGTTAGCTGATGCAAACGGCTCTTCTCTTCAATAATTTGTGGATAATAGCCAGCTTTTAAATTCTTTCAAAACATTCTCAGACCTATCTCCAGTGTTGTGCAGACATTGTGCCCTGTGATCATACCCAAAGCATAGGTAACCTTTCCCACAGGATATCCACACTTGGGGAAGGAAGCAGCACTTTTACAGTCACTGTATCTAGAATTTTCTTGTTTGATCTAGAAGTTTATCTGAAGGGGAAGGAAGGAGGCTTTCAATTTCAAAAGCTGCAGCTGTGGGAGACATGGATTATGGCTAAATAAATAATAATAATAAAAACCCTCCAACAACCCTGTGACACATTTTAAATGTTTGAATCAAGCCTTAAGCTAGAAAATTGCAGCTTCTTAGAATCGGTCACAACCAGAAACACTTAGCACACCATCTCTCTCAGTTAGCTCTCCTGTAAATAGTTCAAATGGGGCAAATCCTTCCTAAAGGGCCTCACTTGAATTGTCAGGCTGTGTGAAGAGGGGGAGGAGAGGGACTGCAGGGGCTGGCATGGAAAGAATCCACCATCCCTCCCTGTCCTGGCTTCAGTGTAGCACCAGACCCACGTTGCAGCAGCTATTATTCCATCCTTTTGCTAGAAGCACAGCCTTTCCCGCAGGACTCAGGTTGGGGCCAGTGTCCACAAAGCAAGTGGCTTGCCAGTCAAAAAAGGAATGCACATTAATCCAAGAAGTTGACAAAAACTAAGCCATGCTCCCACAAAAGACCAGCATATAAGTTAAATGTACTCAGACCCAGGGGCAGCTCTAGGAATTTTGCTGCCCTAATCACGGCAGGCAGGCTGCGCGGACCCCCCGCAGGCAAGCCGCGGAAGGCAGCCTGCCTGCTGCCCCTGCGGCTTGCCGTCCCAAGCATGCACTTGGCATGCTGGGGCCTGAAGCCGCCCCTGCTCAGACCAAGGGCATGTCCTGGGTCTAATCCAGTGAGATTCTGAACACCAGAAACCTCACTGAAAATAGTGGGAGTTGCAGATGTCCAATACCTCTCAGAATGTGGCACTTTATTTCTGGACATTACAACTTACACTGATTATTTGAAAGCAGGTTTGTTTGTTTTTAAAGCCTGCAAACATTTCAGCCTCACAAATACATCTTCATGTCACACTAGCGGTTGCAGCTGGAGCCATGCAAAGCTTACAGCCTGTGATTTCAAGGACTTTGTGCAGAAATTCTTCCCATTTCAATTCACACAATTTCAGTCCCTTAAAACTGATAAAAAAAACAACAACAACCCATAAACTTTTGACAAATAGCTATTTCCACACAGAAACAAGCTCATTGCCATTCTATTTTCTGGAAATGGGTTAGCTTTCCTTTTTGTTTTTCAGGGTGTACCCAGAAGTGAACGTAAACTGGCATGGTCTAGTACAGCGTACCAGCAAGAGCCCGTACACCGTACCAGAAAGACTTTCCCAGGCCAGCAATTTAAAGGGCCTGGGGCTCCCGGTAGTGGCCGCAGCCCCAGGTTCTTTAAATTGTGGCCAGAGTCCCACTGCCGGAGCCCCAGGTAGTGGAAGCAGCCGGCAGTCCTGGGTCTGGGGTGGCAATTTAAAGGGCCCAGGGCTCTCAGCCGTCGCTAATGTAGATGGAGCCCCAGGCCCATTAAATCTCGATTTAAAGGGCTCAAGGATTTAAAGGCCCTGCCTCTTCTGGTTGAAGCCCCGCCCCCCTGCTCAGGACTCCGGCATACCAGTAAGTCCTTTAAGTTACTTTTACCCCTGGGTGTACCTGAAGGACACCTTTTGAGGAAATTATCTGTATCTGAGATGGTAACAAAACTTGAACTATGTGCATCTTGGTATTTTGTTACAAATATTACTCCTGAGAGCATTCTACACCAAAAAATTAAAATTCTACGCACAATATTTTAAAATTCTCCAAAATTCTGCAAATTTTATATGTCAAATAAATGTGGAGGCTTCAGCATGGCACTGGGGAACACAGGCCACTGGCTGCACAGAGGTGGGAGATCACTGTGCAGCGCCCCTCTCCTCCAAACTCAGTGGTGAGGCTGTACCCAACTCTGACACAGTGTAGGAACAGGCCCTGCCCCAGAAACACCCAGGGCCCTGCCCTTCTGTGCCAGGTGCACCAGGTAGGCTCAACAAAGCAGGATCCAAGTGCTGAGGGGCTTACTGTGGGGTGATCCAGGTGTGGGTTGAGAAGGTTCTGTGTGGAACAAGTTGGGCTCAGTGGGGGATCCGGGTGCAGAGGGGATCTGGATGCATAGGGGTTTGTTGGCGGTTTCTGGGTGCAATGGTAATGGGGCTCTGCAGGGGGGTTCAGGTGAAGGTGGTTGTGGCTCAGCGGGGGGACTGGGTGCGTGCGTGGGGGGGTCCAGATTCTGGGGGAGTGGGGCTTAGTGCGGTGAGGATCCAGGTGCATCTGGTTGGGGCTTGGCAGGGTGGGGATCTTTTTGTGGATGGCTCGTTGGTGTGGCCCAGGTGCAGGGGGAGTGGGGCTCATTGTAGGGGGGTTCTGAATGCAGGGAGGGTGATTCTTGGCAGGAGGGTCTGAGTATGAGGAGGTCTGGATGCACAGGGTTTGGGCGGATGGAGGAGTAGCTCCCTGTTCAGGGATCCTTCCTCCTGCAGCTGAGGAGCAATGGGCACAGGAAGTGGGGGTGGATGAGTGGGTTTGCAGAGCTTCCTACAGCCAGGGGAGAAATCTGGGGGTGGGTCTGACCCAGCCCCAGATGCCGTGCAGGGCAAGAGAAAGTCCTGTTCTCCCCAGCCCAGCCCATACAAGCAGCTGACCCCAGCAAACGGTAGGAGCCACCAGCCAGGTCTTCCCCAGTTCCACCTCCTGCCCAACAGTGATTTACCTCTCTGCTGGCTGCCCTGGGCAATACTGCTGCTCTTGTGGCTTCCCTTTGCTTCCCCATGAGAAAGCCATTTTTCTGTGGGGAAGTAAAGAAATCTGTGGAACACATAAATTCTGCACATACGCAGTGGTGCAGAATTCCCCCAGAAGTAAAATATCTCGCATAACTCTAGCTACAGCTTCTCTTCTAGTGAGTGACATGCAAAGAGTTGCACCAAAGGAATGAGAGCAACTCCTGCTCTTGCTACCTCTTTTCTTCAGCTGAACTTGCTATTAAACTCATAGGCATGAGAGCAACAAAGAAGAGAAATAGTGGTTGAAGTAACACTGGGCAGGGAGTCTTTGGAGCCTCATTCTTTTGCTAACTATGCTGTGTTAAGAAATACTGTACTCTTTTTGGTACCTATCCTACAAAGCACTTAAGTATGTACGTGATTTTGCTCACATGAGTAGAGACACGTGAGGATGTGCATGCTTAAATGCTTTGCAGGATTGAGACCTAAGAGTTAGACTTAAATAAGAAAACTAACAACCACGTTTTGGTTAAGCGAGAAATTCAACAGACCTTAAATTAAATTGCACAGGCAGGAAAGTTAGACTATGAAATACCACAATTTCGTCTTGCTTACCTGGATAGGATCAAACCACATTACAACACAGTGTTCTGATTAGGTACATTTTATAGACGTTGTCAGGCCCTAAGGGAATATTTATACCATGGCTTGTAGGAAAACAAATTCTTGTTCAGAGTAGTCAAGGAAATGATGCTAAAAAGAGATGCCAATAAGCATGCTAACCTGTTGGTGTGGTTTCAACAATAGTGTTGATAAGGATCAAGATTACAAACAGTAGTTTAACCTGGTGAGAAAGGACAGGGCAAAGGCACCCTAAAAATATGCCTGTTATGTCCCTGGTTAGTGGGAGCTCCTTAGAATCAAGAAACTGAAACTTGATAGTGGGGCACATAACTGTTGGCCAGATCTTCACCTTCTCCCCCATTACACCATAAAGGCCAGCAGGGCCCTCTCCAGCCTTGTATACACTGGGGAAAAGATGTATTTCTAGCATATTAGTTGTGGCAGGGAGAGGAAACAGCAGGGATTCACTGTGTTTGGGGGCTTCTTCCCCCTGATGGAAGGATGAGGGATCTCCACAAGAGAATTGGCACAAAGATTTTCTCCAGAAAGTCCATTCTGGCAGCTTTCAATACAGAAGACACAATGTGACTGTAAGACTTTTTAATCCTTTACAGGTAAAGCAAGTAGAGAATAGCTACCGAGAAGGATTTTACAGTAACTGGATGGCTGGGTGTCCATCAAAGACAGCTAGTTCCCCCTTTCATTTATTACAGTGACCCTGTGTGATTTACTAATCACATGTGCACTAATGAGTTATCCCAGACAATACCTGTTGAATTCCCAAAAGTCCTGTCTTAGCCCACACTATATTCCTTTTAAAATCTGAGATGGATTCTCTTGGGGAAATCTCTTCTTTGCTTCCTCCAAAGCCCACATGAAGTAAGGCTGACTCCTTATCCTTAAAAAGACCATACCATGAAATCAACTTATTTTTTTGGCTCATAAACTGGCAGGTGAAGAGATAATTTATTTTTCAGTTTGGCAATAAAATGAATTAAGATATAAGGGATGCAAGACAATGATAGAGGCAGAGCCACTTGTACGAGAAAGTACTGGACAGTCCTCAAAAAATATTTTCAGATGCATACCCACAAATTTCACACACTGCTTTACTTAACATTCCTTTTCATGTTTCTACAGGTTCATGTCAATGATACAGCAGTCCAGAGCATTTCTATCATAAACCTTCCCGTCCATGGTAAAAGACGGTTACTCACCTTTGTAACTGTTGTTCTTCGAGATGTGTTGACCATATCCATTCCAATTAGATGTGTGTGCGCCGCGTGCACGTTCACTGGAAGATTTTTACCTTAACAACACTCAGTGGGTCGGCTGGGTCGCCCCCTGGAGTGGCGCCGATATGGCGGTGAATATATACTCCTTCCGACCCAACGGCCCTTCGGTTCCTTCTTGCCGGCTACACCGACAGAGGGGAAGGAGGGCGGGTTTGGAATGGATATGAGCAACACATCTCGAAGAACAAATTACAAAGGTGAGTAACCGTCTTTTCTTCTTCGAGTGCTTGCTCATATCGATTCCAATTAGGCGACTCTCAAACCTTACCTAGGCAGTGGGGTCAAAGTGAGATATCGCAGAATGTAGAACTGCTGAGCCAAATGCTGCGTCATCTCTGGACTGTTGTACCAATGCATAATGTGACGCAAAGGTGTGGACTGAGGACCAGGTAGCTGCATGACATATCTCCCGGATGGGTACATGAGCCAGGAAGGCGGCAGATGAAGCGTGAGCCCTAGTAGAATGCGCGGTGAGGTGGCTCATTGGAACATGAGCCAAGTCATAGCAGGTGTGGATGCACGACGTTACCCAAGATGAAATCCTCTGGGAGGAGACAGGTAGGCCTTTCATTCGATCTGCTACCGCGACGAAGAGTTGGGGTGTTTTACGAAAGGGCTTTGTTCGCTTGATATAAAATAGAAGGAAGATATCTTGATTGATATGGAAGGCCGGACATGGTTGCAGCTTGTACCTTGTCCTTGTGAAACACTGTATACGGGGGGTCAACCGTGAGAGCCCGAAGTTAGGAGACTCGTCTTGGCGATGTAATGGCTACGAGGAATGCTGTCTTCCAGGACAGGTACAGCACTGAGCAGGTTGCCAGCGGTTCAAATGGAGCAGCCATAAGTTTGGCTAGAACTAGGCTGAGGTCCCAGGTTGGGGCGGGGCAGTGGACCTGTGGGTATAAACGTTCCAAGCCTTTGAAGAACCTCGAAACCATGGGGTGAGAGAAGACCGAGTGGCCGTTCTCCCCTGGGTGGAAGGCAGAGATGGCCGCCAAGTACACCTTTATTGATGAAACTGTTAGGCTGTGTTGTTTTAGGGACCAGAGGTAGTCCAAGATGGTAGGAACCGGTGCCTCGGTACGAACAGCGTTACGCTGCTCGCACCAGCAGGAGAAATGCCTCCACTTGGCCAGATATGTTAACCTAGTGGAAGGTTTCCTACTACCTAGGAGTACATGTTGTACCGAGGCAGAGCAGCATAACTCGGACTGGCTTAACCATGCAGCAACCATGCTGTAAGGTGAAGAGACTGCAGGTCTGGGTAGTGAAGTCTGCCATGGTCCTGAGTTATGAGATCCGGCCAAAGAGGTAGGGGGATTGGGTTGGCCAGCGAGAGGTCGAGCAACATGGTGTACCAGTGTTGCCTCGGCCACGCTGGAGCGATCAAGATCAGGTGGGCTCTGTCTCTGCGGAGCTTGAGCAGGACCCTGTGGACCAGCAGGAATGGTGGAAAGGCATAAAGGAGATGGCTCATCCACGGTATCAGGAATGTGTCTGATAGGGAGCCCGGGGACTGACCCTGGAAGGAGCAGAACACATGGCATTTCCTGTTCTCGCGGGAGGCAAAGAGGTCTATGCGGGGAGAACCCCATTTCCAGAAAACAGAATGGATAACGTCCAGACGAATCGACCACTCGTGAGACAGGAAGGATCTGCTGAGGTGATCCGCCAGAGTGTTCTGAACCCCTGGGAGAAAAGACGCTATCAGGTTGATTGAGTGGACTATGAAAAAGTCCCAGAGCTGGATGCCTTCCTGACAAAGGGGGGAGGAATGTGCGCCACCCTGCTTGTTTATGTAAAACACGGCCGTTGTGTTGTCTGTGAACACTGAGACATAACGGCCTTGTATATGCTCTTGAATGCCCGGCACGTGAGGCTGACTGCCCTCAGCTCCCGTACATTGATGTGCAAGGTCAGTTCTTGAGCTGACCAAAGGCCTTGAGTGCGGAGATCCTCGAGGTGGGCTCCCCAACCCAGAGATGATGTGTCCATGGTCAGGGCCATTGAAGGTTGAGGCGGGTGGAAAGGCATCCCTGCGCAGACCAGGGCAGGTGACAGCCACCAGTTCAGGGAGTTTATGATGCTGGGAAGGATCGTGAGGATCATGTCTATGCTGTCTCTGCCCGGGTGGTATACTGAGTGGACCCAAGTTTGAAGGGGAAGGAGGCGTAGTCTGGCGTGTTTGGTCATGAACGTGCAGGACACCATGTGACCTAGGAGGCCGAGACAAGTGCAAGCCGAAGTTGTCGGGAAGTTTTTCAGGCCTTGGATAATTGATACCATCGCCTGAAACCAGGGCTGTGGTAAGCAGGTTCTGGCTAGAGTGGAGTCCAGGATGGACCCAATGAAGTCTATTCTCTGAGTGGGAACCAGAGTGGATTTTTCTATATTGATCATCAGGTCTAGTTGCCTGAATAGGTCCTTGATGATGCCCACGTGACGGGTGACTTGTGTCTCGGAGGTCCATTGAACGAGCCAATCGTCGAGATACAGGAAGACGTGTACTCGACGACGACAGAGGGAGGCAGCGACTACAGCCATGCATTTTGTGAATACTCATGGGGCCACAGAAAGGCCAAACGGAAGGACCGTAAATTGAAAATGTTGATGGTTGACCACAAAACGGAGGTACCGTCTGTGGGTAAACAGCGATGTGAAAATACGCATCCTTCATATCGAGGGCGGCATACCAGTCTCTGGGATCCAAGGATGGGATGATAGTCCCCAGGGATTCCATGCGGAACTTCAACTTTATCATGAATTTGTTGAGTCCTCGCAGGTCTAAGATAGGTTTCAGACCTCTCTTTGCTTTGGGGATTAGGAAATAGCGGGAATAAAACCCCTTGCCCCTCGAGTCTTTTGGTATCTCCTCTATAGCTCCCATGGTTAGGAGCATCCCTACCTCTTGCAAGAGGAATTGCTCATGAGAGGGGTCCCTGAAGAGGGACGAGGATGGGGGGTGGGGATGGGGCGAAATAAATTGGAGGTGATATCCCAATTCTACTGTGTGTAGGACCCAACGATCCGATGTGAGCTGGGCCCACGCAGGGAGGAAATGGGAGAGACGGTTGTAAAAAGGCGGAAAAGGATCCTGGGAAAGAACTGGTACACCGTCCTCGGGCATCCCTTCAAAAGTTCGGTTTGGGTGCCGCGGGTGGTTTGGGGGGGCCCTGATTTTGACCCCCTTGGGGCCCAGACTTCCTTCTGCAATTCCCCCAACCACGTCTTCTGCCAAAGTCCTGTCGTGGCCTAGGCGGGTGGTAAGCGCGCTGAGGCTGAGGACGGAAGGACCTGTGCTGAGTCACCAGGGTGTGCATTCCCAGCGAGCGCATGATCACCCTGTTGTCCTTTAGGCTCTGCAGTCTAGGGTCAGTCTTTTCAGAAAATAGGCCTTGGCCCTCAAAGGGTAAGTCTTGTATAGTCTGTTGTAACTCAGGTGGGAGGCCTGACACCTGAAGCCATGATATTCTCCTCATGGCCACTCCTGAGGCCAGAGTTCTGGCTGCTGAGTCGACCGCGTCCAGTGAGGCTGGAAGAGAGGTTCTTGCCACCTTCTTTCCTTCCTCCAAGAGGGTTGCAAACTCCTGGTGGGAGTCTTGGGGAACTAGCTCCGTGAATTTGCCCACCACCATTCAGATGTTGTAGTTGTATCAGCTAAGTAGGGCTTGCTGGTTCACCACCCTGAGTTGGAGGCCTCCAGCAGAATATACCTTGCGGCCCAATAAGTCCATGCGCCTAGCCTCCTTGGATTTTGGAGCAGGAGTTTGCTGGCCATGGCACTCCCTCTCGTTAACCGATTGCACAACCAGGGAGGAGGGTGCACGTACAGATACTCGACCCTTTCGAGGGTACCATATACTTCCGCTCAACCCCCCTGGCCGTGGGCGGAATAGATGCTGGAGATTGCCAGATGGTATCAGCGTTTGCCTGAATCGTACGAATAAAGGGCAAGGCTATTCTTGTAGGGGCGTCAGCTGATAAAATATCCACCACAGGGTCTTCTATCTCTGGGACCTCCTCCACTTGAAGATTCATATTCTGGCCTACCCTAGATCCTGATGGGCCCTCAGGTCAACTGGGGGAGGGCCGAAGGAGGATGTCGCCGCCACCACCTCATCTGGCGAGGAGGAAGAGGAGAGGCCAGGTACAAGAGGGTCCTGCGTGGGTTCTTGTTCTTGGGCGGTGTCAGGTTCAGGTGGGACCTGAGAGTCTGTCGGTGGAACGGACGCTTCATCCGTACCCGCAGGAGGGGGCGGTTTACAGTCGCCTCTGGCACCCAGTGTTCAAATGGCACGGAGCGTGGTGCTTCTGGGTGCGCACCCTGGGCTTGGTGATACGCCCAAGGTGTCCAGAACGACCACCGATGAGGCCCTTGTTCTTGACCTTGGGTCTCCTGGAAGACTCAGCTGGGCACGTCTGAGTAACGGTCCTGTGCATAGGAAGCACTGTCCGTGTGAGATGACACTGAGGTGTGTCTAGACGGCCAAGGAGGAGCTGAGAAACCCTGAGAAGGGGCCACGTCTCTAGATGATCTCTCTTGGTGTGGCACTGGGGAGTGGTACTGGGTGCCATAACAGTACCGTGAACGAGACCAGGACATGCAACCGCAATGGTGCCGGGAGGTCGACCGGGATCTCGAGGCTCGTTGCCTGGAGCGGCTGCGAGAGCCGCGGTGCCGGGAACGGTGCCGGGCGCTAGATCGGTACCGGGAGTGCCAGGCTGGCGAATGGGACACTGAGTGGTGCCGCGAGTGCGATCAGTACCGTGACGGAGAGCAGTGCCAGGACTGCAAACGGTGTCAGGACCGGGATCGGTGACAGGACTGAGAAGGCCAGTGGGACCGAGATCTTGATCAGTGCCTCTCAGCGGTGCCGACAGAGTGTGGCCTCAGCAGGGCAGGCTTGCCAATAGACTAAATGACCCGCACCGGCGGTGTCAGGGGTTGAGGCAGTGCAGACTTCATCAGTGCAGTCAAATCCCTCACCATGGAAAAGGTCTCAGGCATGGACGGGAGAGTGAGCTCGACCACAGCATGTGCCGGGGAGCTTTCAGGCACCGGACTCGACAGTCCTTGCGGGACCGGAATTGAGGATCCCAAAGCTGGCGGCACCATGGCAGGTGTTGGTGCCAGGCGGTCCGACTTAGGCGGGTGCTCCGACTGTGGTGCAGGTGGCACTGAAGCAGCGGGAGTCTTATGATGCTTCTTGACCTGCGGTGACAGGGAACGGTGCCAAGCCGACATCGGTGCCAGCGACGGTCAGTGCCAAGGGGCCTTAGAGGTACCGGGACAATCCGGACCTGAAAGAGCACTTCTCCCTGATACAGATTGTTCAGCACTTGGTGCCGAGGGCGTTGGACTAAGAGCTGCCTCCATCAGGAGCTGTTTGAGGCGAAAGTCCCGCTCTTTCTCCGTCCTCGGCTTAAAGGCCTTACACATCTGGCACTTATCTGAGAGATGGGATTTCCCAAGGCACTTAAGACAGGAGTTGTGGGGATCTCCCGTTTGCATCAGCTTATGGCAGGCTGAGCGCAGTTTGAAGCCCGGTGACCCGGGCATGAGCCCTGGTACCGGGTGGGGGGAAGGGGCTAATTCCCGATCCCCTAGCAACTATATACACTAAATATATTATAGAAAGAACTAAAATTAACTACAACTATAGAGATTATAACTATATACACAACTATTAACAAGGAACTACGAGCAGTTAGGGAAGTGGAGATCAGCTAAGCCACGCTCCACTGTTCCAACGACCAACACGGGCGGTAAGAAGGAACTGAAGGGCCATTGGGTCGGCACGGGTATATATTCACCGCCATAGTGGCGCCACTCCAGGGGGTGACCCAATCAACCCACCGAGTGTTGCTAAGGTAAAAATCTTTTGGCGAACGTGCACGAAGTGTGCACACACCTAATTGGAATCAATATGAGCAAGCACTAGAAGAAGAATTACAAACAATCGTCGTACATCAGTTCACTTGGCATTTCTCAGCCCTTATTGTGCTCTCTCTCATCAGGTCTCATTTACTCAGACAAGGCAGAAAGTGTTCATAGATCCCATTACATTTTCCCACCCTATTTCCCATTTTGTTTGTTATTTTTTTCCCTTCAGATAACGCTTATTGTGTCAACTGAAAAAAAAAAGAAAGAAACAAATACTCTTTATATTTTGATGAAAATAAGTGACTGTTAGGCCTGGTTTCTCTTCAAAGCAACGCAATATGGAAGAGAAAAATTGTTAGAAAACAGCTTAAATTCCACTGCTTAGAAAATGAAGAGGCCTGGCTAAAGGGAGACAAATTCTACTCTCATATTTGCAGCTCCTAGTGAAGTGTCAAGAGGAGTTTTGTGCTTCTGTGTCAGGGCAGAATTCACATCATAGTGACCTTACCACCAAGTGAAAGCAGTGAGGTCAACATTCTGAGATCTGCTAATTTGTGAAGGGGAAAGAGATTTGTTCAGAAGGAAAGGGTTGTTTGCTGAGAAAGTAGTACAGGAAATATACTGGTAGAAGGGCTAGGGGGCTCTGCATAGAGAGGGTAGAATGGGGTGTTACAGGTATTACATTTTCTAGGAAAGGGAATAGAAAGGGCTAAAGAGATTCAAATATGAATGTAGGAAAAGGTTAAAATTATACTGGCAACCTTAATTTTGGTATTTCCTAACTTTTGGGTGCTTGACTTCATAACTTTAATAACATTTTTAACATAGTTTTATTTATTTGTCATTTGCTCCATTAAAAAAAAAAAAAAAAAAGGAAACTCATAAAAAACCAGAAAGTCCATCACTTGGCATCATATTGACAAGCACAAGGATCACCTGCAGGATAGGAACCTTTAGATTCCGGTGCACAGATCTCTGGCCCTTGAGCTAACAGAGTAATTGACAGCAATACTAGGTTACCATCCCCTGGACCAGCACCAGACACATACTTCACTAGTGTGTTTCAGAGATATTTGATGACAGCAGAGGAATGGTGAGACTCAGGAATCTTGGGTTCCATTTCAGACTCCGGAGAGGAGTGTGCTCTAGTGCAGTGGTTCTCAATCTGTGGTTCCCAGACCCGCTCTAAGCGGTCCATGAAAGACATACTGAGAACTCACTGAACAGAATACAGACACTAGATTTCCAAATGGGTCCACACGGCAAATGAAAAAAGGTTGAGAACCACTGCTCTAGCGGACACAGACACCTCTCCCTATTCCATTCCCTCTGGCCCAAAGCCTGACCGCTTCCACTCCATAACTTTCCAAAGTGTCTCTGTCCCAGTCTTGTATCTTCCCCATTCCTGGCTCCATGTCCCAATCTCTCTCATTGCCTACCAAATCTCAGTCTCCACTCCTCAGGCTTCTCATCTCGGTATCATCAACAGTTCCCCTGTTCTTTTCTCAACTCCTTGATTTTAGTCTCCTTGCATACACAATCCCAGTCTCCCTGCCCCCAGCTCCTTGTCCAATCTGCCTCTTTCTTCCCCAAATCCCTCACTGCCTTCCAGTCCTCCCTCCCCAGGCTGCTCACCCAGTCTCCATCTCACTCTCACCCTCTTCTTTGCTACAGTTTTTGCTTAGTTAGACCCTCTCCTCTTATGCCAGCTCCTTTTCAGAACTGTCTCCCCTCCTCTCAGCCCCTATTTCTTCCCCACACTGGTTTCTAGTCCCAATCTCCTTATCCAGCCAGTACCAGTCTTGCCCCTCCCTCCAGGTCCTCATCCGATCTCAGTGTTACTCTCAGTCAAGGAGGTTCCCAATCCTGCCTCCTCTTTTCATCACTGGCTCCCAGTCACCATTCCCCAACCCTGGCTCCCACTCCCAGTCTCCTTGCCCAGCTAGTATTAGTCCCAGTTTTGATCGCACCCTAGGGTGACCAGAAGCCCCGATTTTATAGGGACAGTCCCGATTTTTGGGTCTTTTTCTTACATGGGATCCTATTACCCCCAACCCCCAACCCAATTTTTCACACTTGCTGTCTGGTCACCCTATCGCACTCTTAAGCACTGAGGATGAAATCTTCAGAGAATTTAGCTGTTAAACTCTAAGAAGTCTCTAGTGAACATATGCAAACCATGATTCTTCAAAGGCTTACAGTTTGGTCAAATTTGGGTGGATTTTCATGAGGGCATAAAAGCCACATCCCTGACTCAGAGGCCACCCCCTGCCAAATTCCAAGTGTGGCATTACACCCCATATTCTTCATAGTAATATTATGATATGATTATCGCATAACTATGATGTATTTTATACAAGATAGGTCATGTACAATATCATTGAAAAGGTTATGATTCACTGAATATGATTATCCTATTTGTATGGATCTATCGTTTTGGTATCTGAAACTAGGAATATTGTCTATGCATCTATTACAAATGTGTTTACACCTGGGGAAGGCCCACTAGACAGAATGTAATCAGTCTAAATGGCTGTCTGGGAACATGTCAATGGACCATTAGGGAGAACAACAGATCTTAGAAGAAGCTAATCTCCCACTGGGGAGCCTTCCTGGAGAGTCTTCCTGAGGATGCTACAAACAGCCTCTGACTCATGGCTGCTATGACACTTTGGGTTCATCTGACCAAGTTACCTGGTACTGGACTCCAGCTTGGAATACCAATGTTTTTCCACTGACCGGGTGTGGGAACCAAGAGGGAAGACAAATAGTTCCTACCATATGCAAAAGCTATTTAAGGCGGAGGGGTGACATCATCATGGTTCTTCACTGACTCCCTGCCCAAAAAGGCTGCTGGAAAGACCTGAGGAGCAAGGAGTGGACTGAGGGAGAAGAGCTGAAAGGAATACCTGGGCTTTAAGCTGCAAGCAAGTGCAGCTTGTCCTCAAGAATCTCTGCAAACTGTCTAAATCAACAATTAGGGTGAGAACTTGCTACTCACATCCAATCTCCTTAGTATATTATGCTTATATTGCGTTTTTGTTTATTTGCTAGTTAATCTGCTTTGATCTGTTTGCTATCCCTTATAATCACTTAAAATCTATCTTTTGTAGTTAATAAACTTGTTTTGTTTTGTCTAAAACTGTCCAGAACAATTCACCTTGACACAGACATCTATCCAACATGGAAAACTTCAGATCAAATGGTTAACATTTGGCAAAGTTCTAAGCAACTGAAAACAGGGTTTTTGTAATGGGAGTTTTGGGCAATCTGAAAAATAGGCACCCTTTACTGGCCACCCTTCTAACTATAATGTGCATGTGTGCATGCATGCATGCATGTAGTATGCCTACAGCAATTTGGGTCTTCATATAATAAATAATGCTAACTCACACTCACAATGCACTAACATGATAAAGACACAGTTAAAGGGAAAGGTTCAAGGAACAGTCACTAGAGGAATGTCAGCTGATTGATTAGGCTAGATTCTTCCTTGGTGTAATTCCATAGTCTGTGGGGTTACACCAGTCCTTTTCCGTGGACCAAGAGGTTGCCCGCATCAGCTCCAGAGTTTTCTCTTCATTCACCATCATAGAGACCAAGATGCTGGCAGTAGCAACATATGAAGAGAGTATTTGAGAGAAAACTGTTAAACCACCACCACAGCAGAATGGAGGGGGGGGAGTCTCTGTCCCCATGAATTTTGGTGTGCGTAATGACTTCAGTCATTTTACTTCAAGGGGAAACATATGTCATCCTCATCACCATTGAATAACCTGAGAGCCCAACAGACCCGTTTCCTAATTAGACAAAAGGCTAAACTAACTTGATTCCTACCAGATAAATCCTGTGTGGCTTTTCTTGCATATCCACCTTCATTAATTTGAGCAGGGCACAGCATGTCCTGCTTGACTAAAATGCCTGCTACAGCAGCCCCTCTGTTCCTCCACAAACACAAAGACTAATTCACTGCACTGGAGGGAGAAAAAACCTGTTCATCTAGTCATGTTCATAAAAAAGTCTTACCCTGAGCATACACCCAAAACTGCACCACTGCTGCTAATGTATATATGACAAACATATACAGGTCTGGGATTTACAGTCAACAAATAGCAATATAAACAACCACCAGGGAATGTATAAACACTCGGAGGAACATAAACGCTCAGCCTGGCTGCACCACACACAGGGTGTTTATTTATCTCAGTTGCATTTGATCAATGGGAGAAGACATTCAAAACAACTTTTTAAACAAAGTGTCACTTTGTGTTAGTTTATGCCAGTGGGGCTTCTTCCAACTATTTGTGTCATAATAAGATGTGTATGTGTTAAGATATTTTTCTTCTTCTTTTACTCCTGTCATGGCAACTGGGTATGAGAGAACAGAAGAGGAAAAAGGCTGCTAGTGTAATCCAGTTACTGATCTAACATTCACAATCTCCCCAGCCCAAAAGGAAGTGTACATTCTTACCCTGAATGCATGTTAGTAACTTACAATTGCCAGTCTGATCACCTACAGTTTTTTCTTCATTAATCCCCTATTGCGGCCCAATCTCGTGTGGGCCACTGAGCACACACAGCTCCTGCTGAGGTGAACGGCAGTTGAGGGTGCTTTGTACCTCTGAATAAACACACCCTCAAGGAAATCCAAAAGCACTTTTACAATGCTGACATTCTGCTACTGAGACTTAAAAGATCCCAGCTCAGACCAGAACCCACTTCTCAAACCACAGGAGGCCTAGGATTCTTTGTTTATGCTTTTTTCTAACCCTTTAGGCCAGTACCAAGCTAACTGAGTTTTATTCCTCTTAAATTTTTTGGAAGAATTTACCTAATCTGTTTGTGTGTTTTTATTGTGAATTTACTATAACTGCCTTCAGAATTGCAGTAATGTCACTTAACACTTATAACTGCCTACAATACAATGCACTTATATATTTGATTTCATCCAAGGATATCAAAGTGCCTGAGAAACAATGAGGTAAGCCTCCTCCATCCCCATTCCCTCCTCCCTTCCCATGAAGTCAGTCAGAATCACTATCCCTATTCTACAGATGGGGAAACTGAGGTAAAGAGAGAGGACGTGACTTGTCCAAGGTCACAGAAAGGGAATCAAACACACCTCTCCTGGCTTCTAGTCCCCCACCTGAGTCAGAGAGCAACCTTCTGAACTAGTGGAATGCAACAGATGTCAGGATCGTGTCTCAGGAGGGTTTAGATTTTAGAATGTAATGTGCAGACATGGCAGTATATGGATTATATTAATGGTGTCAAAGTACACAGCAAATCTTAGGTTAGAGGTGGTGAAGACCACTCACAAAATAACAAAACCTTTCACTATTTTCTTTATAAGAATAAAAGACGAATTTGTAAAGATCTGAGTGAAAACTAGGGATACAGCTAAAATATAACCTTAACTTTCAAACTCCCTCCCTGCCCATATAGCATAAACAGCCAATTAACAATAGAAAGGTAAACAGATAATTCAGTATATATGGCCACCTTTCTTCCTAATGTACAGCACCCAAGTGAGCATCTGTCTCCTCTGAAGCTGCATGATGCCAATGGCTTCACAAGACCAAATCTTTTTTTTCTATTGTGGTTGACTACATACACTCTCCCATTGTGTCTCATCAAAGAGCTGACGAGGGAGGAGTGGAATGCATATAGTCTCCAACGCTTGGGAAAATCCAGCAGCCTGTAAATCTAAGCGAAGATTAAACCTTTCTGACATGCTAAATATGGGATTCAAAGACAGCAGTGAACCGAGATAGCTATTTCCTGACCAGTTCAACTTTACTTGAAGAGCCTCCTGCACTTACTGTATCTATCCCAGGCACCCAGTTATCACATCAGCATTAGATTTTTCTATTTACCAGTGATTGGAATATATTTAATTGCTGTAGAAACCCAATGTCACTAGATTAAGCATTTGCTAAATACCATGGGAAAATCCATCCAGAATTAGGAGGTCGTTTTTTTGGCAAGGGAGAGTTTTGCCCGTAAGTAGATACTGAAATCCAAATTTGAAGGGCCACTGTTTCACAGACGAAGTGTCTCAGTTTAATTATTCATAAAGATGCAAGCTAATTCCTTATCTAACTTCTATGCTAGGCTAGCTGCTTTGTCTCATGCAAACAGTGTGTACACAATTCCGTCACTGTCATTACCAATATTTATGCTTGGCGGCTATAATATTGCTGTTTTCTGTGTATCAATATGCTTAATATACAATTCCCACTAGGGGCTATGTAATCTCTAAAGCACATTAATATAAATACTATTGAAAAGAAAGTCATTGTGTGTGAAGTTGCTATAATTGCTCATTTAATGCAGGTAATACAAAAACCATCTGAAGTAAGAGGCCAACCAGAAACCCAAACAAGCATTCTGGTGACCATGATATGAAGTCAATTCTGATAGCTTCTTGGACTAGGAAGAAAGTTTGTTTCCATCTCTGAAAAATATTTGCTACCTGCACAGGATGCTGAGTGCACCTATCTAGCTCTGGACAACTAGCAGGCCTCCTGGGGCAACAATTAGTATCACATCAGATCACAGTAACCATGCATCTACAGCATGCTGACAAATTCAGTGGATTCATTTCATATCCACCAAACATAGATTTGCTTGCACAGATGAGTTATGCAGGATGGAAGTAAACATTCCTGGTTACTAGAATCCTCCCACCAGTTGTAGTCTATTTTGGGTTGGCTAGTAAAAGAAATTTATTTTGGTTGGTTTTGCTTTGCAGCAGTCTTTTCCAGGACCACTTTACAATTTAAACATTAGAGTAGTGGGGAAATATTTTAATTCACTTAGTGTCAACCAACTTATATAGTTGAAGGATGCCCAAGTACATGGTTCTTAGGGAGTGGAGGGGAGAGGGGGAGTATTAAAGTGACATAGGACGTGCAAGCAAGTACCAAAGCTACTGCTAACAAATAAAACAATGGCAGAATACATGTACTCAGCCTGTGGAATTCACTTCCTCAAACTCACATGGCCAAAATCAGGCGTGGTGCAAGTATTGTTTCCACTGCAGCAGCACCTAGATATTACAGTGACCAGTGCTCTAAAAGGGACTGAGCTAAGTCCCACTGAAGTCCATGAGTCTCTTTCCATTATCTTCAGTGGGCCCTGAATACTTAAAACAATGGAATAATGAAAGTTTATGCTTCAGGCCATTTGTTCATTGCTACTGGGGTCAGGAAGGAATTCTTCCCTTCATGTACAGTATTTGCACAAGTGGGTGAGTGCAGTAAGGACTTTTTCACTTTCTTCTGTAACATCAAGCATAGGCCTTTTTTGGAGTCAAGATACAAGACCTGATGTAACATTGGTCTAAATGTTATATTGATTCTTATGCTCCTAAGGTTAGAGGAAATGCACATGTGAGCAAGAAAGAAATAGAATGCATACATGTAAACGTAAGCCCAGCCACTGGTCAGCAGACCCTTCTCTCTTCATGTGAAGATTGTTTCCTTAAGATGGTAATAGTTCCATTGAGTGATGTTCACTAGCTATCAAGAAGGCAACACATGTTCTTTTTCAAATATTAGTTTCAGCTACAAATTACTGATGTTACTTCCTGTCCTGAATGTACTTGATAATTTGGCACTACTCCTAATAAGCAGCCATTTACAATAGTTAATTTCAAGCATAACTTCCTGTGTATTGCTGCCTACTAAATTCAAGTACTGAATTTATTACAATACAGTCATTTTTTGTTTTAATGATTCCAGAACATCTTCAAGGCATTTCCCAAAATATGACAGAAGCAAGTACTCTCCACTCTGGGTGTGCCATTTCTTAGACAAACAGTAAAAAATAATTCCTATTCCCCACATGCCGGCAGTAAAATATATTCAGATAAAAGATACTGAGAAGAAATTAGCTAATCATCAACCACCACAAAATGGACAAGTTGGACCAACAATAAATTGTGAGAACCAGAGAAGAGCTTACTGGTTCATAAAAAATTCTGCTTTACCCAAAATGTGTAACTAGCATGAGATTGCAGACTAAGAAGGGCAGCGTGGAGCAAGATCCCTTGTTAAGACTTGCCTGAAGAATGTCTACTTGTGGATCGGTTACTTAATGAAATTCATTGTGAGCACTCATCTGATAATCTCCTAACACAAATTTTTCTTTGTTGATCATATATTATGTTCCCTCTACCTCCCAAGACTCATTATCTGCATTCCGAGTGCAAGCGCTCCAAAGATGGTTCTCTTTGTTAGATTAGGGCAGACTTCCTTAATATTTTCAGCTTTCTTGATTACACACCCCTCTCCATCAAGTGGCAGCCACTTGGACTCCAACCCTCCAACGAAAATTTGCCTGATAAGATTGTCTCACATGTGACACCTGCTACAATACCTCTCTCAAGCCATATTTGAACAAAAAAACTTCAGAAACAGACTTCAAAGAGAAACTGCAAAACTAAAATTCATTTGCAAATTTAACACTGTTAATTTGGGCTTGAATAGGGACTGGGAGTGGCTGGCTCATTACAAAAGCAACGTTGCCTTTCCTGGAATTGACACCTCCTCATCAATTATTGGGAGTGGACTACATCCACCCTGATCGAATTGGCCCTGCCAACACTGGTTCTCCACTTGTGAGGTAACTCCCTTCTCTTCATGTGTCAGTATAATAATGCCTGCATCTGTAATTTTCACTCCAATAATCTGAAGAAGTGAGGTTTCTTACCCACGAAAGTTTATGCCCAAATAAATCTGTTAGTCTTTCAGGTGCCAGCGGACTCCTTGTTTTTCTCTCTACTGTGTTTGTCCAAGTCACTTCACTCAAAGTCTAACAAATGCCCAACACCAGGCAGTATGACAAACAAAAAATCTGCCTTGCTGTGAGAGAAGACATTACCTTTCCAGAACCACCATCATCAGGGCTCTTTCCTGCCTTCTTTATTTTTTAATGGAGGTGAAACCCCCCTGTCATCTCACCTACTCCTCTATTAATAAGGAATGACTGCCGTGACTACCCCCATCTAGGAGCACCATTCACCACCAGCACCTCTGCTCTCCTCATGTGCTTAGAGAACAACTGATTAGCTCTTTGCATAATTAACCTGATTAGCACTGTGCATAATCAAACTGATTAGCACTTTGCATAATTAAAAAGAAATAATAATAATAATAACAATAATAAGCACTAGGTAATATCAAAAGCTGTTAGTCCCACAGCCTGTTTGTTAGTGCCAGAATTAGTTTAGTGCAGCATATTTTATTAGATAGATAGATAGATAGATACTGGTTATGCCTCTGATCATATCCATTGTTGAAGGATACTTGAATAGATGAACCATTGGTCCGATTCAGTATAGCATTTCTATTACATGCCTATGTTATCGAGTCTATATATCTAGCTTTCTATCGTAGGTAGTTATATGGTCTCCATTATCATAATATCTGAGTACCTCACAATCTTTACTGGTTTTGCCCTCACAACATTGCTGCGAGATAGGAAAGTGCTATTATCCCATTTCTGTAGATGGGGAACTGTGGCACAGAGTGGCTAAATGACTTACCGAAGGTCACACAGGAAGTCTGTGGTGGACCCGGGTCTTCCAAGTCCCAAGCTAGTACCCTAACCACTGGACAATCCTTCTTCTCCCACTGGACCACTTTTATTGCCTGCATGGACTGGTTACCTAAGCAATTGACCTTCCACAACCATGTTTTGGGAAGAAAGGAAACCATGGCCCTGAGTGCAGCCATGTGAAATAGCTTCTGTTTCTGTTCCAATTCAAATCCTCTGATTTTCATTTTGGGTTTCAGATTTGCACAAACCCTCAAAACGCTAAAGAATCTGTTAAATTTTGACTGGTTTGGTTCAAAACTGTGTGAAACCATGTACTTTTCCATGGTTTCTGCCTAAATCTTAAACAGGCCCAAATTCCCCGGGATACACAATGCAAGATGCCCTAGAACATTTACAAAAGTATCCCCACAGTTCTAGTACTGGGACTTTCCCTCAGGAAATAAAGGGAAAACTATGGGAGAAAGGAGCAATAAAAGGGAACTTAAAGTAATTAAATTAAAATATATTTCCCAGCCATGGAGGCCTTTCTATTACCATAAGAAAAGGAACCCAAATTAACAGTGAGTGGTCTCCAGAGCCATCACCCATTTCTGAAGTTGTTTAGCTTCAGAAGAAAAGTGTTGTTGCAGAGATTATTCAAGTCCAAATGTTCCTGGGGAAGGTAGTTCCAGTAATTCTGGGAAGGAGGCCAATCCCTTTGGCTATATATGTAAATATTTGAAAAACATTATTTTTATATACATATATTTTATACAATATACATATATGTCTTTACACTTCCAGCCTTGCAAAATTGCTATGAAAAAATGTACCACTTCAAGCACAAATATCTACTAACCACAACCATGATAAATGACAAAAAAAAATAAAAAATAAATAATGCTCTCCCACCAGTTAAGTTAGGTGTCTTAGACACAAAGGCTCCAACTCTAAAAGCTGTTCTGCTCCTTGGGTTTCAATGATACGCAGGTCAGAGGAAGCTACAGAAACCTCTAAAACCGATAAGAAATAGCCTTTCTATTCCTAACAAAGGCATGAACGTAAGGTCCATTACTTAAGAATTTTCTAAGTCTAAACAATATTTCTGTGTTCTATCCACAAAATGGTAATCTCCCACTTTCAATGGTATAAAGCGCCCACTTCCTAGGATTTTAGGACACTGAGATACCAGACTTAAAAACTGACTTCTGTATTAACAGAAAAATCACTGGCCCAAGATTGAATCTTGTGCATCCTACAAGCAGTGGTAATTTAGTGGGAAATTCTACATTTGAGGGAGAGAAGAGAAACATTTCTGTGGGAGGCTGATTTTAATTAATTAATTAAATGGTGGATGCTTGATGCTGCTTGGGAGTTGGGACACTGGAAAAAATCCTTGGGACATAGATTAGTGGGGAGAGTGCAGGAGAGGCAGTCAAAAGTGATGATAAATAAGTTAATCCATGCCTCTGGAACTTATCACATGGCTATCACCTGCACATATGTGGCATACAGAAACATACACTAATAATTATATCTCCTTCTCCTCCCCTAGACATACAAACACACTTAAATCATTTCATAAATATATACATAGAGAGCTTGATGAAATTCTTGGACAAATAGTTTATTAGAAGAAAAATGCAGTTTCAGTCTAACTAAAACTATACATGCATTTGAGATTAATATTTTTGACCATTCACAAAATCGCCAGAAGAGAAGAAAGTGGCACCACTGCCCACCTGCCTTTATAAGTTTTAGCTCAGTGTTTTGGTCATTCATCTGGGATGTGGGAGATGCAGGTTCAAATCACAGCAGTGGAATTGAGCTGAAACAGACTTTCTAAATTCACCAAAAATTCCAACAAATTTCAGATTCGGTTTGACCTGAATCAATTATTTTTTTCAGAACTGCCACTGATCTGAAACATCAATTATTCACTCCGCTCTATATATACCCACATATATATACACATATATACACACACACACTAATACATATGTTTTAATCTGTACCCACATATCTATAGATATATCTATCTATCTCCTACGTGGAGGTAATATAAATATTTCACAAATATATTATATATAATGCTATTTCTGTTAAATATTTATATCACTGCCACATGTAGGGGTATTTATATGTTTTAACATATACACATAAAATGTGCAAGTTTGTACATATGTGTAATCTTTGTCTCTCTCTCTCACACACACACACACACACTCACTCACAAATGGAAAGACCAAGAGTAGACCAGACCTTTCATAAAATATTTTAATAGTTTTTTTAGAAATCTTCACCCAAAGTTTGAGGGGTTTCTTTTCTTTTCTTGCTATCTTACATTTTCTGCTACAAAATACACCTGCTTTCTTTTTTTTCTTCCCCCCCAAACTAAATATTTCTTCCATCTAATGACTCTCTTTATTAGACAGCATCTAATTTGCATACATTTACATACAATTTAACTGCTAGCTTGTGAGAACAAAGAAACGGCTCTGTATTATACTGAAGGACAATACTCAGAAAAGGAAGATATAAAAAACAGCTAGCTCAGTGGCTGTGTATTCCCTTTGTTTCAGAAATACTAGGATTTTTAAACACACCACTTAAAGGGTGAAAAAGATTATTTCATCAAACAATGAAAAAAGATACAGTGCAGCTCCCTTTTAACACATTTTCTCTCTGGCCTGGTAATGGGATTTAAGGGTCCAAGATTTCTTTGCTTTCCACTGTTTCCTTTATAGAATCGGATAGATTTATTTCTGTCACACATTTTAGTTCATATGTTATTCTTATAACAATCTCCACTGAAGCTCAGCTCCAATGCTAATTCAGTACCACTTTTTCCTTAGAGTCAGACTGGGATATGACCAAATGATCTTTGATTGGCATCAAGTACTCTGCCCTCAATGCCCAGCACTAATAGATTTTATAGAAAGGCTGCCAGGATTTTACCCTATGGCAACAAGTATAGAGATAATGGAAACTTACCATGTAGCTGACCGGGAATCAACAGGAAGGGAAGCAGGGCTGAGCTCCACTTGTGAGAACAGGGAGGGACTGTGGTCAGAGTAAATGCAGGAGGTAAAGGAGAAGTCAAGCCCTCTAGTTCCCTAGAAGAAGCGGAGGAAAGAATTTTAAGACCTCATATAAGAGAAGTCTTTCGAGAAAAAAGATGGAGATTCCTGTCCATATCCCACCCAAACAAAATATACACCATCCAAGGCATTCCCTCCAAATCTTCACACTGGAAGGTCCAAGTACACTGATTGGTTCAATTCCAATCCACATGTAAATGTCACTAAAGAACCTCATTAAAGGAGCGGGCAAAGTACATGGCTAGGTGTGTACTGATCACCCCAATGTCCCCTCGGGTGTGTTCAGCCCCTTGAGAAGCCCAGGTATGGAATCCGTCCTGCAGTTTGTTACTGCATTATGTCATAGTTGTTGGCTTTATTTCCTAAATCACTCCAGCCTCTCCTGCCTTTGACCTCTTCTCTTTGCTCAAAGGTGAAATTCTAGAATTTTCATTTTAAAAAGAGCATGGCATGTGGTCACTGACTAGGAAAAAAATTCTCTAGTCATTTTGCGGCAAGTGAATGATCACAAGGGCGTGATCCTACAGAAATGTGTAGCACTTTCTAGTGTGAGTAGATCCATTAAAGTCAATGGGATGGGACTACTCATGCTAAGGAACATTATGGCCAGTAGTAATTGTTTTCAAATCAGGCCCAAGATTTGAAATCCTCATTGATCATTTGGGCTGCTCAGTTTCTCCTACCCATATGTGACAGAGTACAGAAGCTTTACGTCATTAACATGACGAAAGGGGATCACTCCCTGGTCAGACCTTGCAGAGGTGTATGGTGCAGGTACTAACAACAAGGCAAGTCTGAGGACTGAAGACCCAAATCAGGATCTCAGAGAGCGTACAGGAATTCTTTTTGTTCTGACTATCCCTTGCTGTGCCTCACTGGAGCTCTAGGCACATTACAAAATATTTACAAATATATACCTTTAATTAATGCTCATTGCAATTTTTCAACATTTTGAAAAATCTGATTTTTAAAAGAATTCAAATGGGGGGAATTCTCCCCTCCCATAGCTATTTTTAATATATTTTCCAATCACCTCTGCTTTAAATATAGATATATCTCAACCAAACCTAATCTGCCTCCCCCTCCCAAAAAAAAAACACTCTTAAAAAGCAGTCTTTGCATCCCTTCCCCTCTCCTGCTTGAGAAAACATGTGAGTCTTGCAGTGTGTCCTGAAGTTTACCAAAAGCTGAAGTTTGCCAGACGCTGAGAATGGGCAACAAGGAATAGATCACTTGATGATTATCTGTTCTGTTCATCCCCCTGGGGAACCTGGCATTGGCCACTGTCTGAAGACAGGCTACTAGGCTAGACGGACCTTTGTTCTGACCCAGTGTGGCCGTTCTTATGTTCTTAAAACCTGGTTGTGGCATAGTAAGGGAAAAAGGAAGTTCCAAAGCTACGGATCCCTTATAGATCATACCATATCTGCAGCCCCCTATTGTTAAAGCCTTTGGGTTATTAGTTTGAGTGTCTTGGAGGGTTGTGGCTGCCATGGTATCACCCAGGAAGAAAGGATCCTATGAGATAGTTGGGATCCAAGTTATTTAGGGTTTTACAGGTCAAAGTCAACTCTTTAAACTTTAACTGAAAATCAGATGACAGGCCGTACAGCTCATGCAGAAGAAATGCAATATGGTTTTGATGAGACATTCCAGTTAACAGGCGCATTACCACAATTGCCACATAACACATTGAATTAGACTCAAATAACGTCCAATACAATAATCCTATCTTGAGGAGATAAAACACTAAGTCCCAAAATGAAAGGATGCAACGCTCTTGCCAAGAGCAAATGACAAAAATCATGATTAGCAATCACTACTACCTGAACATCCAGAATCACCTGAAAACCAGCCCAACCCTCGGGAAATGTGCTTAGAAACAAACAGCAGGAAAATGTCAAATATTATGCAGTTATAATACTGAGTACTTGCTCTGGCTATTTCCCCAACACTATACGCACTACCTCTTGCTTGGAGCGAGTGTCAGCTAGCTAGCACTCTTACATGCCACCATCTCTGTTGAACACTGAGCAAGTCACCTCACAATGCTGGTAAAAGTGAAAGGGATGGGAAAACAACATTGGATATCAACTGCATCCAAAAAACAATCCAACCCAAACCTTCTCACTAATCCATTTTTTTTGCCCCATATACATGTAAAACAATAGAGATGACAAAATAAAACCCCACAAATCTTCTATGAGAATGCCCTCAGGGAAAATAAGCAATCATCCAACACTACTCCATGGGATTTCTCGGAAAAAAATAACAGAATCTCTCATGAGCTACCCCACCAACACAGCAGCCACAGATGAATCACCATCAGTGGTACAGAAGGCAGCTGACAGAGCTAAAAGAGTCAATACGGACACCTCATCTTCAGCTATTTTCAGCAGAAGATCAACAACCAACATGACCAAAGTCATTGCTATACTACTTTCACAGCTAAATCAGTTCTAACGGGGTCAAAAATACCAGAGAACTCTAGATACTTTACAGTACTACAAAAGTTGTTTCACCATAATCTCCTAAATAATCTCCCTTCAAGGGCCTGGAGTAGATGACCTATTAAGGTCCCTTCCAGTCCTACATTTCTATAATTTCTATGATGCAAAGGTAGTTTGGATACCTTGTTTGGGAAGTGCAACATTAACTGCATTTCTTAGGTTACTAGCACTTGAAGGGGTCTTTTTTGTTTTATGCTCTGACATTTTTGGCAGGCAATATGCCTTAAAACCAATGATATGGGCCTGAAACTTTAACTTCACTTTAACAATGATTTTTGCATGGTAGATAAAGGTTAAAATCATGTTTGGTTAATTAGGATTATTTTGATGTATTTTTCCTGTATACACAAAGGTCTGATTCTCCTCCTTTACTGTTATAAATCCAGAGTAATAACACTGAAATCAACTGTGCAACCGGTGTAAGCAAGAGGAGAATCAAGTGCAAAACGTTTTTGCTTCTTATATAATGTGCACATAAATTAACACTTGGCTTTATAAACCTCTAGGTTTGGTGTTTTGTTTTTGTTTTTTCATTTTTGTTTTTTTCTACACAACTGTTTTATTACATTTTAGATTAGATTTTACAAGTGGAATTATCAAAAGCAGCAGTGGCCTTACTCTCATTCTACTTAAGTCAATGTTAAAATTCCACTTGACTTAAGTAGAAAGAGAGTTAAGTCAACTTTCAAAATTAATAGGCATTAGATTTAAAACAAACCAAAGAAGTACTTCTTCACACCACGCACAGTCAATCTGTGGAACTCTTCGCTAGGGGATGTTGTGAAGGCCAAAAGCATAACAGGATTCAAAAAAGCATTAGATAAATTCTTGGAGGATAGGTTCATCAACAACTATTAGCCAAGATGGTCGAGCACCACCCCATGCTCTGGATGTTCCTAAACCTCTGACTTCCAGAAGCTGGGACTGGATGACGGGATGGATCACTTGATAAATTGCCCTATTCTGTTCATTCCCTCCGAAGCATCTGGCACCAACCACTGTTAGAAGGTAGGATACTGGGCTAGATGGATCATTGGTCTGACCCAGTCTGGCCGTTCTTATGTTCTTAGGTATTTTTAAAACTCCCTACTCATGCATCCAGTAAATTTCCATCATTTTGGGTCTGCTTTTTGTAGCTACAGTGGTAGCACTTATAGCTTTGTCCATTTTAAGAAGTATTGACAGTTTCCTTTTAAATATGGGGAATATTTCTCAAACAGGTAGAATCTTTCAGCATGGAAGAAAATTTTAAAGTGTGGCCACTGTGATGAGTTATGTTGGTGAGGCAGAACCCTATTCTACCCACCAAGGTTCACCTCAAACAGCTAACCTGTATTAAAGTACCATTTGCCATGTTTACACTGAGATTTTAAAACATGTTAGTTAAAACATCCAGACACCAATTATGCTATTCCAGACAAGGTCTATCTGAAGAATAGTAGTGAGTGGAGAAGGGCAGAAGTCTAACCACACCTTCCTCAAAACAAGTTTCCGTAACATCTGAGAGGAATCAAGGTAACTACCCTTAACCCTGAGCATTAGATAGAAAGAAAACTGTGTCATTTGGTGGCAGCATAAGAAGTTTAAAATTTGCCCACTGAAAACAAAAGACCAAATTTCCATATTTAGTTGCATTTTAGGCCTGTATGAGCTGATATTGGCATTAGATTTCATACCAAGAGATATTTTGTTCAAATTACAGGATAATCCTTTTAATTGGGACACCCTAATTGGGATGGCCTATTGTCTTGATTAATATGTGGTCTCAATTAAGAGAAGCAGCCATTTGAAAAAAAAAAACTGTCCAAAAAGATTTGAAATATAGTAAAATGTTGTACCATATAAAAATTGTTTATGCTGTATTTAATCTTTACTTCTTCTCTTAACCTTTATTTGGCAACTGCTATATTAAAAGATTAGAATTTAGAATTTCACACCCGTAAAACACCTGGTTAAACATCACTTAACCCACTAGCACTAGCCAAATGTGTCCCCATTAAGCAGAAATATTGGCAACGCTGTCCCGATTAAGCAGTATCCATTACCATTCACTGTCATTAGGCTAAATCGTTTCCCTGCGACACAACCTAATTTAACAGATTTCTTGATTAAAAGCATCCTGATTAAGTGGAGAATACTGATTCAGTAAATTTTCATGCAACGTGTGAAGGCTTCTGGCCACTGAAATCCTATCCCATCTGTCTGTTTTGCAGACCAAGCTTAGAAACCTGGGTGTGATGTCCTGTACCTAAGGAATTGTCTAGGAGAGTTGCACATTCTAACAGGGCTGGGGGACTTTTCTAGGAAGCAATTGGGCCAACTAATAGAGTGCAGAACTGATGGAGTTGGACTGAGATTCTTTCTTGGAAATACTCTTGTGAGACTAAAAACTGTTTCCCTTATGGCTTTGTATAACTGTAGGAAATCAGCCCTGTCTGATTGGCATAGAGGGTTTAATTTATTGGTTACACATATAGCACAGTGTCTTTTATAATCTCTGCAGTATTGAATTGTTAATTGTTTGTTTAATTTTGTGTGTGTGTGAATTCAGTGATGGATTGACAAGCCCAGTGAATAAAGTTCTCCATCCATACATCAGGTATGGCATAGACAGCGGCAATGCAAGCTTCCCAAATACGCTTCCCAATGTTCTTTAAGGCTGTTCGGTAGGAATCATCGGCATGGGTGAAAGAGGAGTCTTGTCTTTATGACTCATTGAACCCCATGGCCTTCACTGAGACTGCAGATAGGGTGTCAATAAGTGCAAGGTCTGGTGGTGATTTATGTTATGTGGGAATTTTCCAGGGGGAAACAGACTCAGCAACTCATTTCCAGGTAAGGTCACCAAAATCTCACCTAATGGTGATTGCTTTCCATTGCTACTAACCTCTTAGGTTGGACCTACCCACACCTGGAAGGCTCAATCTCCCATGCCCAGTCCTGTGTGGTTCCACTTCAGTGTCTGCTTATTAATGGCGCTCAGTTACCCTCACCTGGTACTGGTGATGGATTAGATCTGCTTATTGAAAGTATGTTACTCCAGGCGCAAAATGTTGACATAATATACATACACTTGGATGATTAACTGAATCAAAGAAAAGGGGTTATGCTGGGGGCTGAAGGGCCAGCAGATTCCCCTTGTGCCCCCATCTGACTCTCCTATTCCCCTTGCAGGTGACTCCTCCCAGCAGCCTAGCCCTCCTGGCCCATGAGTCCCTAAACCCATCCCTTCCAATCTGAGCGAGTGGCATTGTCACTCAGGTTTGGCCCAGACAAAAAATGGTCAAGCCATGGCCCTTGCCAACTCTGTGGTCTATGTTATATGACTCCTAAAACTGATACTTTAAAATTAAATATATATTTTTTAAAAATTAATAGCTCAACACTACACTCTGCAGTGCATAAGTGACTTTATATGCTCTATAATTACCGACCCAAAACTATGGTTATTTCCCAGAGAACCATATACTCTGCAGATCCTTTTTTGGTTTTGGTTGGGCTACTAGTGATACTTAGGTAAACAGAACGCAAATGTCTGCAACCTTGGTTATTGCTCAATAACTACTAAGGTAGCTTACAAAAGACTGCTTTCTAATGTGCTATTGCTCTCTGTTTATATACTCATGTGACACTTATCACTATCTCTCTGAAGAGTCCTGTGGCACCTTATAGACTAACAGACGTTTTGGAGCATGACCTTTAGTGGGTGAATACCCACTTCGTCAGAGGCATGTAGTGGAAATTTCCAGGGGCAGGTATATATATGCAAGCAAGAAGCAGGCTAGAGATAACGAGGTTAGTTCAATCAGGAAGAATGAGACCCTCTTCTAGCAGCTGATATTAGATATTAGGAATGGCAATATACAAAAACCTGTAGGAGAACACTTCAACCTCCCTGGCCACACTACAGCAGATCTTAAGGTGGCCATCCTGCAGCAAAAAAACTTCAGGACCAGACTTCAAAGAGAAACTGCTGAGCTTCAGTTCATCTGCAAATTTGACTCCATCAGCTCAGGATTAAACTAAGACTGTGAATGGCTTGCCAACTACAAAACCAGTTTCTCCTCCCTTGGTTTTCACATGTCAGCTGCTAGAAGAGGGCCGCACCCTCCCTGATTGAACTAACCTCGTTATCTCTAGCCTGCTTCTTGCTCATGCTCCAAAACATCTGTTAGTCTATAAGGTGCCACAGGACTCTTTGCTGCTTTTACAGATCCAAACTAACATGGCTACCCCTCTGATACTATCTCTCTGAAGCAACTGATTGTCAGAGGGAGTGTGCATGCACAATTCCTACTAAAGTCAATGAGAGCTGAGGGCACTCAATACCTCTGAATATCAGGCCCCGATCCACTAAGGGACTTAGGACTTTTAGGTGCCTCAAAAAAATCACTGGAACAACACGAGATCCACCAAGCCTTAGTTAGGCACCTAGGCTCCCTATATGGTGAATGGGAACCTTAGCACAGAATCTGCAAAAGCCAGCATTCTAGGCAGGGAGCTGCCTAAGCTAATCAATGAGAGATGCCAAAGACATGGGTGTGTCCTAAACCCTGTCCCTCTCAGGGAGTGAGGCACCTATTTCTGCTAGTGATCCACCATAAAGAACCCCTCTCCTGGAGTCAAGTGGCTTAGGCAACTAAGTCATTTTTTGTGAGAATTAGGCACCTACCTGACTCCACACAAAACAGGAAGGAAGGGGAGAAAAAGGAAGAGGTGGAGATGGCCTGTCTTTAGGGTGACCCACTAGCAAGTATGAAAAATCAGGACAAACTGTAGGGAGTAATAGGTGCCTATATCAGAAAAATCCCCAAATATTGGGACTGTCCCTATAAAATCTGGCCTTCTTTTTTTCAGGGCAATAAGTGGTCACATTCATAGTTGTATGCCCTGTCATTACAAAACACAAGTCAATGCAATAGGATATTATGGTGATTTTTACTATGGAGAAGGCTAATATAAACAGATGTAAATGGAGGAGGAGAATACAATTATACTAAAATCAGGGAATGAAGTGTTTTCACAGCACCTAGATACTACAATGATGGGGCACCCTAAAAAGACATGGATAGATTAGATAAGTGATTTGAGGAGAAAGGAACAGCATAGAAGAAGAAAAGAGTGGGTAGGTGTGAGATGTGGAGAGTGTGAAAGAAGACTGGGAGAAATAGCAGGAGAAGAGACAGATGTGGACTCGAGCTATTTTGTGCAAAGACTTAAAAAACAGGACAAGGACTTGATGCATAAACTTTATACTGAAAGTGAAGGGAATCCACTGGAGGGATATATTAAGAAATTAATGTTTCAATATGGCATCTTGTAATCTCACATCCAAAACCCACACCAGGGTGTGTTGATACTGTATTTGACCAAGTGCACCAGTGTGTTTAATCTGAATGTAAGATTATGATAGATTACACAATACAGGAAGGAAACCAAGTGACTCGCATTCCCTTTTCAAATCTTAGCATAATAAAGTTTAGATTGTGGCAGCAATACAATAAGTAAAGTCTACCAGACTCATCACTAGAGAACAGGAATATTGTACAGAACATCCCAGAACCGCTTGGCCATTTGTTAGACATTAACAAACCCCAATTGTGCCAGCAAGTCTGTTAAAACAACAAATAAATTTGGTGCATGTGTTTTAATTTGATACAGCAAGGCACGGTCTTCCCATTTTCTAAGGAGGGCAGAGGGACCCTGAGCACCTGATCACTATTAAGCCATCTTTTATTGCTTATGAAGAGAAGAGCCTGTATTGGCAGCGCACTGGTTTAAGGGGGGAGGGACGTGGTTGCAGGAGGAGAAGCATAAACCTGTTCCTGCTCACCACCAACAACTTTAATTCAGGCACCGGTAATGAGGTGGCTAGGCTGGAAGGGGATGGGACACACGATCTGGAGTGCTTTATCCACTCCAAGACTAATGCTGGTTTTGGCACTACTTTCGCTCTAGTGAGTTAGAGAAAAACAAGCAGGTGCTAGCAATCTGAGAGACCACATGCCAGCTACAGCTGCTTCAAACTGATTCAATTACATCTGCCTGAATAGTCCCAGGACATTGAACTGGTTGAAGAGACCCACAGCTTGAAGGGAGACTAAGTCCATTCTGATTTTAGTGCCCTGTTAAAATGAAGTGTAAGTCTCCCTTGGGGGGAAAAAGAAAAACCCAAATACATCTGGAAGCAGGTGATCATTTCCAACCCCAGGGATAACAGGGGAGCTTGGGGGTAGCATGTTTGCACTAATGCTACAATATACTGAGAAAGCCCTTTGGAGCTCAGGCCTTAAAAATACTCTGAAACAGTCTGACAGTGTTCCCAAAACACTGGGTGCAGCGTATTTGCTAAACATGCTCTTGGGATTGGGACTTCACTCCAAACCTTGTTTGCACAAAAAGGGGCCAAGCAGCTGGGAAATTCTGGAGTGCAGTGTGTCCTCATTAGTCCCCATCTGCCATCAGAACTCAGCTTGTGGCAAGTTTGGCTAAGTCCTGATGTTCTCAGGTCCAAATCTGGGTCATTTTTAATTACACTATACAGAATTCAGAGTGCAGTTTTTAAATCCTTATTATACAGCGCAGAAGAACGGGCAGCTCTCCAACTAATCAATTTTTTAAAAGTACATATATGAAAATTTTAAACCAGGCTAGACAGACAGTGGGTGGAAGAGGAAAAAAAAATGTATGAGTGAGTACAGGGGTTAGTTAAGAGAACTGTTAGCAAAACTGGGTCACTGGCAAGTTCTGCTTGAAAACTTCAAAGGAAGGGAAAAAAAACCTCTCTTCATTTATAAGACAGAGAAACTCATGTATTAAATTCACATCGCTCTTAATGTCAACATGAGTTACCCACAACAATGCCGCAGAAAGTTTACTGTAAAAGCAGGAAGGATGGTCTTATGGACCTGGGTTCTATTCCTGGCTCTGTTACAGTCTCCTTGTGTGGCTTGGCAGAGTTACTTTCCTCACTCAGTAAAACCAGGATTATACTCCTTACCACACACAGATGTAGTCCCAAAAGGGGTTAGAAGGTTTACCAGGCGAAAAGTATGGTGGGATGTTTGGGTAGAAGGTGATAAAGAATTGCAGGATGATAATATAAATGCCTACAAAGATAATGCATTTTGGATTGTACAAGAAACACTTTGGGTACGTCTACACTACCTGCTGGATCAGCTGGTAGTGATCAATCTATCAGGGATTGATTTATTGTGTCTCATCTGGACACGATAAATTGATCCGTGAATCGACACCTGTACTCCAGCTTGGCAGGAGGAGTAAGCGGAGTCAACGGGGGAGCTGCAGCAGTCGACTCACCACCCTGAGGACAGCCAGGTAAGTCGAACTAAGACAGTTCAACTTCACCTACGCGAATAGCGTAGCTGAAGTTGCATATCTTAGTTTGAACCCCCGCCCCACCCCCAGCTAGTGTAGCCCAGGCCTTAGTCTCTCCCATCCTATGCCCCTTCAATATCCATTGATCAGGGTTTCAAAAGAACATAAGGTCGCCAGAAAAAATCATCATCATCATCACCACCACCACCACAGGAAAAATGTACTGCATGTTGCTAACTGAAGAGAAATTTGGGATTAAAATTTGGCTCAGTGTCCTATCTGCATAAATCAGGCCAACAACTACTCGCAAAGAAGATGTCCAGAGCCTACCATGCTGAGAATCGTCATCAGATTCAAGGAAGCCAGAGCAAATCTTCATTGACAGGTGCTGATATAAAGCTAGTTCAGGAATGGAGGATGATCAACGAGCAGAGTCAATACAGATGAATTGACACACGCTTGCTTGTCTGGAAAGGTATACTATTCTGCTACCTTCTACTCCAAGCGTTTCCTTGCTTGTGTTTTTAGTTTTGTAGCAATAAATCATATGCATTAACAAACCTCTCTTAAAGAAGGTTTTAAATCCCTTGCTGTTGATCTTACTGTCTCACTATAGTCTTCACCTTGGACTTGACAAATTACAGAAGTTGTTAATAAGACAAAGGTGTGATACTTGATAGCCCTTTTTAACGGCTTCCTTGGCAAGTGCTGTATGCCATGCATCCTCCAGATCCTTTGTAGCTTGATGTACCTACACGGCACGTAGCACACTGTGGCCCATCACAGTGCTCTGTTGGGTAGTTCAAAAGCAACTACCAGAGACAAGACTAAGCAGTCAGGACAGCTCTGCACTGGTGGCAGATGATGGCTCCTGCTGGGCATCCAACAGCTTAGACCTTTGAGAGTTCCTCACGTGTTTGCAAACAGGCATGCGGATTGAGGAGCCGAAATTCACTATGATAGGGATTTTTGGAGAAGTAGCATTATTTTAATCAAAGTCTATCCATCTTTATTAAAGACAACATAGGGCAAAACACACACACACTAATACAAACAGCCTAGTCCTAACCGTCCTTTCCCTATCTTATGCTAATAAGAAGCAGTTTGTGAATGAGGGGGCATATGAGAATGTTAATACACAGGAGTGTGCTACTCACTAAAAAGAGCTTGTGACGAAGCAGGATTAATAAAATCTTATAGAAAATTCACATGTATGTCTCAGTTTCTTCCGTATTTTGCATGGCTACCCAGTGGGGGAAAAGGGACTAAGATTGCTCTCAGGGCAGGCTGGGAGATATTAGTGCATATGTCACCTAGCTGTCTGAGTACGAGTGGGTCATTAAAAAGGACTGGCCGAGGCTGACCTCATATCAATGGAAAATCCAAGAAGACAATGCAACAGGACATTGGCACCTAGCAACCAACAAACCAGAGGGAGATGGATTTCCCTGCCTCTCAGCAGGGAAGCTGAGACCCCGGCTTGAGACCAAAAGGAGTGAAGGTGGGAGAATAGAGTGTTGACTTCTGGAGGAAGTGAGGCTCCTGGAATCTCACCAGGAAACTGATCAAGGAGATCAGACTGAGAAAGACACAAAGCCTGAACATAGGGTTCATCTACAGCTTGTCTGGGGCTCTGAGCTAATCAGAATGGACGATGCTTTAACCTTAATTTCTCTGTGCTAACCTAAGGACTTGCTATACTGTGTTCCAGCTGATTTATAATCCCTACTGTTTTGACAACACTGCCTAAGTGTCACTGTAAATACTTGGTGACTTGCATTAATCCTTGAAGAGTGTACAAGGAGTCTATAACTGTTGGACTCATTGAACAGAGCTCACATTACGAAGCAGGAGTGCTGAAGCAAAGGTTCAGTCTTAGGAGGCAGTGAGGCAGCATGGCCTACCCTGGAAGAAGAGTGAGCCCCTTTGGGGTCTGGCACACTGAACCGGTTCCTCCTAGAGACTGTTCCAAAGCTAGGGGTGTAGCATGAATCCGGTAGATCCATGACAAAGCTATGTACTAACATCCACCCACTGCAAATAATGTTTATTGAACTTCTTAAATACACAGGAATGTACCAGTCCTGCATATGCACTTCAATGTTTCCAAGGGGCTGGTCTCCTTACAGAGCCTTTCACTGTACAGACTCCATCTGAACGCCTGCAGTGAGAATAGTAACACAGCCTGGTCTGTTAAACATGGCTCACTTCAGCCTTGTATTAAAAAAAGCCACTCTATGAGATCAGTTCCACTGCTCCAAACTCCTTAACACCATGTGTGTTCAACTGTTCTGTTTGGGTGCTGGGCTGATTTAAGGCAGTGCCATTGATTTGTCGCAGGGTATAACAATACATAATGCACATTCAAAGAGACATTACAGGTGCCACACAACTATAGGCCATGAAGAGTGAAGTAACATTAGCTCTCTGATATTGTTTGCATTGCAGCAGTTAAGAATTTGCAGCAATGAAAAGAAGACTGCAAACTTGCCTCATTGGAGGCTGGGACTGGAGGCCTGTATGCTTCATAAGAAAGGTTCACCCTTGTTAAAAAGACCCAAGCAATCTGTGTTTGCACATGAATTAATTTCACGAGTTTCAAAAGAAAATCATGCTCCATGTTTTTATTTGACTGTTTTCCAGAACTTTTTCTCTCCCACCTATGATTTTGTTTAAATTTGCTTTTCACTTTCATCTGCCGGCCAAAGTGAAGTGTCTAATACTGTGGTGTATATTCCAGTGCTCCAACAGCAACACAGAAGGTATCACTCTCTGTCAATCCCACTGGCTGAATTATAGAGAAGAATGAACATGGGCCTCTGAAGAAACTTTGTATTCCACCTTCTAGACCTGTGCAGGTTTTACAGTGGAAGTCGGACAGTTCTTGTATTACATCATCTCTATGTAAAAGGAATCAGTATATGAAAATGCAACACATATCATCATGTGTTTAGTAAACACACAACTCGTGACTTCCATGTACAGTGCAGCACAGCTATTATTACTGGCTTACAACATGTCCTAACCTAATAGAAGAGGTCTTACAAATATCTGTCTTTTCTCACTTTAAAACCAGTGGTAAAGGATCAAAATGAATTTGCTAACTTCCTGTGCTTCCAGTATGTACAGTAGGCTGGTATGCATGGAGCACTCACGAAGGCACCAATGTGAGTGCTCAACAAGGTCAAAGGCTATTGAACTATAGAACTAAAAGGTATCACATATATTGTCTTGGAAACTGATATTACACATTTACTGTTCCAAAATTAAACACTGCAGATAAAAACCTGGCCTCACTGAAGTCAATGGGGAGTTTTGCCATTGATTTCAATGGGGCCAGAATTTCACCCTGCATGGGCAGATAAAAGACCCAAAACCACAGATCTCAGAACATCATCAGGCACTCCACACTGATTTACTTTCCCTCACTGACCAATCACAAAAGCAGTGGCTAATAAACTCTGAAGTGCCTCTATCCTGAAGAAGAAATGTGACTTGAGTTTTTAAGATGATAAAAGATATAATGAGAGTAGACACACTCTTTGAATTTATGCAAACACCACAGGACTTAAAGACACAATTAAAAAGAGTTTCCAATAATATTTTTCATTTCTATACTACTTCCCATCCAAGAATTTCAACATTCCTGACATTCAAGAATTAATCCTGTGAGGGAGCCAACCACCATTACCCCCATTTTCAAGATGCGGAAATCAATGCACAGGGAAGTTGAGCGACATGGCTCGGACCATACAGCAAGTCATGATGGTGTTGGGATGAGAACACAGGATTCCTTGGCTCCTTGTGTTCTGTCCATTACACCACACTGACTCTTATTGCTTAATAGGCATATTTCTATTGTGTTTAACTAAGAAATTCAACAGCGATATCAAATAAAGGTCCTTGCCAACACTTGCCCATCTAGTAGTCAGATACTCTTCTACTCTTACTTAATCTTGGCTAAGAAAGTGGTTGTAACACCTTGTACTGTCATCAGCTCCACTATGTGTCTAAAGGAGATTTTCTGGAAGTTTCAGAAAAGAAGACACTGATACAAGCTTAAGTAGAAACAGGCTATTGTGTATCCAGTCCTTGTGGGCTGAACCAGTATGAGAATAAAGAGGGTTTAAACCAATCTCAAAGAAATGCCAGGCTTGCCATTATGAGGATGGGGATGTCAATAGTTCATAATATTTTGAGATTTGGACAATTTGCTCAAATCTACTGATAAAATACTGACTTCCTTTGAGTAGGGCAGAATAGGGATGTTTATACCAGATAATGTAGAGCAGATACAAAGATGAAATGGTCTGAATTTGCCAATCACGGAAGTGCTGTGTGACTGAATCAGTTGCTAAGATGATGCTGAGGGTAGACCCAGACTGGGCATGCAGCAAAGACTGATGTGATTGTTAGCCCCAGTAGACAAATGACAGACGTGCCAACCTCAAGAGATCAGAACCAACAATAAAAAATATATATATATATATATATGAGAGGTTTCCAACCTAAACTGTACAGTTGCCCACCAAACAAACCAAAACAAAAAACACACTGTTCCCGGGCAATGAGTCCTTGTCCTCCACATGGCATCACTGCAAAAACATCCTGAAAAGAACACAAAACGTAGAGAAAAATACCCTGCGGTGAGGAATGTCTGTGCTTCTCTCCTCGTTTGCCAGTCAAGAAAGCACTGAGTCACAATTAATCCCTGCCTCACTTCCCTGCCTCTCACCAATGACAAACTCACCTTAGAGCTCTCTAATTCTTTTCTTGGCTAAGTATGCAACTCCAAGCAACCCAGCCTTGATCACAGGCACAAATTAAGAAAAATCAGCCAAGAGTTTGCCATGATCAGTGCCTGTCACATAACACAAGCAACCTGCTAAGGAGCTGCTGTGTGCTCTCTCAAAGTCACAGCTGCCAGCGACAACTGAGCAAGTGCAGCCCAGCTTTTCAGAGGATTCCTGCCTGTTGCCCAGGAACCACACAAAGCACTGGAGATTTTAAACAGGTGCAAAGAGTGCTCTTCTCCCATGCCTTGTCCTCTAGTGCATCAGACTGCACAGCATCAGTAATGGCTACACAAGATGAACTAAACAGCAGAAAACTAAGTTTTAAAATTGGATTAGAGCTCATATTGATAAGCTACACTTTTATAGCAGTGAGAACAATGGACTGGACTAAAGTGGTGTGCACATGATGCTAAACCAAGAGTCAGTCAGGCTTGCCATTGTGAAGATTTTGTATGCACTGTTGTAGCCGTGTTGGTCTCAAGATATTAGAGAGACAAGGTGGGTGAGGTAATATTTTTGACTGGACCATCTTCTGTTGGTAACAGAGACAAGCTTTCAAGTTTATACAAAGCTCTTCTTCAGGTCTGCAAAGACTTGGTTTTTTTCAGGAATTCATGACTATATTACAATTTCTGTTGGACTGAATAATTCTTCTAAATCTGTCTACATTTTTATCCAATAAATTATTTTTTAAATTTGAAAAGACACCACTCTGGAACATTGTACAACCACCAAAATAAATGAGAACTTTATATTTTTAAGCAGAATTTTTAAAAATTAGTATGTGTAGGAATTTTATTTTTATTTTATATATGTGTGTATAATGTTAAACTGTAAGTGTACAGTATGCATAGTGTGTATAATTTTTATATATATAAATACATAATTACATACACACACTATACATACTGTATATGTGCAGACACCTGTTTAACACAGTAATCTTTTAAATATACAGTTCCTGTGCATGAGTGGTATGCAGCAGACTGAAAAATTATTTCAGGACTGAAAATCCATGAGGCAAATATTTTTAAATATTTTGTCAGGAGAGACTGTAATGGCTCCAGAATGGTTTATTTTGTCAATATCATCCACATCACGTTAAGGTCATCTGAGTGTATTCTGAGCCACATTCTGATGTCATTACTTAGGCAAATTCCTGTGGATTTGAGCAGGAGTCTTGTCTGAGTAAGGATCGAGGAGAAACTGATTAGGGACTTCATGACTGGCTCTGTTACATTATGATTAACTGAGGGGTACTGTCCATTTGGGATACTTTGTAAGCCTACTCACTCCAGTAAGTAAAGTCAAGCCTGGAGGAAGACACTCAATGTTTCTCCAAGATTGCTATCATACTGACATAAACATCAAGTCTGCTGATTAAAATGGAACTACTCTGTTAGATTTTGCTTTCTCGAATTCTGCTTTCCAGTTGGATGGAAGGCTGCAAGGGCTGAAGGGTTCTCTTGTACAGAAGCCAACAAAAACAAAGGTAAACTTAGAATTTTCATTAACTGTAAATTACAAGAGCAAACAGAAATAAGGATTGATGTGAGCAAGAGGGAATGCTAAAGCCTTACCAAATGTAATGCATAATGCCTCAACCCAAACATATTTTGGGATGACTGCCAGGAAGTTGGGTATAAATGTGGGAGGCTTAGCAGAGCACAGTTTGAGCTAAAATGTGTAAAGTTTTCATTTATTCTAAGGAAACATTCATCTCCATGTAAAAATAGGGCCCTATTAAAAACCAAATTCTACAACTAAACTAAATCTTCCTGGGCAAAGCAACTGTTCCTAAACTAACCATATACATAATTTTCAAGATTGTTTATGGTGGCATCTAAGTTTATTATTGTGTGTGACATGGCCATAGCTCAGTTTGGCAGCTGAACACTGCAACTCTCTTGTCCCCTGGAAAAGCAGCTCATCTATAGATGGTTTAATGCTTTAATGATGGTGATAGTTCTAGTCACATAACGATGAAAATAGGGTTAGTTATTCAAAGGTTTCTCAACCAGTCGTTCAGTCAATCCAACCGCAATTGTATTCCTCCAGTGGGTACAAATTGGTCTGCTCCACAGGCTAGCATCCCCACAGTCAATTTTGGCAATGTAGTGGGACCCAAACATCTGCATGTGCAGCCTCCTCTCTGTGTCCCTTCACTTTCATGTACCACTTCTGTTTACATTTGTTGTTTGTCAGCATACCACCTTGCTTATCATCAAAGCTCTTAAGCAGAAACTCCTAAAAGTAGAGAATGCAGCAACCTGAACTGCCAGACAGGTTCTATAATGGAAAGTATCCTCCAGAAGGGCAATCAATTATGGGATTTATGTAAGAAATCTAAGTATCCTGTGTGGTAGAAGAGGTGGGTTGGAAGAGGCATCATGAACAACTCCCACAACCCTCTTTTCCAGCAGCAACAGAGACTGGAGTAGCTGTCTAGATCTTCTCAGAATGCATTGATACTACATTGGTTAGGCAGTATGACAGGCATCGAGCCATGGCTGTGATTGTAAATAAACTGCAGTGGGAATGTATGAGATAAGAGTGTCATGGTCTGGTTAACCAAAAGATTTTTACATCAAAAGTAGTGCATAACCTGTGACCACAGTTCATCATCCATCAGATAAATGAAAGGCAACTCCTGGGAAACCAAAAAGCTAAAGAAAAAAAATGTAGGTGGCACCGTTCGCAATAAAATCACTATGAGCTTCCAATGCAGGCTCATTCTTTGCCGTCTGCTTCCAAGCTGCTCTCCTCATTAGAGAATCATCCACTTCTCTAGGCAAGGAAGGCATCTGCACCACAATTTATTTTCTTCCAGGGAATATACATAGTAATAAGATCCTCAAAAGCAGTTTTACTAGAGACCACTTCAACTTTTGTACTCTGGTTATTTCAAAGAGGCAATATCATGGATTAACAAGCGACACTTCCTGTTGGGCTTCTGCAACTCAAGATTTGTCTGGGGACTTTGATTTTCCCTAATATGTATTCAACTTTTTTTAAAAGGGCAAACTCTCAAAACCCGTTGTCTCTGAAGACAGGAAAGTTCATAGGGCACCCTAATGAAAGCCTGAGATTCAGGAATCCTCTAGAAAAGTTTCACAGAAGAATTTGCAATCCCTCATTTGGCAGGTTACCAGGACCCTCCAGTACACCTCTCCTCCTGCTAAGAGATTATGACAACAAAGATGTCTCCCCCTGTGCTGAGGAGGGCAAATCTGAAAGAATTCAGGGGCTGTGCAATATTTGGTTCAATCCAGCTGGCAGAGATTAAAACTACCAAAGTAATCCTGACAATACGCATACACAGTGCTACTAGTCATCAGAAGGAGATCTTAGTCTCAATTTCTAGTATAGACTTGATAGTCTCTTCCTGTATTAAAATTTGTCTTCATTTTCTCTGGAGAATGTCTCCTTTAATGCTGTCACTGGCAAGAGAACTGGAAGAACAGTTCCAGTTATGTGTTAATGCAGGTCAGCTGGAAGTGATTATTCATTCTTTGAATCTAAGGTTGCCACTGACTGAATGGCAGACAAAGACAAGGAAAACAGATAGAAGTTCATCCACTGTGTGATAGAATTTAATGGCATCAACAATTCCAGGGGTTCTCTCTGAACACTCAATAAGCATCCATAGGCAGCATGGTATCAGCTGAATATCAGCAGTTTGGCTACAACTCTGGAGGCACCTTTTCCTCTCTAAAATGAGACGGTCAGCTGTAACTTAGAGAGGAGAGAGCCTCAATGTGGCTCTGACAGAAGTCAAGTGAAAGCTATTGTTTTCCCCAATAGTTTCTCAAAACATAGGAGGTCTGGTGCCAGACCACAGAGGGTCCCATTGACATGCCACTCCACCGTAAAAGCTACCATACTTTTTAAAAGAGCATCAATTATCTATTCAGCCCCAGCAGGACTATAACCCAACTTTAGATCTGTTATAGACTGTCCCTTCTTACTCTAGTTATGGTTACGTAAGACATTATCCCATAAAGAAAATCAAAATATATCCTAGATATTCAAAAACCTATAGGATACTCTATCCAGATCTAAGCAAACATGGAGACTACTTTTGAAGAGCATCTATGGTACCATGCAAGCCATCACTCTTCTGTTTTGGGATTAATACACGTTCACTCTATAGCAACACCAAGCTGTTCCTTCAAGTGCATTGTATTGCTGTATGCTCACACATAATTATTTATAACCCAAGGTATTTATCTCCTACTAACCTTCTGTTCTGGTCCAATATACAGAAAATGTTACTTGAAAAATTAAGATACCTTTGTGAGCAAACTCCACCCAATCAGTGCCAGGCTGAAGATTGAGCAACCATAGTGGCCACCTTGGGCACCAACTTCTAAGGGTGCTAAATCAATAGCCACGGTGTGGGTGCCATGTTGCATGGCCACCTGGCCTTTTTTTTTAATACACTGCTCAGGGTGCAGAAACATTTTGTGCTCTGAGAAGCAGAACATCTAGAACCACCTTTGAGCAAAATATTTTAGAAGACAAATTCTGCCCTCTGTTTTTTGCATACAACCCCAATGAAGTCAAGAGATTTATAATTACAGTCCAAACCATTTTTCTTCAAACTGGGTCATAGATGTACTTTACTGTTTTTTATGTAGAAAATCAGTGGACCAGTGAATAGACCCTGAACTTGGGATCGGTAGACATGAATGATATTCCTCACTCAGGGTATGTCTACAATACAAAATTAGGTCGATTTTATAGAAGTCAATTTTTAGAAATCGATTTTTTACAGTCTATTGCATATGTCCACACTAAGCGCATTAAATCTGCAGAGTGCGTCCTCACTACCATGCCTAGCATCGACTTACGGAGCGGTGCACTGTGAGTAGATATCCCACAGTTCCCGCATTCTCCGCCGGCCACTGGAATTCTGGGTTAAGCTCCCAATGCCTAATAGGACAAAAAACATTGTCGCGGGTGGTTTGGGGTACATTTCGTCAGTCGCCTCTCCCTCCATGAAAGCAATGGCAGACAATCGTTTTCCGCCAGACACCACGGCGATTAGAAGAGCACAGCAAGGCATGCTGCCCATCAGAGAGGCTGTGAAAACCAGTTTCATCACTGGCCAGGCTTCGGTGTGACAATTGTGTGTGTTTCTCCTTGATGCAAACCCACCCCCTTTGTTGATTTTAATGCCCTGTAAGCCAACCAACCTCCCCCCTTCGAAATAAAGTAACTATTATTTTGAAACCATGCATTCTTTCTTTATTAATTAAAAAAAATTAAATAACAGACAAGGTAGCCCGGGTGGGGTGGGGGAGGAGGGAAGGACAAGGCCACATTGCTTATTGTAGCCACACTAAAAATCAAATTGTTTGACTGACAGCCTTCAGTTGCTTTGGCCATCCTCTGCAGTGGAGTGGCTGGGTGCCTGGAGCATGCCCCCCCCCATCACCACCCCCCCAGTGTTCTTGGGCATCTGGGTTAGGAGGCTATAGAACATGGGGATGAGGGTAGGCGGTTATACAGTGGATGCAGCAGAAGTCTGTGCTTTTGTTGGCTTTCCTGAAGCTCCAACAGACGCTTCATCATCATGTCCGTTTGCTCCCCCAACAGACGCTTCATCATGTCCTTTCCTGGCCTATGCCACTGAATGCCTCCATGCATTAAGCTGTGCCCTATAAATGCAGGAGGACGGCATGAGCTCGGAAAATATGTTACCGCGAGTCTGTTTTTTTCACCTTCTAATCTGCGATAACCTCAGGGACAGAGATGATAGGGGGAGCGTAGAAACATTCTACTCTCTACGGTTCTGGGGGGACTGCATAGTCACCTGTGCTGCTGAGTTTGCCACGTTGACCAAATAGGAAATGAAATTCAAAAGTTCCAGGAGCTTTTCCTGTGTACCTGGCTACGGTATCAGAACTCAAAGTGCTGTCCAGAGTGGTCACAATGGAGCACTCTGGGATAGCTCCTGGAGGACAATACTGTCGATTTACGTCCTCACTACCCCAAATTCTACCCAGCAAAGTCAATTTTAGCGCTACTCCTCTCGCCAGGGAGCAGTACAGAAGTCGATTTTAAGAGTCCTTTAGGTCGACAGAACAGGGTTGGTTGTGTGAACACATTCATTTTTAAAATCAACCTAATGCAGCTAAATTTGACCTAACCCCGTAGTGTAGACCAGGTCTCAGTGACTAAATTATTGTATAACTCTAAGTCACTTATATGCTCTGTGCCTCAGTTTCCTCATCTATACAATGAAGATACTGATCCTTTGTAAAGCACTTTGAGACTCTCAAGATTAAAAAACTGAAATAAGTATTATTATTATTATTATGCTGAAACTTCTAAAACACACTGGGGTATTATGAAAGAAGATGTAGATTATATTGTGCATGATTAAATTTTGCTAAAAAAGTTTCTAACTATAGTGTTCTTAATGGAATTTATACCTTTCTTATAACTATGCTGAAATTGTCTGTATATATTATGCGTATTTTTAACCAAATTAATTATTTATGGTTATTATAGCTATGATATGAGGATATGATGACACTGTACAATGTTAATATAGGATTTTAAATTTTGTGAGAATTTTGGGCTTGATCCAATTCATATTTAAATAAATAGGAATCTTCCCATTGACTTTAATGGAACTTGGATTGGGCCCTACCTTATTTTCTCACAGGCAATGATTCTTCAGCTAAGGTATCATTTAATTTTATGAAGCGTGCGATAATTAGGGAACTAAAACAATAGCAGAACATTGTGTTCTGCTTCCCCCACCCTCTTCTCACCATTATTTGAAAATTATGGCATTTGATACTGAGAACAAAGAGTCACTACAGTATATAAATTCCTGTGAGATACAGGAAAGTTTATAGTGATAAAGACTGACTGTCAGTCAACGCATCCTTTGGTACTTCTTAAAAACCTGAGCTTATATTTTATATCTGGAGATGGTTTAAAGGTTAATTTATCTATATGTACCTTTCAGAGCACGAATAATCACATTTTGATGCTTTATTAGAAGTTTAAAGCAGACACAATTTGCATCCACTGCAACCTGTTAGGCATCTGAGTAGCTTTTGAATTGTTCTTTGAGTATTTATCCCATTTAGATATAAACTTTCTAGATATACATGGACATACTCCAGAATAGGCACAACGTACACACCACAGTTCAAAGTCCAGCCATTTATGAGTTATCTACGTAAGAAAAAGCATGTAATATTTTTTATTATAGAAAAAGGATATTTTCCCCAGCCTTGTATAAAAAGAACAGCTCAAGAAATTTTCCCCAACCAATTTACATTTCAGATGTCACCAAGCATGGAAAATTTCAGCCCCCCCAAAATTAATTTTTATGGAAGTCAAGAGCAACTGAAAGCAAGGGGTCAGAACTTCTGGAGCTGTTTCACAAACTTAGTGATAGCTTTCGCTATGTAGCTAATGCTAAAATAATCACACACTGATGGAAAAATCATTATAAAGGCAGACATTTTTTCCACTAAGTTTCTTAATTTTGGTTACAGTTGATAGGAATTTACAAGTGTTAGCTAAGCTACAGGACAGCTCCTCTCCAGGTTAAAAATTAGCTACATATTTTAATACAAAGGCAACAATGTACAAAACAAAGTTAGATATCCAGTTCTTATCAAGTTTATGTACATGCAAATTTTCATACAAATTAGACGTAACTTACTGGGAGTTATGTTTTAAGAACAAAAAGCAAAATTTCCCAACATATTAGTCATTATTCACTCATAAATAAGGCTTGTAGGTGGCATTTGAACAAATATGTCTGTAGTTAAAAAAAATAAAAGGATAAAGTTGCAATGTTTATTTTGACGTGACATCCTAGATTTTCCATCAAAATCATCATTAAGATAGGCTCCAATTCAGCAAGGTACTGAATGGCATGAGAGTAACTTTGGAGAAAGGAAATAAGTATTCCCACTGAAGTCACATGCTTAAAATTATGCACATGTAATCATCTTGCTGAATTACAGCCATAGTGGCAGAACTTTTATTCCTCAAGTCATTACTCCAATTCTCAGTACATTTGCTGCCATATTGGATTTTGTAGCAATATGTCCCTTTTTCTGTTGATCTTGGGCCAGATCTTCAGCTGGTATAATTTAACATAAACTCTGTTTAATTTAATGAAGCTATGCCGATTTATGGCATCTGAGGAACTGACCCTGCCTTTGTGCTGCAGTGTAAAAAAAAAAACTACAGTAATGGTTACTACTTTCATCATGTTCCCCAAGTCTCACAGCGCCACTTCAACGGCCACTAATGTCTTCTATCAATACACAATAATCCCAATAGTGTCAATAAGAGTTGCAAGCCCATTTTGAGGACTGCATATAGCCTTAAATATTTATTCAAATACATTATTCGGATGGATAGCAATGAGTGATCAATACAACAGATTTCACTCCTCAGGTCCATTCTACCTGGCTTAAAAACACAGAAGTCATTAAACAAAGTACATGCAGCCACTGTATCACAATCACAATGTACTGGTAAATGTTATGTTTTTAATGGCAGGCACTCTACCAAAGGATAATTGCATGAAGCAACTGCACACTAACCAGTCTCTGAGGTTCCAGTTGAGGGTCTTAGTACTGAAGTGTCAAGACATAAAAATACCTAGCACCAATTATATATTGAGCTTTTACAAAGATGTATAAGTAGTATCATTATTCCCACTTTCACAGATGGGGAAACAGATATTGTAAGGAGAGGTGACTATTCCAAAGCAGACACAGACAGTGATAGAACCAGTACCAGTACCCAGTACCCAGGTACTTTTATTTTCAGTTCCCTGCTCTTTCCACTGGACCTCACTGTCTGGGGTGTCATGCATTACATTTTAGTAGAATCCTAACAGCCAGCAGAATTAAATGCATGTGATTTATCATGCCATCCACATTGCAAATCCCATCTCGAAGGCAGATACCCCTCAATGAAGGGATTTGCTGGGATCTAATGTGTAGGCTGAATGTTTTCAGGTCACTGAAGACAGGAATCAGGGGTGCAGGGCCCATTATTGACAGTTGCGCACTAATTCATGCTGCTCTTCAATGAAAATAGACTCCCATGCACAGGCATAGGCTGTTCAAGTCAAAAATATATATTCAATTTCCATGCAGAAAACAAAACCAAAAGATAAATGTTAGTAGTAAAATACATTGCTTATTGATATAATATTTTATATCAACAAAATATTAAGTGCAGTAAAATGTTCATTAATTTACAAGTGGGTTACTGCAGACTGGTGGTGGCATCCATTTGCCAGTTTATCTAGGGCAGCCCTGTGGGAGATGGGAAGAGAATGGTGGTGTTCTTTGGGGCATTAATATTATCTCGGCCCTCATCCATTTGAACTCCCTACATTTCCCATCTTCCCTCCCGCACTTAATTATCTCTTCAACATGTAGGTTATTTTGTTTTAAACACCTCGTACCCTCAGGACTCTTAACTTTGAGAGCTCGCTGAATGTTAAAAAGCATACTGAAATCTCTGTCTTTAAATGAGTAAAACAAAACTTCTAACATTTCACACAGAAAATACTTATTCTCCACCTACTCATTAGAATTTGCATGTTATAGCATCATGCATATTCCTAATCAGCTTCCAAATGGAGATCCAAAAGGAAACAGACTCATTCTAGAAGTAAATGAACAACCAATGCCTTTATGTTGGCTTAAATGCATGGCCCAAAATGCATATAGTTTGCTATGGGTAAAATTTAACACCTGGTAAGAACCGAAGGCCAAAACACAGGGAGTTAAAACCTGGCTCCATTGATTTTAATAAGAGTTTTGCTGGAGTAAAAACTTCAGGATTTGGCCACAAATGATCAGGGTCACCCAGGGAGAAATGAAGGAGGAACAACAATGAGAGAAAAAAACCCAATCTATTTAGTTTAGCAAATAAAAGGTTAAGGGGATATCTTGATTATAGTCTATCTACATCTACATGGGGAACAAATATTTAAGAGTGGACTCTTAAATCTAGCAGAGAAAGATATAATCAGGATCCAGTGGCTGAAAGTTGAAGCTAGAAAAAATTCAAACTGGAAATAAGGCATGAAATTTTGAATGGTGAGAGTAATTAACCACTGGAACAATTTACATTGGAATCCACTGTGGTGGATTCTCTATCACTGGCCATTTTTAAATCAAGACTGGATTTTTTTCTAAAAGAGCTGTTCTAGTAATTATTTTATGAAGTTCTATGGCCTGTGTTACACAGGAGGACAGACTAGAAAAGAGTATCACAGTGGTCCCTTCTGGCCTTCAACTCTCTGAATCTATGAGAAGGATGCATTAGAACAGATGACGTGGGAGAAAGGATGAGAGTAAACAGGAAAATTTAGAGGTATGGATAGGAATGACAACATTCCACGGAGCTATACTGGTTTCTTTAATCTTTATTTATTGAAATGCTCTGACTCCAAGTGAAATTTCTTTGCTCAATATTTAATAGTCTTTCATTTGTCATGAAACTAGGACCTTCAAATAGATAAATGGAGTGAAGAACTCTAGGTTGATGGTAGCTTTTGTAAGTGCATCTGTGCAATCTGGCTGAAATGGTATTTTATAACTTCTTACAATGCTACTCGGCTGGCATTCACAGCTGGTATCCAGCCCTACATTTCTCACTGCATCAGCTCACTGGTGGAGTGAGAGCTGTTTTTCTTCTTTTGCCAGCAATGGAAACACAATGGCATCTCTCTAAGACCCTGATTCAGGAAGGTGCTTAAGCAGCTGATTTTAACTGTACAAATAGTCCCACTGAAGTCAATGGGAGTGCTCACATGCTTGAAGTTAGACACATGCTGAAGTTTCTTCCTGAATCAGAGCCTAACATACAAAATCAGGACACTGGTTATATCAACAGTATTTACGATAGGTTCTGCACTTAACATGCATACATAAATATTGGTAGGAGTAACAAACTGAAGGAGAAAGGGAAGAAAAAGGAACAAATACAGAAACTTGGGAGGAAAAGATTGAGAAGTTAGTTTGGAAGAGAACAAACAACTTCAGCCTTCCAAATTTTACCTGATAGCCTCACATGGAGGCCTATAATTTTTTCTGCCCTACTATGTTGGTGTCCCAGTATATGGGCTTTTGCCCCAGGCAGCGACTGCTGGAGAGGCGGAGGGGCATTTTCTAGAAGTTGAAACACCTGGCAAACTGTTTTCTCTCTCTCTCAATCTCTCTCTCTCTCTCACCAGGGGATGGAAATCCTGTAGAGGCCCAAGGCTAAGTAGGGGTATGTCTACACTATGGGATTATTCCAATTTTACATAAACCGGTTTTATAAAACAGATTGTATAAAGTCAAGTGCACGCGGCCACACTAACACATCTATTCGAAGAGTGCGTCCATGGTCCGAAAGGCTAGCATCGATTTCTGGAGGTTCACTGTGAGTAGCCAATTCTATAGCATATCCCATTATCCCGCGATGCTCTCGCCCGCGCCGTAAGATTTCTGGGTGAGAGCCCAGTGGCTGCGGAGGCAAAATCATTGTCGCGGTGTGGTTTGGGGTAAATAGTCGGTCACTCATTCGTTCTCGCGGGAAAGGCACGGCAGACAAGTCAGTTCGCGCCTTTTCCCGGATTGCCTGGCAGACCGCCATCAGCCGGGGCAACGATGGAGCCATGTTTTTATTTGTTTTTTTTTTTTACAGTCACCGTATGTGTACTGCTGATGCGCGGCAAATGGCGTACTCCAGCACTGAACCAGGCGTCATTGCTTTTGCATAATAGCAGAGATGGTTATTATCAGTTGTTCGTACTGTCTGCTAGCCAGTATAAACTGGCTCAATTGGAGCAGACCGTTACTGATTCTCTTTACTGTCTAGCTGCTAATCATGGGGGCCTCTGGCTGAGATCGCGTCGGGACGCGCAAACAAAAACTGGGAATGACTCGACGAGTCCATCCCTCCTATGTTTCTAAAAACAGAGTCAAGTCCTGCCTCAATAGGGGGCAGATTGTATAGAGAACCAGATGTATAGAGAGACAGGTGCTCTGTGTCATATCAGCGCCGATGATGAGACTACTGCCATTACAGGGAGGTGCCCCTGTCAACACCCACTCGTTGCTTCCTTTCTCCCCCTTCTTGGGCTACCGTGGCCAGTGTCCCCCCCATTTCTGTCTGGAAGTATATAAGAATGCAGAATAAGAACACAGTGACTATGTAGTGAGATAAAATTGAGGCGGGAGCAGCCTCCGCTGCTATGACAGTCAGGCAGACAATTAAGCGTTGCGGGCAGAGGAGCCCAGCATGCCGCCTGCTCTGATAGTCCGTAGTACCAGAATCTTTTTCTTTACCAGGAAGGAGGGCTGATGAGTCAGCCCCCAGTTGCTATGCTGAAGACCGGTTACCAGCCGTTTTGTACCATCTACTGGGAATGAGGAGTCTTCATATTTTTCCAGGCGCCCCTGGCCGCTACTCGATGCGCCAGCCAAGACTCACGGGCTGATGTGACACTGGCCAGCAGTCTATTATGTACCGTTGCCCACCGGAGGCGGGCAGGGAGCGGAACTGCGTCTTCACTGCCTGCAGCATTACGAATTACCAAGGCAGCATTCGTGAACATAGGAATGACATCTGAGAAAGTCAAGACATCTATCTTCTTTCCCTTTCTTCAGGGGGGGGGTATATGACGACTGCCTAACCCGCGGACAACAGTTGACTCTACAGGCACTGGGACTCAGCCAAGAATGCAAATAGTTTTCGAGACTGCTGTGGGACTGTGGATTAGCTGGTAGTCCATAAGTAACCCTTCCCTCCTTCTTTCCTCCTCCTCCCTCTCATGAGCGTCATGAGTCTCTTGCTTCCCGTTACGCTTGTCTACGCAGCGACTGTGGTAGCCGGTAGATTTTTTTTCTATGCTTGCATTTCTTCTTTGTTACGGAGCTTGATGAACAGATTTTGTCTCGCCCTTTATCACACATCAGTATCTCCGTACAAGCCATGCTGAGCTCTTTTTGGATTTGTGACGCATCCATCGGCTGATCAGAGCTCCCGCTGCAACGAGGAAATGAAATCAAATTTCGCGGGGTTTTCTGTATTTACTGTGCACTGCATCACGAGTTTCAGATGCTGATCCAGAGCTCTCTGGTCCTAGTGTTGCCTGTGGATACCACCAGAGTCCACTACCTATCGAGTTGCGGGCCCCCCTAACCCTAATCCGATTCTATTTGTATATACCATTTTTTAGCGTCTATGCCTCTCGTTGGGAGATGTACAGAAACCAATTTTAAAGAGCCCTTTAATCGATATAAGGTCATCTTTGTGGTGTGATGGTAGCGTGAAATCATATTAATGCTGCTAAATCGGTTTTAAAACGTTAGTGTACCAGGTCTAAGAGGAGTTCTTTCCGCTAAGAGAACATTCACAAAGACTGATCTTCGGTAGAGAAAATAAGAACAAGTGCATACAAGCTGCATGGCCAAGCAGTCAAGAGAGTGTTAGCAGGGGCTTTATTCCGCCCAAACGGAGAAGGGTTGTGACTCTTAGATTACAGCTAAACACTGCTGGCCAGTTAGAGCACAACTGAACTTACAGTAGAGGCACCTGTACTCCAATTAGAGGACGCTGACTTCACTTCTAGAGCACCCTACATCAGATCCGAAGCACTCTGACTCCAGTCAGGAATATAACCCTGCTCATCAGTCACGGGAGGAGTAGCATGTAGATAAAGTTAGGAATTGGAGCAGAGTAGCAAGATTGCAGAGAGAAGTGAGTTTGTCACGAGAGAATAGAAGGTGTTGGTAAGTGTGCGGTGATTTCGGAAGCCCAACAGAAACCCCCAGTAAGGAGCGCCAGGCGAGTATAGAGAGAGGCCGAGAAGCCCTGTCGCACAGTATGGTATGAGGAGGGAAGTAACACAGGGGAAGAAACCGCTAGTCAAAGTGGTCACCACAACCCAGGCGCCCTGGTGGGCCTGGAGTAGAGGCGGTGCCACAACACCCTCCACTCCCCTCCTCCAAGGACACTAGGGGAATGATTAAGAACTGGTTCAGAGGCAAGCAATAGCGCCCTGAACCTACCCCAGAGAAGAGAAAGCGCGAGACCCAGCAGAACAGTACCGGCAATTTGCCACAACAATGAGAGACAAACTTGCTTTTTCAGACCTATGATAGGCTTAGTGGTCCACACATCCAGGACGTCACGCTGGTGTTTTATAATATTTAATGGTGACTGTAATAATAAAGAAAAAAGATAATAGCAAAAAAGTTGCAAAATAACTGAATGGCGATTGTAAAGTGATTTTTTTCCTGTACAAGTTTATTTTCCTTAGTGATCTGACATCTATCAACCAGGGAATCTACTCCTGGGACATTCCTAGAAAACACAAATGATAGAAATAACTCCACAAAAATGTTCTGTGAAATCATTCCTCCTTAATTCCTCCTTCAACCTGGACAGCCATCACTATGCAGTATCAAGCAACAAATGGAAGAAATTTCAGGGGAGGTACAAAACAGAGGAAAAAAAAGACCACACAGAATAAGATTTCAGAACTACAACCTATGGAACTGCACAGCAAAAGACTGTATATCTTCTATAGGAGAGACCTTCCCCCTTGCAGTGATTTAGGGAAGACTATATGGAAGCCTATATGACTGCGCACCAAAATTTCTGATGCAAGTAGCCATATGGCTGATGAAGTTACCATGAAGCTGGATGCTTATTTATCAAGAGGAAGCCAAAGTGATGGTGGAGTGTGCCCAATTTATTAGCCTCTGATATTGTATCCCAAAGGAAGTACTGGAAGCCCCATTACTTGGAACATTTAAAATTCAGTGGGGCAGCATATGAGAAAATGTTTCCTAAAGAACAATTCTGGACTGGAAAAGTGTTGACTAAATCTTCAGATGACAGATGTGATCCATATTATCAAAAAACATGTGAGAACCTTTCACATATTCAATGGAAAGTGCAAGAGGAATTCAGGGATGCAGAACTTAACAAACCCAACTCATATGTAACCAGCTCGTTGGGGGTTTATGCCCTTAACTCTTGTGAAAAGTGCCATATATCTTTAATGGCCAAGACTCTGATTTCACATCTCATCCAGACGGCATCTCTCTCTCTTCATTCTCATAGAGCTATAACCATTTTTCAAAAGCCAACTTAGTTTCAAAACCCAGCTCTTTTCATATTACTAACAAAGACTGAGGGAAAAGGAAATTTAGATCCAGAAATGTGTGACTGACTCATCCAGAGTGGGAAGGGCTGGGTACAACTGGCAGAAACATTGCATCTTCTGAGGTATATAGTCAGGAAATTTAACAGACAACCAAGAAATCTCATTGATCAAATTAGATTTGTCCTTATTTTTTAAGTACACTTCCTAATTAAAAAAATAAGCATTGCTTATTTTTATTTTAATGGATTATCTTTACCTAAATTTTAGAACAATGCATGAATGTGTATAGCCATCCTTATTGCAGACGACTAGTGCAGTTTGTACAAATAAAATCGAATCACTTCAAGATAAAGTATATGGCAATGGAGGCACCAAGCTGGGAGAGGGAGGAGGTCACATATCTTTAAGATGCAAATTGGAAATAAAGCATTGCAGAAATGGAGTTCTGCTGATTTTGCTGAGAAGGTACAAACCATTCTTCACGTTTTTAGACCTCCTCAGGCTTGTTACTTTGTTTCATAATTTGTTTAACATGAATGCTCTCAGAACCGATTAAGAGGGGGTGATGAGCGGTGATGTCTGGAGGACTGAACAACCCATTGGGAGTTAGGAAAGCCCTGAGCTCTAATCTCAGCTCTTTTTGCTGATTTGCTGTGTGGCGTTGGGCACACCTCTTTGTGGCTCAGTTTCACTATCTGTAAAATGGGGATAACACCTAGCTCACAGTGAATTGTTGGATTACTTAAATGTTTGTTCAGTGCTTTGAACATGTAGGTGCTAAGCGTAATTTCTAAAAGAAGCTAAGGTTATTTGCTTCCGGAAGTACACTTATGATGGAAATTTTTATTATACCTGCTACACAGAATTATGATATAGCTATAAATATTTGACAAATCCATTCCTATGTCATTGTACGTGAAGAAGTTAAGCTTTTCTTTTAAAAAGTCTCTACCCCTTACAGATGTCAAGAACACATTTCAAACAGAAACCAAGTGTGACTCAATGCAGTATTCCTTTCCTTATTCTGTAGACCAATGGCTCCAGTGCCTCCACTACTGCTCAGAGTTTTGCAAAGCAGCAATAAGATGACATTAACAAGATTCTGGGTAATTTTCACTGCTGCTAATCAAAGCCCTGTGGACAGCAATGAGAATGTCAGGTTCACAGTGTCACTGCTGCTACTTAGGAAAGCGGAGGCAAACACTGGCATTATTAACAAAGAGGACCTCAAGACTTATTCACAAAGTAGGACCTCAAGGCTGAGTGAGGAGCCAAGTCACACAAACCCATCCAGGTCATAGCAGTCAGGAGGCACTGGAAGGGGAGAAGAGAAAGTAAGCGCCTTCTTTCTTCCATCAGCTAGAAAGGGGATAAAGCTCAAATATTGTCAGCCAGGGGCTGTTGTGGAAGATGAAGCTCTTGAGCACTTTGGTAGACATCCCAGCACCCTTCAGCTTCCCTCAAACTGGCAGCAACAGCATGTTGCCCTGAGACCTTGCTAATGGTATCACTCATCTTTTCATATCTACCTTGGGCTGTTAGATTTAGTGTTCCAGCTAGTAGGTGTCTAGTACATTTTATAAATATATTGCTGGAGATTTAATATCGGTTACCCAGTTGCTTGTTGGATGGGTGATTTGGAGTTAGATACTGTGACAGTGTGCTATCAGCTGCAGCCTGGAGAAGGCTGCAGGTCCATCTGAGCAAAATTATATACTTTTGGGTGGGAGATTATGAGCACCTGGGTGACAATCACTGTGTTAACAAGGTAATTGGGGAGAATATAAGGAAAGGAAACAGGAAGCAAGGGGAATGCAAGAGGAGCTCAGAAGGAAGCTCAGAGAGTGAATGAGGACTGCAGGAAAGCGTGTTGTTGCTATAAGCCTGTGTTGCATGTTATTGTTATGTAATAGAGAAAAAATGCACACTTTGGTTAAAGATAAAGAGCCTGGTGTGCATTTGTGACTGAAGAACCATCTGAACAGGCGGGGCAGTGAGGTCCACCAGGTCGTGATGGAGATGCTCTGTGACAGATATACATCTTCAGCAATTTGTGGACTGAACTAAAATCAAACTTCTTAGACCAGGCCATTCTCATTATAAAGGAAATAAAAGTTCAATTTTTGCTGGTCGTCTTAAAAGTTCTACATTACGGATGCAGGGTGGAAGAAAACTCTAACTGAAACAGAAAAGGGCTACTTGTTCATAGTGCTTGAAACAATATCCCTCTCTTGGAAACCTGAGCTGAAAACTGGACAGTGGATTTGACAAATGAAAGATACAGGCAGTCCTCGGACTTATGACACAATTGGTTCCTGAAAATTGCGTCAGAAGTCGTAACGTCGTAACTCGGAACCGCAATCCACTCCACTGCAGGACCGAACATTGTAAAGTCAAAACCAATTGTCTTAAGTCGAATCAGGGTGTCAATTCAGAAACATTCTAAGTGCTGATCGTTATAAATTGAATGCTGTAAAGTCGAGGACTGCCCGTATTGCTGTCTGAGAGAGATTGCTAACCTTTACGGAAAATGTTAAGACCATGACCTACAATGGACATTATTCGGGGATCTGTTTCAAGGCCTGTGATGGGGTGTTCACCTCACACCAGCCCCAAAGAGGTGAAGGAAGCTGAGAAAGGGGCCAGTTCATGAGATAAGCCACACATGAAGAGTTTAGGGGGCAGAAGCAATCCCTATTTGGAAGATGGAGTTCAGCTGAGCAGAGACTGGGCTGGTATAAAGCCAGAATGCAGGCAAAAGAAATGGCTGCAGCGAGGTTGTCTGCAGCCACCCTCTGTGCATGACAGAGGGAAGGACCCTGGGACACTGGCCCCAAGGGAAGGGCATATCCAGAAGAGAGAAGAGTGGAGAAGAATGCCTGTGGGAAGTGAGTAGGAAAATCGCCCAGAGAGAGAGCAGCAAGGTTTGGAACTGAGCAGCTGTTGGCTGTGTGTTGTAGGGTCCCTGGGCTGGAATCCAGAGTAGTGGGCAGGCCAGGTTCCTCTACCAGCCATGGACAAAGTGGACAGCAGATCCAATGAGATTCTATACCCCAGAAGGGGAAACCACATAGTGACCTGTCTGGACGGCCAATTCACAAAAAGGAAGCTGCAGTCTCTGGAGTGAGGGAGGGGCCACAAAGTGAGAGAGAACATCAAGGGCTGAGAGACTGCAAGGATCTGTTTCTGTTTTAAAAAATGCACAACGTCTGCAGAAGTGTAACTAATGATAACCTTCTCCCTCACCCTCCTTTGGAGGAAACCCTATAATAAGAGCTTCCCAAAATGTCAAATAAAACTTGTCCAATAACAGGTCTTCTTTGTTCATTTACCATGTCTCCTTTGATATGCACAGATAATAAAAGTTAATGAACAACTAAAAGGTAATATATACTAGAAGTCAACACTAATTTAGCACAAATATGTCTGGATAAATAAAATGTCATAATGTCACAGCTGTTAAAACAACAGAGTACTCATACTTCCATTCCTGACTTGGCTCAGTCAACTAACCAGTTGGGATATGAATGACGGGTTTATACCCCCAATTATTCCCTGATGAGTTAGCTCAGAATAGTGTTTATACTGACATGACTGAACCTGAAGGTGGTCTAGACAGAGATATATGGAAAACTAAGTGCTTCCATAAACCAACGTCAATGTGCACATATGTTTTCGGGTACAAAATACTCAACTGTATTAAGTAGTAACAATAGTGACACAGTAAAATCTAATAAGGTGTAATCCTGTAGGACACAATTACCTGAGTAATCCTTAATAACGTGAGTCATCCCAAGTGAAAACCTTACTAAATAAGGTTGCGAAGGGCAGACAATTATGAAATTTTTATCATCTCCATTCAACAGCTGGGGAAACTCAGGCACATAGAGGTGAATGACTTAACCAAAGTAATACACAATGCACAAGTGAAAGATTCAGAAATAAAACCCCATGAATCCTGGCTTCTTTTCTCGTCCTTTGGACACAAGAACATCCTTCCTTTGACAATATATTTTCATAGGTAAATGCAAACTAATCATCTGAAGATTTGTTACATTTTTATCATTATCTCAACATACTGTTTCTTCATTGTATTGAAGAAGATGCTTATTAAACCATACAACAAGACTATCTTTGGAATCTTTAGGTTTGTCAGTTGCATGAAAAACCAACGCTTTTTCAGAACAAGAGATCAGCTAGTACATCTACAATGGTCACAATTCATTCCCAGAAGAAAAATGTGGGGATAACTTCTAAGAAAAAAAAGAAAACACTTGTACACTCTTCAGGTTGTGCTCCAGCAACAACCCCAAAAGTGGTGTTCATTTAAATCACGCAGAGGCAGCTATGCACTAGAGACTGGACTCTGCAGGCTCTATCAGTGAGAAGTCAAGGATTTATCATACTTGCCCTGCTAATTAGCCAGAGTGCCACTGTGCTTTCACTAGCATCACTCAACTTTCTTTTTAAATTTGGTCTTTTTTTCTGCAATTAATTTACATATTTCTAAGTCTCTCATTCCCTACCATGTTTTATTTATGATACAGACCTTCCTGATAGTAACTTTAATATGAAGGAGGTAGTAATTAGTGTCCATATCTGCTAGGTTAATCCCTTTCTCCACACTGTTTGCAGAGAAGTTTAAGGTAAGTAACAGTTTACAGTCTATATTAGGTTTAATTATGCTTAATGAGAGTTATTGTCTCTCCTTACTAACTACACCTCAGTCTGTAGCTGGAGCTAGATAAGTTTGCTTCCCAACCTCATTCTGAAATGCTAATAGTGCCACTGTGCACTATATGTACGGTGCTTTAGTCCATAAAACTACTTCAGGAGAGCCAAGCAAGTGAGGTACCTGTTTCAACACAGATGCCCTGGAACCAGTGCAGGTTTAAAATACTGTCAGCTTTCTGTGAGAAGCAAGTTTCATTATCCAGCTCTTTAATGTATCCAACACATTGAAAAAAAGAAAAAAATTACCCCCTAAAAGCTTCTCCTCCCAGTCTGTATAGCTGGTTCCCAGGAATGTCTCCTGTATAAGTTATTACCTCCTTTCAGTTCATCTAAATTCTAGTTCAATAAAAATGTGCTAACACTTAACACCTCTAAGGGAAATAAAAAAAAAAGTTTAAGACTTATTCTACTGTTCATCCACCATGGGTAGGCATTGTATGTAACTAAAATAGCTTTAGGGACAGGTTATAACTGCACCAAGATGCGTTAAGATCTTTTCAGATTAGAAATGGTCTCTAGCAAAATCCTAGATCCAAACACACTCAGGTTTTGGATGTTAATAACTAGGGTCTGCATCACAATACTGTGGTTTGAGCCTGTGTTCCCTTAAGAGAAAAGTATGGATTTGGGGGTTGTTCCTTTATACTCTGCAATTTCACATTTTATTTTTCCTTCATGGCTTCATCTGTTATCCCTTTGGGGAAGTTTCTGTGATGTTGCTTATTTACATATTTCTAATAACCTATGAAAATGTAGGCCCTTTGACTCTCTGGGGTGCTTGAATGTCCCTTATGGATATTGACTTTACAAAGGAAATGTCTGAAAACAAAAGTGCTCTTGTTTGCCATGAGAGATGGGGCCAGGATGATAACAAAACTGTTCTGAAGCCAAAGAAGCTCATCCTTTTGATTTGTCCAGAGCATTCCAGAAAGTGAGCTCCGTATGTAGTTCATGTCAAATAAGTGTGAAGTTTGCTCAGGCTTAGCTCAGGAATTTTTTCTGCCTGGTGAGAATTCTGCATTGGGTCCATGGGTTATTTCCTTACTTTTCCTCTGACAAAAATTCATGAACACAAAAATCTCTCTTTAGAAAACTCTGTGGTTAAAAACAAACAAGCAAAGGGCTCATTCAAATCTCATATATAATCAAACAGTTCACTGTACTATTTAAATACTCACCTGTTATTTGTAGCTACTGTAAATGTATTGCCATGGCTAAATGTATTGTCTGATCGGTATGTGAAACCTTGTAATTCCATTAAAGGTGGCCTGCATCAGTATCCTGAACTTTTTGGTGGGGAGTCAAAATCCAAACCCAAATGTCACAATTAGGGCCTCACAGGTATTTCTCTAATAGACCAAAAGGGAATCCAAAACACAAACACCCCTGTATTTTGAGGGAGGTTTGAAATGCGCTCTCCTACTGCGACCCAGATTTTGCAACTCAGTCCCACTCTGATTTCTATATTTGAAAAGAGCAAAACTTGAACATGCAGGACCACATTTAGCTCTGATGCCACACTGCTGATTGTGTTAGTGCCACTCACAGGGTACGTCTATACTCCACCTGGGAACATGCTTCAAGCGCAGGTAGACAGACACGTGCTAGCTCTGCTCGAGTAGTAGTGTAGCTGGAGGTAGCACAAACAGCAATGCAAGCTAGCCGCCTGAATACAAAGCTGCCCAGACCCTCTGGATACATAAGTAGGGAGCTAACTCCAACCACTACCCATGTTACCATAGCTAACTGTTATTTTTAGTGTTCTAGCTCAAGCAGAGCTACCACATCTGTCTGCTTGTGCTGGGAAGCACACTTTCGGTTGCAGTGTAGATGTACACATAGTGACAATGTAAAAACAACTGTCTGTGCAGTGACAATATGTGATTCTTCTTGCTCACGAATGCTAATATCCAGATAAACACAGAATCTATTTTGTGAGATAGATAGATAGATAGGATGTACACTGAAGTAGACACCAGATGTAGAGAGGGTCATTTTATTGGCTGAGATCAAAATTGAGCAGCCAGCTTAGTGTAATGACTTGCAATGCTACAGAATGACTATGCAGATCTGGAAACATGAACAGCTCACAATTCCAAGACAGCACAATGAATGATCTGAATGGAGAATGAAAACATGCAGCACAACTGTCTAATGCTAGTCAAGGGAAAGTGCAAAATACTCCTTACCTGCTGCTGCCTTTCAGTTACTGGCTCTGAACCATAAACAAAACCCAGGCAACTGAACAATGAACCCCTGTACTATAGCAAAGACCTAAAGAAACTAAAGTTGCTTGCCAGCATCTGTAATTTTCTTTATCTATTTTCTCCTTAGAAGTCCATGTGTGAAGCTCAGAACCTTGGAAAGCAAATCATTCTAGGAGAGAGCCACTTCACATATGCAGTTGATCACTAACATTAGAAGCACATGTAGGGCTTTTCTCTCTCTCAGAGAACTGAGGCTCTGAGGAGCAATGAAGCTAATTAGTTCCCCCCTTGCAATGTTACCTCCACAGATCTAGATAAATTCATGGAGGACAGCTCCATAAATGGCTATTAGCCAGGATGGCCAGGGATCTTGTTCCAAGCCTCTGTTGCCAGAAGCTGGGAATGAGTGACAGGGAATGGATCACTTGATGATTACCTGTTCACTCCCTCTGGGGCACCTGGCACTGGCCATTGATGGAAGACAGGATACTGGGCTAGATGGATCTCTGGTCTGACCCAGTATGGCCACTCTTATGTTCTTATTTCTATCCTCAGAGATTAGCTAGCTGTAACAATACACTCTGGGAAGAAGAATACTTAAAGATGAAACACATAGCAGCCCAACAAGGGGCATCTCCCAGACTTCCACAGTGCACGTGGGTGACGATCCTATTTTTTGTAGATTCAAGAGTCCCAACAAGACTAATCCTCCCAACATATATCCAGGAGACTCTACCTGCTGGTGTGCTGAAACCACTACCTATCATGCTAACCAATACTGTCCAGTTGTTTCCTTATGGTACACCCTCAGTCTGCCTCTTGTCTGTATCCATCCATGGTCTATTGTCTTATATTTAAATTGTGAACTCTTCAGGGCAGGGACCATCTTTTTGTTCTGTGTCTGTACAGCGCCTAGCACAATGAGATCTTTGTTCATAACTAGGTCTTCTAGCAGTTACAATAATGCAATAACATAATAATAATAATAATAATAACAACAATAATAATCTCCTTAATTAGACTCTTCAGAACAAGATTCAAAGACCTCCTTTGATCATCAGCATGGTAAGGACTAGATGCATCTAGTGTTGATTGAGGAGCTCATCCGGGAAACTTACCATTTTCTGCTCTGTGGAATTCCAAGGAGGCTTATGTCATGTATTGGAACTCTATGCTATATGCACAAACAAGGTAAAATTCACCCTCAAGATGCCTATTATATGTTTGCGTATTAGCAAAGAGTTTGGTGCTGGGGTGCCATATTTTATCACAGAGTAACTAGACTGCAGGAATTCCTCTCTCTTTATACCATTGGTGAGAGGCACTTATAAGGGAAGGCTGTCACAGTGGGGCTTTGAGCCTTTGGGACAAAAGGCCTAAAGAAGCTGAGCAGTTCCAACTCTCAAAGAACACAGCAAGCACCATTAGGAGATCATTTTGATGTGCCCATATCTAGCTCTGCAAAGATACTTTAATGCAGATAAAAGAAATGTACTTTTCATGCTCAAGGACCCAAGTTCTCTCCCTGTTGGTGGCCTGGGGTCATTACTTCAGGATTTTTTTTTTTATTTTTTTTAACCCATCCTCTGGACTGACTACCAAGGTTACTGTTGTTGGCCTCTTGCCAGCAAAAATTAAATTAGTGTTCAGCTGCCTGTTTTCCCCCAGGAGATTCTGACCACTTCCCAGCATCTTCTCTTCCACCTTTAAAGGACCTCTTCTCCTCTTCATACAAAGGGACATATGCACTGAAGACCCATTAACACTAAAGAGAATTATGCAGATAAGACTCCAAGCACTTGGAAGGGAAAAGATAATATAGACTTTACCCATTCTAAGTCTGAAAGCCCAAATGCAGCTCTGAGAAAACATCTTCCACTTAAACCTGTAACATGAGGCTGCCATTTCAGTGGTCCAGCCCACACACATGTTGGATTCTTGATGTCTCCAACTCTACCATCTGCCATTTTATTTGCTTTTCTCTTTCTTTTTTAACCCTGTTGCTGGTAGCACTATTGTAGTTACTGCATAACTTGAATCAGCCTTGACTGAAAGTCTTACAAATTAACTTTGCACCTGAAGGATACACTAGATAACATTATAACACTGCCACATAGGTCCTTGAATCAAATCCAAGAAGAAAATAACTGTCTGATTAAAAAGAGAGAAAGGAAAAAAAGAACCCATAACTCATCCAGCCAGCAAAAGATACGGCTGTTGAAGTTTGTGGGATGCAGCAACATGCTGAAAGCAAAAATCCCAGACTTCCTGCAGGAGATGTTTGCCCCTGCCTTTTACAGCAGCTCTCTCTGTCAAACCAAGTTCTTATATTGGTAGCCACAACTGCAGTGTCTGAATGTCTGGTGGTTCTATGGATGCTCCATCAATAGCACTTGCTCAGTGAATGGCAAAAAAGCCACTTCCCTGAGCTAAGCAAGTTGTTTACTGATTGAAGCTAGTTTGCTCCATGCAGACACCACATCAGCTAAAGAGCAACATTTTAAACTATTCTTACACCTGGGCACAGGCATCTTAGTAACAAAATGACTGCTTGTTACTGGATGATTTCTCATCCTTGCTGTTGCAGTACATGGAATCACAGAAAGAGATGACCAAAAGGAATCAAGTACACCAAAGTTTGTTAACCCTGCACAAATGCAAATAGTCATGTAGGACACACCTGCCTGACACTAAGAGACAGTCTGTGGACCACAGGAAGATGAAAAAACAAAGTACTCTGAAGGAAAATTCCTTCTTGACTTATAACCTGGCAATTAGTTCAACCATGTGCATGTGAGCAAGGTTCACTGTGGTTTACTATCTAATTCCCAATAAACCCCAAGTTTCCATTGATATCTAGTCATAGTCCACAGTTTTCCTGAATCCCAGTGGTTTGAGTTCTGGTAGATTAGGACAGAAGTGTTGTCCTGTTCACTGCACTAGTGCCAGCTCACAATCCTCAAAAATCAACACAGCTCAGGGGCAACTAATCCTAAAATGTTCTCTAAGTCAGCCAAAACCTTAGAATCCTGTGATTCCATTCTTCCACTAAAGTTGGCTGAGGAGCAACATCACAGCAGAGTTTTGCATAAAGAGATCAAACATTTTTGCATGTGGTTTGAGAAATGGCAAGGAGAGGGGTAACCCTTTTTTCCCCCAAAAGACAAACAGGTTGACAGAGACTGGCCCAGAACTATTAGCTTTACCGGAACATATGCTGAAGAATGCTGCGTATATAAATATGTGTAAACAGAAATATACACACACAATGCTGAACTTTGTGTCCGCGGCCTGACTGCGGTTGCCCATGTTCCCTAGGCAGTGATCAGTTATGAGGGAACAGGAAAAAGTTACAATGTAATGATTAACTAGCGCACTGGGCTATTATTCATGGCAGGTATAACAGCAGCAGCCACCGCAGCAAAGCTGGTCACCTCTCCCCATCAGGCAGTCCTGCCACCCTTGGCTGGATGCTTTGAACCAACCAAGGTAGGAAAAACAGCAAACTCCAGTGCCAGCAAAAGTAAGAAGCCGATTTCTCCATCTCGCATATGAGGAACAAATCTGCAGGGATGACAGCTTTCCCTTTAGATTGCCATTCCTGATGTTTACACGATGTGACAAATACCGATATCACTATTTACGAGCTATACACAGCAACATTACTGATACTACCTATCTAGAATTAACCCCTACACTGCTGCAAGTGAATGACTTTAACAGTAGCTGGCAAGTATCAATATTGATAGGCACGGCTATGGTGGCAGGGCTTGAACAGATGGTCAAAGTGTGTCTATTTAACTGAGGGGATAGTCTGTGGATGCCTCTAAATAACCCTGGTCAGCCCAAAACCAAACGTATCACAGCCACTCTTCTTCACTTTGTTTTTTTACCTGCAGCTCACAGCCAACTATGGAACAAAAGGAAGACAAGCAAAGAAAGCCAAATCAGGGAACTCATAACCCTTAGTGCAACCTCTCCACCAAGGGCTTTTTAAGAATTATAAAGCAGTACATTAAGGGGAATCCCACCACAAAAACAGGTGTACTTGTCCCAGGGTTATCTCAGAACACAAACACCCAGCACTAATGTCTCATCTCCAGTGTTAGGAAGGTGGAGTCAATCTACCCTATTCTAACTTTGTCAGTGATTTCACTTTCCAAAGCTATGTAGAATTACACAGACAAACTTCTAAGTTACAACTTTATTTTTTATTTTCCAACAGAAGCTTTGGCTGTTTATTTAACAAGACCTTGAAAGAAACTATTTACCAAAAAGCAAATTCTTCCTTCAACAAACTCTCTCCCTCTGAAAGGCTTTGCTCTGTGTGTGGATTATTCATTTACTTTAATGATTTTAAAGAGGCAGTGTTAGGATGGGGAGGAGTGAAGAATACACAAAACAGAAGTACTTTCTAGAACTAGTTATTATAAGAAAATGTTCTGTTGTATATGCCCTGTCTCAAATATGCTCAAGGAAAAAAATAGGATTTTAGAAGCCATTTTTTCAAAAGGAGCATTGTTGGAGAATCTGGAAGCTGCTATGCCCATGCTATCTCTTGAAGAGCACTATATAATGCGGTTTGTCCTACATGGCCAGGTCATCTCATTCTGATCACAAACAAAGCAATAAATAATCCCTTTCTCTGGCCTTCAGAGAAGCCTAAAATGTTGTTCCTGCCCATGCCACCTAAATACAGGAAATAAACACCCACCCATAGGAGAATGGTAACAACAGCAGCAAATTGTCATCTTTCATTGTCATAGAGCAGGGGTCGGCAACCTTTCAGAAGTGGTGTGCTGAGTCATCATTTATTCACTCTGATTTAAGGTTTCGTGTGCCAGTTATACATTTTAACATTTTTAGAAAGTCTCTTTCTATAAGTCTATAATGTATAACTAAACTATTGTTGTGTGTAAAGTAAATAAGGTTTTTTAAATGTTTAAGAAGCTTCATTTAAAATTAAATTAAAATGCAGAGGCCCCCCCCCAACTGGTGGCCAGGACCCAGGCAGTGTGAGTGCCACTGAAAATCAGTTTGCGTGCCACCTTTGGCACGTGTGCCATAGGTTGCCTACCCCTGCCATAGAGCTTAAGGTGACAAGGACCACCAGATCACCTAGTCTGTCTGATTTCCTGTATATCAAAGGCTGCCACCCTTATAGCAAGCCCAACAACCACAATTAGACCGAAGGATTACAGCCCTCAGGATACTAAACTATAGTATGCCACAGGCAGAGAACAGGAGGGACCCAGGTGCATCAATGCCCGAGGTGCATGCAATGACAGGGAAATGATTAAGTGAGATTCCATGTCTATTGTACATATGGATGTATTGGACACAGTGACCAAGTTACGGGGGAGAATTCAGAGGGCCACAATGAAATACACAACTGAGGCTGAAAATCAGAATAGAAATAGAAGCCTTTTATAAAAATCATCTGAACAGTCAAATCTCTCTTTCTGTCTCTCTCACACATGCACACACACAATTTTGTGCTTCCCCTCGCTAACTGTTGTCTTTGGCCCATCTAGCCAATTGGCTAATGGATGCACATGCCATAAGGTCATCCCTTAGGAGACATAAGAGCGTGGGTGGTTGGACATTGTTATCTGCAGACATTTGCGGAGGGAGGGAGCAGAAGGGAAGAGGTATTGAGCTTGGAGACTTGTGCAGTATTTTCTTACCTTGAAATGTTATCATATGTTTAAATTTGACAGAGGACACCAGAGCAGAACACCCCAAAGGTTTGAATTCTAATTTGTACTTCACAGCCCCCCCCCCGCCCACACACACCTCTGTATATAAAGCCAAAACAAAAGCCCTGGATCCAAACATCCCTAAACTTTGAAAATGTTCTGTTCTGGATCTCAAGCAAAAAACTTGTCACCCAATCATAGGCAGTATTCATTAAGGTTTCTGTAATCAGCTGTGTAGCAAATTAAACCACGTTCCATATATCTCCAAAAAATAAAACATAGGGGAACAGGTGAATTAGGAGTTCGCACCACCCACCCCTGCAGCATACTGGGGTCTTAAAAATCAAGGGGAAAATTGATTAGATGCATCTGGAAAACAAGAAAACATCTTCCCTGGGCAGCTTCAAATGCCATAAATCTCCCAGTTTTCAACAAGTATTCCTGCTCTTTGATCATACTTCCATATAGATTTATAGCTCATCTGCACTGCAACCATGCTCCTTGTAATTAGAGAGATAAAAGCAGGGAGAATTAAAGGGGTGGGATAACAATTCTGCACTATGTTGGCCACAGTTGGTGCCCAGATCTTTGGGCTGCTTGCTTTAAAACACAAGTTGTTGCTGAGGTTTGATTTCAGAATCTTGTCAGTTTTGACATTCAGGTGAAAGAACTGTTGCTGGCTTCTGAACAATCTGCATATCGTATTACTAAATAAAATGTCTGAGGTGGGCCCAAGTGTGAAGAAATTATAAGTGAGAGTTCATGCACTCCATACCACACTTATGTACATACTCAATACTACACACACACATATCTGTTGGATCTCCTGTCTCCCTTCCTCCTGCAATGTAATCTGCAGTTTACTTCTCCGTAATAAATTATATGACCCATCCTTTTCTAGCTGGAAGGTTTAACCGTGCTTGTAAAGAGAAAAATGATAACAGTCCATTCTTCTTCATGCCTTACAGTTAAGGACCTACCAAAACTGTAGATTTTTTGTGGATAAATAGAAATAAGAATTTTGCTTCTCTCAAACTGCCAGATGATTGGGGAAGATCACACAAACCTAACACATTTTAACAAATATTTTCCCACACTTTCAGCAAAAAAGAAATTAAAAACTATGTCTCCAATCCTGCAAACACGTAAATGCTTGCTTAACTTTAAGCACTGTGATTAGTCTTACTGAGTACAACAGGACAACTCACTGTGTCTAAAGAGAAGCCATGTGTAAGATTTTGCAACAAACTTTGTTAGCCGCATTTAAATACATAGGACTAGAATGAGTCTTTAGGTACAGTCTTGCATAAGTGGTGAGGAGCAGATGCAACTACCCCATGGGGAGCTCAGGAAAAGAATTGTCTTTCAAAGTCTAAATTCCCTACCTTGTCCCTGGGGAAAGTAACTCATTACAGCAACTTAACAGATTATCAGCTTCTTCCATGGACCAGCCACCAAAGGTGGGAGAAGAAATGTAGGGTTCCCCCCATTTCCCATTCCCTATCTGATCCTTTCTGGACAAAACACACAAACCACACAGACTTGGTTCTCCCTCTCTATACCCATCTGCAACCAAGATGTACAAGAGTCAGGGTTAGGGTTGCCAACTTTCTAATTGCACAAAACTGAACATCCTTGTTCTGCCTCCTGCCCCAAGGCCCTGCCTCTGCTCCAACCCTTCTCTGATGCCCCACGCCCGCTCACTCCAGCCCCCCTCCCTCAGTCGCTCACTCTCCCTCACTCTCACTTACTTTCTTTAATGGGCTGGGGCAGGGTGGATGGGATGATGTGGGCAGGGGTGAGGGCTCCAGATGGGGGTGCAGGCTCCAGGGTGGGGCCAGAAATGAGTGGTTCAGGGTACAGGAGGGGGCTTTGGGCCGGGGCAAGGGATTGGGATGCAGGAGGGGGTGTGGGCTCCAGGAGCGGGCTCAGGGCTGGGGCAGAGCGTTGAAGTGCAGGAGGGGATGTGGGGTGCAGTCTCCAGGTGGGAGTTTGGGTGCAAGAGGGGGTTCCAGACTGGGTCAGGGCATTGGAGTGCGGGAGGGGGTGCAGGTTCCAGGAGGGAGTGTGGGTGCAGGAGATGGCTCAAGGCTGGGGCAGGGGGTTGGGGTGCCGGAGGGGGTGTGGGCTCCGGGATGGAATTTGGGTGTAGGAAGGGGTCCCAACCTGGGGTATGGGGTTGGGGTGCAGGTGGGGGTGCAGGATCTAGGAAGAAGTTAGGGTGTGGCAGGGGTCCCGGGGCATGGGGTTCAGGGTGTGGGCTCCAGCCAGGGCTTGCTTACCTCAGGCAGCTCCCAGTCAGTGGTGCAGCGGGGCTAAGCCAGGCTCCCTGCCTGTCTTGGCTCTGCACTGCTCCTGGAAACAGTCACCGTGTCCGGACCCTAGATGGAGTGGCCAGGCAGCTCTGCACAGTGCACACTGCCTGCCCCCACAAGCACTGACCTCACAGCTCTCATTGGCTGCAGAGGCAGCACTCAGGGTGGGGGCAGGGCATGGAGCTTCCTTGATCTCACCTGCACCTAGGGGCCGCAGTGACATGCCCGTCGCTCCTGGGAGTGGTGCTGACCGGAGCTGCCAGGGCCCCTTTTTGACTGGGCATTAGGGTTGAAAATTGGATGCTTGGCAACCCTAGTTGGGGGGGAGGGGAAGAAGTGGGTCTTCCCCCTATTTATGACCCTGTGCAACAATGCAGTACCAGGCCACAGTCTGGCCCTTACTTCTAAAACAGTGGAAATATGTGCTGCAAATGCTAATTACAACAGGGCAAATGACTGATAATTTAAGAGAGATAAGGTAGGTGAGGTAATATATTTTATTGGACCAACTTCTGTTGGTGGAAGTGACAAGCTTTCAAGCTTCACAGAGCATTTCTTCAGGTCTGGGAAAGGTAACCAGAGTGTCATAGCTAGCAGTATAGTTAACCAATTATACTTTTTAATATGTTCCTGAATTATCTACGCATTATTCTCTTAAATTTGTTATTGAATATTATTTGAATAATTTTTACTCTGTACCTCATTGGTGAGCAGGTCATTACGAACACTTACGTTCAGAAGACAAGATGTTTCTACTGGACACATAAATCATGCTGTTTTCAGACAAGATAAGTAGCTCTCAGCATCTTGTTTCAAGTCCAAATACTTACGAATAATAATTCAAAAGTTGCTTTCTGTGAATATTCTCTAATATTTTCTTAAAATATGCTGTTTTCACAGACAGAGCTGCTTATAAATTAGCTCACTCAAATATTTGTTAAAAGGGACAGGAACACTACAAAATTACATTGTGTTTACGAAGTTCACGTTTTAATAAGTAGGAAGATTATCAATTTTTAATATTGCCAGTGCTTTGTTATACACAGTAGTAAAATGACTGAATATTTTAATTAGTTGTTTAGACCTTATTCACTTCTCAGTTAGGCAAAACTCTTATTGAAGGATTCTTGACTGAAAAAGGAGATGCAGCATTTGTCTCACACTGAATTAATAAAACTTAAATATACAGATATATATTATTATTGAACCATGACCAATCTTTAATATTTCTGAAAATCCCATTGAATTCCTAATATTTGTGAACTCGTATTGCCTAAATTATACATATTAATGTTTATGGTGGGTTTTAATTTGTAACCTGTTCTTGCATAATTTCTGCCAAAATTTGCAAAAGTTTCCAGAAAGTTGTAATCTTTTTATTCTCTTTCTCCTGCCCTAGAATCCCTCCTGTTCTTCAAAGTTCTCATTTTTGAGCTCTCTAAAAACATCAGCCTGAGTGTGCTAGGTAAATAGCATTTTCAAGTAGATATAATGTGTACCTTTAAATGTCCAGAAAATGTTGCTTAAAGTTACCTTTTCTCTTCCGACTCCAAAGGGTTAAGAGCAGCTCCTAACACTTCTCTTTTATGCTGCTGTAAAGAAAAGAAATGCTTATATTTAGGGATTTACTCAGCCAATACCTTGAGTTTTCATAACGTTCAAATGACTCAGTGTTCAGTTGGAGACGTAGGTGGCTCACTGTGTATATATCAACATATATCCATCTGTTGGAATAAGACAAAACAAAGTCCTACACATTCACATTCAGTATGCAGGTGAAGAACATGTAAATAAGAAGCACTAGTAACGAAAACGTCACACCACACATGTACTTTACAGGGAAAAAGTTGCACAAGAATACCATATTATGTAGGCATTCACAGAGACTCTAAGGCTACAAATCTCTTCACTTTTTTCTTTAAAGTGGGGTTTTATCATAATTAGGGACAAAACAAATGCTTGTCATAACCAAAATTATACCACTTATTCTTGCCTTTCAGAAGCATTTTGGGAAAAGTTACAAGTAAATATTTTTAATAGTTCAAGAGTTAAAAAACATCACACATTTTCAAAATTGAAGAACTGGAGTCTAATGCTTTATAATTATATATATATAATTTATAAAAGACTTTGTTTTAACCTTGAAACTTTAAGATATCTAGATAGCATCAAAGTTGTTAGTTCGACTTATCATAATGGGCAAAATTTTCAAAGCTGACTGCCAAAAACTAGGAGTAGATTTTCAAAGGCACAAATGAGAATTACACACACATCTCCCAAGGACTTGCAATGGGAGTTAGGTCCCTAACTGCCCTTTGTGCCTTTGAAAATTTCCCCCAAGTTCCTAAATCCATACTGAGGCATCTAAATAAAGGTGGCTCAATTTTCACATGTGCTCAGAACTCATCACTCCAAGAAGGTAATGATTTTCCATTGCACAAAAACCTGAGACTCTTCAGAGGAGTCCAAAGGGGCTGCTTAGCCTAGTATTACAGCCCTGCCATTTAGAAGGTACTATATGCAAGTTCTGAGAATTTTATTTTTCTTACATTTTGTTAGTAATAATCCTCCCAAAATGTTATGTCAGCAAAAATTCACACAGCGCTGGAAAGAACCTTCAGTATGCTAGAGCTATAGCATTAGCACAAAGCTGAGTAACCAACCCCATTATGATTCACTGAAGATTCCCATATAGTTTTTGGAGGCAAAAATCAGGGAAGGGTTGGCAAGTCCAACACATCCACAACAACCTGATTACAGCACTAGAGTTTTTCATCATGGTAGGAAGGCATGGGAACACACAGCTGATTCCCAACTAGTATAAAACAGTTATATTCATGGCCAGCTTATAAACAACATTAACCATGCAACTGTACATGCAAAATGTGTGAAAAGTCATATTGGACATTCCAACTACAATCTTAACTCTGGCTGGATCCTAACTGCTCAAACTTTGCAAAGGTTTGGATCTAGATCTGGATCTCAACTTTTCTTTCCTGTTCCATCTGCAGTTAAAATGTCTTATAACTACAAAAGTGATGTGTTAGGTTTGTGGACAGAGTTAAGGCTGGTATTAGACTGTGCTGTATGAGTTTTCTCATAAACAGATGAGAGTATTACAGTCTTTACTTACACCATATCTTAACTGATCAATGCTTATATTTTATTAATGGTAAACATTCTTGCTATATAGTTTTTGTAATTGTTATTTTAATTGACAACCAAAGTTTACATTAATAAAACTTTATGTTTATGATGAACACTGAGTATTTAAGATGCTGAGACAAAAAGCCCTACTGAAACTGCAAGGAGTTCAAAGTCACAAGCCATCAGCTAGATTTTCAGTGCGAGCCCTAACTTCTGTTATTTATTTTTTTTACCCACAATTAATTTTTCCCATATTCCTGTGCCCACAGTTAATTGCTGGTACAAATCTTGCCATTTGGATACCTCAGTATCTAACAGCACCCACAAAATGCAAAAAGGTGACTGATATTTAGGGGGTCAGGTTGAGTCTCCTTTCAAAATCAAGTCCCATATATTAATCAAAAGTTAATTTTCAGTAGATTTTGCAATGCTGTCTCATGTTTGACTTACTACCTCCGGGTTGCAAGGCATTAATGATCTGCATATAGGCACCAAGCAGGCAAACACATAGTCTTTGTAATTTGCTGGAAATGAATGTATTTACAAGAACAAAATCAATAAACTGAACTCACTGATTTCTAAAAAAATTAACATATTGGAGTGAGATATACCCAAACACAGGAGGCACACGGGACCCAAGCACATGCTTAAACAGTCAATGTTCTATAACAAAAAAGAGATCAATTAATCTAAGCAAATTACATATTCATATAGTCCATATAGATAACAGTAACATACTGTGTTAAACTGAATTTTTCACCCACAAGCAGTAACGGACTATATGTTTGTTATATTTTATTGCTTCCTTTTCATACTAATACCAAAATAAGTGAGTGGCATAATTGACATCAGCCATAAATGGTAAATGTTTGTGACCTTTACGTACAGTACTGATAAAAAGTTTATTCAATGAATTGCAATCTGACCAAGAGAGACCAAGATAAGCTTAACCTTTCAGTTCAAGAACATCTGTGTTATTTATGTTTGCCCTAGAGTTTACTGAGATTTCAGCATCACTGAAATGGGGGAGAACCCTAGAGCATGATAACTGGGGATTCTTCTCTCCCTTTAAGATTCTGTATCAGTAGAATATACAATTTCCACTCATATTTGTATCACTTCAGTACAATTCTTCACCTAGCAAACACACAGTCATCACATATGCAAACCATTTTATTCAGTGTTTTGGGGGGAATCACTATTGATCCTGGCAAGAACACAGAAACCAAAAGGATTTCAGCCAATGATTCACTGTGTCACCACAAGCAAGTCACTTGGCTCGTCTCACACTTCAGTCAACCCAACATGAATATTAGGTAAAGCAAGACTTCGCCAAAATGGAGAATGCATCAGAGTTAAGACCTTTCTTTTCAAAAAGATGTTTGTGTGAATTTAGTACTCATGCAGCTTTGGAGCTGAAATCCTGTAGCCTGAGAACAGATATAGTATATATTTCCTAACACAGGCTCACCATCATGCATCAACCATTCACTGGGGAGGCCACTTCCAGTGGTTAGACTGTGGACTAGTTAAGTCTCAATGGCTGATACAGCCTCTTTTATGGGGCTACAAACTATAGGCCAATTACTACCAACCATGGTAGTGATATTTTTGGTACAGACACTTGTCCACTGAGAAATAGACTGAGATCTATCTAACTCATTTCAGGAGTTAAGCTTTTCTGACTGAATAAAATTTAAAATAGACTATCAAATGGCTAGTGTGAATCTACCATGTTCAATGGTAGTGGCTGGAGGATTTCAACAGTAGACTGCCAAACATAGACTTGACCTGCTGATTATAAGACAACTAATTATTGAATCTGAATCGGCTCAGTTGCAAAAGAGGAAGTTTGGCATGCTTACATAGGATGTTTAAAGGAACAATTCTCAGCGTTACAAGTCTGTTCTCAGTGTACAAAAAAATTCTTAGAAAACAGGCCATTCAGTTCCCAGTGCCAGTCTAAATTCCACCTGAAAAAGCCTATTTATTCATATTCTTCTTGGGGAAAGCCTTAGGTCAATTGTCTGGCCAGACGACCAAAAAAACCCCCAAATTTGTTAAAACACTGGCCCCATGATGGCAGAAGAGAATCAGAGAATACTTGCAGTGTCCACCACACTACCCAGCCATTACCTTTACATACTGAATCTTTAATTAAATTTAAAAGGAAAAACAGAGTCTGGAATATGAGACCTGAAATGTGTTTGTTACATTAGAAAGGTAGGAAGGAAGCCCTGGAAAGAGGCACCAGTTGCAATATACGTTTCTTTAGAGGAAAGTACCAATGCAGATAGGCAAATACTGTAAATCATATCATACTATGATAACATATGAAGACCTCAATGGTCAAGAAAATCAGACTGTTCATTCTCACGAACAGTTTTTTAAATCTTTGATTTTTTATTTACAGTTCAAAGATCTCTCTCACAATTCAGCAGCTTTGTCTTTTAAGGCCAATTACTACAAATGGCTTTTCTCACAACAGAGTGCTTTCTCTCAGCTTTGGGAAAGGTGAGTGAAAACTACCAAGTGATGTCTTCCTCTGCCAAGACCAAATGAACAGTCTGAAAGATTCAATTGATTGATTTGCTTTCGGCACCTCAGGGATTAATGGTGGGGTGGACGGCTGCCCAGCAGGGGGAAACAAACAACATATAAAACAAATCTCTTTGTCAGGATTAAGAAGATGGGTACCAAATGGCTCACAGGTTTAGTAGCGGGCTAAAGTTAGTCTAAAATCTAGCCTATGTAATAAGATGTTGTGCATAAAATTATTTGAATGTTGATGTCAGTCTGTTTCTCAGTAGTCAAGTATTCACCTTCTAATAACAAATCAGCACTATTTGGCCTGATCATTTCTAATGACAGCAAAGATGTCAAGCATTGAATGGGCCATGCGGAAGGAGCTATCTTCCACTAAAGAACTTGGCTCCTCAAGGGGCAGTATCAAGTATGTTGGTAAGGGAAGCATATCTTGCCACTGGCCTGTTGTACTGACAATGAGAATTTTAGACTTCATAGATGGCAACCTAGCACCTTACATGAAGATATAATTCAGACAACAAGACAAGACACCAAATACTTCTGTTACCACAAACTTGTATCCCATCTCCAATATTGGATAAGATTAAATCTTCTGAGTCATTTTCTTTGCTTGAGCTAAACCTGTCTCCACTCAAAAAAAGAGTCTCCCTGTTAACAAAAACCTAATTAAAATTTTACCTCATAACAAAGAAAGCTTCCTTTATCCTTAGTCACTATCATTGAATATCCTGACTCAAAGCTGGTGCTTATTCCTTGAAATCTTTATGAACCATAAGAAAATTTCTCTCAGAACACCATGTGCAGTTGGGGCTGCTCTAGTGAAAGAAGAGAGCAGAGGTTGTTGTTCAAACTAACCTCTCCCCATTCTCTCCAGCTAACATGTTTCCCCACACACATTGGTTTATTGTGTGGCTTTGTGTATCCCCTCTTCTCTATTTCCCTCTTGGCAGAAGCGTCTTTAACTTAAAAATCAGCCCACATGAACCAAATAAAATAAATAAATAAAATAAAAACTCAGCGTCTATAAGAAATACACAGTCTAACCTGCTTAATTATTAACAGGTAAACACAACACATCCTGAATTATTTACTTAATCTTTTTCAACTACAAACCTCAGACTTTTAGAGCATGAAATACGTGCTTTCTTTAAGGACAAAAACAGTTTCTTTATACAGCATTTTTAGAAGGATTATAGGCCTCTTGTTAACCCCTTGCTGCCACACTCCAACTAGTACTTCTCTGGAGTATTAAAGCATGGGACTAAAAATCAATTTGTATACCAGAGTTTGCAAGTGAATCAGCTCTTTGGTCCTGCCTAGTAAGTCTGAGTGAAAACATGATTCCTGTGTGGTTTATATGCACTGTTTCTTTAAATCTGCAGCAAGAAGCACAACAGGAGGGGGAGCCAGTGAAGGTGACAGAAGTTCTACAAATGAAGCAGAGAAAGACATAGTAGCTTTAGGGACAACCCTATTTTCTTTATTCTAGTAAAGATTCTTGTTCAATGTTAGAAGAAAGTAGCTCTTTCTGCCATATGGCATTGCTTACTGATCTGACTACTACAAATGAATGAGTTGTATCTAACTTTATCTTGGTTCATCTACATCTTCTACAGCTTGGTCAATCTTGTTCTTAAGCCTACTGCAAGAAACTTCTTGCTGGTGCCTTAAACAAAAAGGTCAACATCATATATCCCTCAGGATCTGGTCAAGCAATCTCCTAGGACTGACTTCCTGCCATGAGGTTCTTCCTGCTTCATTATTCTGCCTAGCCCAGGACTTATTGGTAGGTCTTCCAGTTCCTGATCTCATGGAATACAATCTACTGATATGTTGTGAGAGCATATGGGAAATTAGGTGGGTAACAACATCATCGTTGAAAATGTGACAGAGCATTGATTGCTGAGGATAGAGTGTGCCCTTTGAGCTCTTCTGTGTTAAAATCTCAAAGCAATTTTTTCTCTTCTCTCGCAGACCATGCCATCACACATCTGGTTGCCTTTACAGATGGGCCCAGGTCATAGTAAAGAGATAAATCATTATAACTCAACAAACGTGCTTCTGACTGGCAGGAGGCCTTTCCCAGTTACCCTTTCAACGGAAGAGATGGCATGACACCTCCTCCTTGCCTTAGTCCAACAGAACACATATGCATACAAACTGAAGTTACACAGTAAATCATGCAAAAGGCAAGTAATGCCAAAATTTGCCCCTGAACCTTAACTCTGTCTCTCCTTGTGGATAAACTTTATGATAACTCTTTAATAATATGATCACATGCTACTTCTTAAAAAACATTTTTACCACATTTAGACACAGATGATATTTTGTAATATTTTATTCTTTTCTATATATTTGTTATAATGATCCAGCATTATTTTATTGTTTCACACTTGTTATATGATGGTTTCTTCTCTGAATTTTAATAATTTTGTCGATACTCGTGCACTATACATTTTCATTCCAACCACAGCCTTCCTTGGGTGCAATTCAGGGGATGAGCCAGTTCATTACAGAGCTAACTTAGCTGCTATTTTAGGTGACCTACATATGCTAGCAAAATTTTATTGTCACTTTATGCTGTATGTGTAATATTTAGTGTGTTGTATAAGAATAGTTTACTGTATACTCATATAAATTAAATTCTGTTTGACACTCACAGAGTAATACCATTTGCTACACATATATCTAAGATTGCAGAAAATAATGATAGGATATATTGCAGATACTTGAGAAATGCTATGTAATTATTTAGTTAGGGACCATGTTATATTTCATAGGACCAAGTGGGCAGAGTTAAGATTATACAAGTAATTTTAACAGTAGCTTTTTTTTTTTTTAAACTTTCAAGCACAAACCCTCTCCTCCGAACCTTTCATACTGTCTAGCTGAGAAAGGGACAAAGTATATTTCCTAGTTGTAGAGATCTTAAGATACAAACGAACTTAATTCTTTGCACCTAACAAAGCACACAGCAGATTTCCCCTAACCTTTTTGCATCTCACCAGACTGAGAGGAATGGAGGCCCTTGACTGAGCCATAAGCGCTCTCAGTGCACTTTTCCACAAGGCACTTAAGGTAGCCACAGGCTTATGTGTAATGCAACCTTTCTTAATGTAAACAAGGAAGCTTAGCTGGGAAAAAAACCAGTAAAAAATATCCTGTGTATGAGGTGTGTGTAATTTCAAAAGGGTCAGAACTCAGCCAAATCAAAACCAAACTTCCCCAGAATATTAAAAAAGCACTTGAGTGAGAACTATTTTCTTGCCAAATTCCAACTACTTATCCTCAGATATTTTGGATGTAAAGCTGTTCAAAAATGACCCCAAAATATTTTTTTCTTTATTATGAGAAAATATATTATTTTCCACTCTCCTTGTACTTAAAAAAAGTCTGAATTAGGTACAAACTGACAGGCAACTCTGAGGTCCCCAGGGACCAGGACATTCATGGGGAGGGATAGCTCAGTGGTTTGAGCATGACCTACCAAACCCAGGGTTATGAGGTCAATCCTTGAGGGGACCATTTAGGGATCTGGGGCAAAAATCTGTCTGGGGGATTTGTTCCTGCTTTGAGCAGGAGGTTGGACTAGATGAGATCTTGAGATCCCTTTCAACCCTGATATTCTATGCTTCTGTCTCACTAAGGACTGAACTCAGTAGGACAAAATCATCCACGATGTGATTCCTCTGATTTATGGAATTACACCAGGGACATATTTGGCCAGATATCTGCATTACAATCTTTTTTGTCTCTGAAATGACTGAGCCATTATGGGTTGAAGAGACGGCACCTTCTACCACCCACTTTTGATTTGAAAAGGGTACACTAAGTGACTGTTTCTCTGAAGCCAGAAAAAACGCAGATAACCCTTGATCTCTAGCAAGTGCCTCACTCACATTTCTCTATAAACACTTGTTTTTCTGAGACTTTCTTGATGCAGGTAAACATTCACTGTGAGGGAGAGACAGTCTCAGTAAAATTCTGGGTTGAGTTGCATCCTGTCCTGGTTCTGAAACCCAAGGAATCACAGTTAAGAAAGTTGATCCCATCCAGAAAGAAGCTCTTGCTAGCACCCACAATGCTTTACATTTTTATATTTCGAAAGCCATAACTTGTCAACACATTTATAAATCCTTTTACAATGAGTTGTGCAGCTGAGCTAGAGGTTCAAGCTTTAGCAAACAGCAGACTTGTCTTCCTGCAAAACTGGGTGACCACAGCAACAGCAATGTCTTTTTTTCATGGTAAGGTATTTGTGTACCATTTTTAAAAAGGAATTTAATTGTTTATTACAATCCCTGACAAATCTCAGTTCCAAAGCTTTTCTCAATTACTGCAGTGGATGCTTGTCAAGTGACATGCAAACCATTTTTTTAATTAAAAGAGAGGGTGGAGGGGGAGAGAGAGAGAGAGAGAGAGAGAGAGACAACTTCACGTTCTTTTTCTTCCCCAAGTACTTTTCTGAATTTTTCACAAGTATTCCAACATGTGCACACACATATAACACCTAAATGGCATATACTAAAATTACAATAAAGGATTTCTGTTAACATTTCCTCTAGGAAAAAAAAATCTACAAAACCTCTCTGAAAATGCATCTTTTCCCACTTACATTCAGAGGGGACCATTAAAAATTCAATGTTTGCCACTCTGCAGTGACTGAACCACCACAATGGGTTTCTCTTAAAGTAAGTATAGGAAAATACCATAGTTTAATGCAGGTCCCTGGAACAGTGAATTTTGAATATTCAGTGGCACCCAGCATAGAAATAAATGTTGGCATGATTTGAGCTGCTTCTTTTTCTCTCTTTTTTATTCCTTGTAACAATACACTTTACTTATTTTTGATAATCATGAAAGGGTACAAATCAGTACACACAAACCAAGTAACAAGAATGAGCACAAACCCAGTGCAATACATTAAAATAATTAACACCCATATAAAAATAGCAATTATGTTAATCAACATCAATTCCTGGACAATCAAGTCAGTAGGATATTTTAGAATTTTAACATTCATTTAACATTTCATCCAGTTTTAAGGATGTTTAGATGACTGGTTTATTAACACCATCATTCAGTTCAAAGACATGGATGAAGTGTGCCCAGAGAGTGAAATATTGGTTATTTTTATTATGTTACAAGTTAGTAAATTGCTCCATGGCAAGCATGTCCCATATTTTTGAACCAATATCACAAAGTATATAGATATTCAAGTTATGAAGAAAATAACCCAAGAGAATTTACTTTTTCAGGTTAGGATTCCTTGTCAGCACTCAGCAGAGCCATGGGTATTTTATTGGGTCAAAGTTGTCTTTACAGGATAACACTACTGAAGTCAATGAATTTACATCAGGGATGAATTTAGCCCATTCTAGTGAATGCTATAACAAATTATTTTTAATTAACAACTTGTTAGTGTAAATATTTTCTTACATAAAGAAGTCTGTTTTCTTAGGGAATAGCCACAAAACCATGAACTTGGGATCTCCTGGGTTTTTTTATTGTTGCTTTAATTCTATATATATTTGTGCACCAAAATGTTTATATTTTCCTGTAAAATTATATATATATAAAATGACTGTCACTGATTTATATTTAAAACAGTTTAATGGATTAACTAGCTTTATATCCTCTTAGACTAACCAGAGGCAGATAAGGTTTCTGAACTGTATCATGTTGTACTATATTTTCAGAATATATATTATTATAATTATTAATGATTTGTATTGCAGTAGCATGTAAGGGCCCCAAGTGAGCTCTGGACCCCAGTGTGCTAGGCACTGCATAAATACACAGTGGGAGACAGTCCCCCAAGAGCGCACAGCCTAAATAGTCTGGAGACACAGCTAGTGAGAGAAAAGGAGTTCCATTAACACTTCTAGAGGGGAAACCGAGGTAAAGAGATTATGTTGCTTGCCCAAGGTCAAACAGGAACTCTGGGGCAGAGTCGAAATTTGAAATTACGCCAGGTCTACACTAGAGATCTATATTGGTACAACTATGTCGCTTAGGAGAGTGAAAAATCCACCGCCCTGAGCGACGTAGTTATATTGACCTAACGCTCTCCAGGTAGACAGCTCTATGTTGACGGGAATGCTTCTCCCATCAACATAATCGACTTTCCTTAAAGGGAGTCGCTAACTGCACCAACGGAAGATGCTCTCCCTTCTTCACTTAAGCGCTACAATGGCACAGCTGCTTTATACAGCATTTGAAGTGAAGACCTGCCTTTAGATTTCCTAAGTACCAGTTCAGCTCCTTAACAAGGCCATCCTTCTTTCTCATTAATTAATACAAACACGCACAGGAATTCCCATGATAAATCTCTGTCCCAATCAGTTTTCATTTCTAAACACAGTATTTCACATTTATATAAAGACTTTCATCACGGATCTCAAAGCACCTGGTAAGTTTGAATGAAACCTCACAAGATGCCTACGGAAGTAGGCATGTACTATCCCCTTTTTATAAATTATGAAACAAGCACAGCGACCTTAAGATACTTGCCTTGGGTAACAGCACCACAGCAAGCAATGGGGAGACCATGAGCCTCGACCTCCATCAGACATCCCGTGCTACTTCACCTGATCCCAATGTACAAACCTCTAATGCGGACTGTGGCAAAATATCTTTAACTTTAGCCCCCAAATAGTTGTTCAAACTGTAAGCACTTTGGAGGCAGGCACTCTAGATTTGTACAATATTCAGCTCAAGGAGGCCTCAATATGTTTGAGTCCATGAGGTTCAACCCCAATATAAAATGATAAATGCAAAAACCAATTCATAGCAAATCCTAAAGAAAATTTATAAAAATCAGCTACCTGGCATTGCTCTCAAATTTTACTATTCAACAAAGGAAATTCCTGGACATCCTAGTACAAATAAACCTGGCTGGGGCTGTGTGACAAAGTGGGGGATTTTCTTGTTTTTTCCTTGGTTTTCCGATGGTTTGCATGCAGAGGGGGTGGGACTCAGTGTCCCTGGGGATTACTGGCTTAACGAGGGGAGGGGAGAGGGAGTTTGTTGTTACAGAGGACTGGAAAGGGAACTGGGGACCACAGCCAATGGTCTGGAGAATGGACACCCCAGTGACTGGTGACCTGATGACCCGGAGACTCTGCACAGGAGTCGCAGCAGGTTCTGGCCAGTGGGAGGGCAATGGGCTGTAAAGAGAGGACCCCGTGACCTAACCAGCTGGTTCCAGCCAGAGAGGGCCAGAGGACAGAAGAGAGGAGAGGAGGCCCAGTGACCCTGTTTATGACCCTGTTTACCCGGAGAGAAGACAATGGAGAGGCGGGACTTGGGGCCGGTGATCTCAGATGCCCAGCAGGGAAGCAGGGGAGCTCTTGGCTGGGGAGGGGGAGCAGGCAGAGCCCACCTGGATGCAGGGAAGACGTGGATGTGCTGGGCTGAGGGAGGCCATGTCTGAGGGTCAGAGAATTTCCCGTGCTGTATTCAATGCTGAATAAACCCTCCTATTTTACGCTGGCTGAGAGTCACTCCAGTCTAGAGAACAGGGTTGCATCAACCCCTTCAAGGGGTGGAGGCCTCGAGGGTCCAGAGTGAGTGGACTCCCTGAGGGGGCCCACGGCAAGATACAGGTGTGCTAAGGCTCAGAGAGGTGCGGCTCCAGGGGGTAGAGGGGCTTAACCCTGAGAGAGAGTGGACCCCTGGGAAGGGCTGTCTCACTGAAAGGGGTTCCACTCACAGACCGCATGGGGCCAACAGTGGGCATGATCTGTGAGTCCGTGACAGGCTGAAATGTCTTTTCAGAATAATGGGAAATGTTTGGATCATTGTCTGTTGGAACACAAAGATCAGGCATCTGTAGTGTTCAGAAAATGTTTGACTCTCACATAGACTTTCAAGACGTGAAAATTACAGTATTAAACTGCATACCAGGGATTGAGAGTGCTGAACTCGTGAAAGTAACATTTCAAACTGCCCCTCCAAAGAGAAGACTAACACAAAACTAAAAAGATACACTCATCTTACTAAAACAGGAGAACATGCATGAAAGATACCAGCACGTACAACAAGAGAATGAGCTGCTCCTGAAGATTTCATTTTAAGTATATAATACTACATAAATACATCTTAGTGCTGTTGCCACATACAGTATGTCATGAGAAAGATTTCCCTGAAAAACACAGGTTACTGATGAAGTCACATGATGGGATACTGGAGCTTTCACTCACAGTTAGTCACTTTCTCAGTCCTAAAAGGAATTAATTTCTGCCTTCAGACATGAACAAATGATCATTCCTGAAGTGCCAAATATTGAGTGCAAGTGCAATCTTCTTCGCTCAGTTACTGGCAAAAAGCAACAGCTAAATACATGCAGAAAGAATTCAGGTCCTGATTTAGAACGCAGCAGTGAAGTGTACCGCATTAAGCTGAAGCTTATATACTCTTCATAACCCTAGCAATTAGTGTTGAGCCAGCTGCTAGAAACACCACTCTTCGACTAACATGATTATCTCTTATATCATATCTCTCTATTTATGGTCAAATTCATATGCCTGCGGTTCCCAAGCCATGGTTTACAGCATTGTCCATGTCACAGTGGAGAAGCATCAGAGTCTAGGGCAGTAGTTAAAGACATTCTCCATCTCTGATCCCTGCCTTATGGTGGGAGGAGTCTAACCACACTCCTCTGGCACAATTAGGGAGACCAGGTGTCCATTTTAAAACTGGAATACCCAGTTGAAAAGGGACCCTGTCAGCTCCGGTCAGCACCGCCAACTGGACCATTAAAGGTCCAGTTGGCGGTGCTGCGGCATTAAGGCAGGCCAGTCCCTACCTGTCCTGGCTCCACATTGCACCCCAGAAGCAGCCAGCAGGTCAGGCTGGTGGGGGAGGGGGCCACAGGGCTCCACATGCTGCCCCATGCCCAGAGAGCACTAGGACGGTGGTGCCTGTGGGCGAGAGCCGCACGCACGGACCCTCCTATCTCCCCCCACCTACTAGCGGTGGACCTGCTGGTCACTTCCGGCACACGTGCAATGCAGTGTCAGGACAGGCAGGCGCATTGCTGACTGGGACCCACCTGAGCTAAACCTGAGCCCTAAACCCCTGCCCCAGCCCTCAGCCCCCAAACCTGGAGCCCTCTTCTGCATCCCAAAGCCCTCTTCCTCGGCCCCAGCCCAGAGCCTGTACCCCCTCTCTCACCCCAAACCCCTGTCTCAACCCACAGCCCCCTCCCACATTCTGAATCTCTCAGCTCCACCCCCCGGCCTGGAGCCACCTCCTGCACCCGAAAGCCCTCATCCCCAACCCCACTCCAGAGCTCACACCCCCAGCCAGGGCCCTCACCCCCACACACACCCCATGCCCCTGCCCCAGCCTAGTGGAAGTGAGTGAGGGTAGGGGAGAGTGAGCCACTGAGGGAGGGGGAATGTTGTGGGGGAGTACGGCCTTGGGGAAGGGGCGGGACTAGGGTGTTTGGCTTTGTGTGATTAGAAAGATAACAACCCTAGGCACAATGGAACTCTCTACAATAAGGATGAAGCTTGTCTGTGGAGGAGACAGAATGTTCCCTGGGGCCAATCCGAGACTGTGGAATTAACTCCCCCAAGAACTAAATAGCATCACAAACCTCATCACCTTCTGCTCTAAGTGCAAGGCACATTTGTTTGACCTTGCCCTGTTTAACATAAATACAGAGTAACAACTATTTAAAAAAACTAAATAGATAACCCTACCAAAACTTGACACTCCACAGCACATCCTTCTCCCACTGGGGAGATGATGAGAGAACAAACAACATGTGACAGATATTAGTCACATTGCTTAATGCACTACTGGAAGGCACTCAGTTATTAAGGTGATAAGTGCAGTATATGAATCTACAGGGCTGATGGGGAAGGGAGGGAGGACAATTGTACTGGGGGCTCAAGCTCAGGGGATCCCCCAAAACGGCTTTATAAATATTCCCAGAAATAAAGAGGTTGGAACCCCAGCAAACATGATGTACCAGGACCCAAAAATAATTACATTTCTCTCAATGGGCCTATATACAGTAGAACAGAATTTCCCTCCCACTCTCTCTTGCGCGCAACTCATTAACTCAGGCTGAGATCATGGGATGAGAATTTGCCACGAAGTGCATGAGGTGCTCTAGTGTAACACAGGGACTCTCTCATATGTTGACCTTCTAATAATTCCCACTTCAGTTGACAACTGGTAATTTTCTATAGTGCCCAAAATACTATCAAGATAAGGAGTTCTGGCTAGCTGGCAACTGCCATAGATCCTCAAAATCATCTTTTCCCACCACTCCTTTACCTAGCTCACATCATGGTAGTTACAAGCAATGACGAAAAACAGAAGTTGAGCAGGTCACATTCTAATAGTTTTGTCCAACTGATGTCTGCATCCAGCCCCATAACACAGGGAACTTTCCACTTCAGGCACGCACAGAGAAGCAAGACCCACACCATAAGCAGGAATTCTCCTTATTTGTTAAATGTTTATTTTTAAGTTTTTAAGGGAAGAAAGAGAACTTCTTAAACTCTGAACTTTCTACTTTTGCTAATAATTGCCAAGATATTTATATATTAACTTTATTTAATTATTAATTTATACAACATTAAATTTATTTACAATGTATTTTTTCCTTTGGTTTTTGATTTCAGATTGGGCAGAGTGAGGGAGTAAGGCATTCAAATAAAATAAAACATTACTCGATAGAAGGCTATAGACTATGATGTATTTATCTGAGAATAATATCTATTATTTAGTTTGGAGCAAAGGTTAAACAGTGTCTTTTAAATGGCAGATTTTTTAGAAGTACAGCATGCCCCTGATACACCCAAACAGCTCTATTTTTAAAACGGGAATCTGTATTAGGCAATTTTTTAAATGTGAATTACAGTATGTAGCACAGATAATTGCTTGACTGTTTACTTATCAATTACAGAATCAGATTCTTCTACCAATAGACAAGGTAAAATCTGAGAGAGAGAGAGAGACTTTTTACATTACATTTCAATTTTAACACAGAATAGGTTTTTTAGGTCTGGACACCTGACATATAACAGGCTATCAACAGAAGACAGTTAACAATGATAACATAACAAAAATACATAACAACACTACCGCCTTCCATCACAGGATCTCAAAGCACTTTCATTAAGGCTGGCATTATTCTTACTTTACAAATGGGGAAAATCAGGCAGAGTGGTGAAAGGAGACAGCGAAAGAATGAGGAACTGAAATTAGGCATCCTAACTCCCAGTCTGTGCTTAGACCACTATATTGCTCTTCTTGAGTGAATGGCATTTCGGGCCAATTTTTGACAATACAAATTCTTGTATTTTTAAAGACCCTCTTGCACACACAACTGCACACCCACATTTTTGTGAGCAATAGCATGACTACAATCACACATCCCAGTATTTATGCTTATAGACTAGGGCCGCCCAGAGGATTCAGGGGGCCTGAGGTCTTTGGCAATGGGAGGCTCCCGCTTCAGCGGTAGGGGGTCCTTCCACTCCAGGACCCACCGCCGAAGTGCCCTGAAGACCCACGGTGGGGGCCCCCTGCTGCCAAAGACCCAGAGTGGAAGAAGCTCTGGGGGCCCCGGCCCCGTGAGAGTTTTCCGGGGACCCCGGAGCAAGTGAAGGACCCCGCTTCAGGGCCCCTGAAAAAAACTCTTGTGGGGGCCCCTGCGGGGCCCAGAGCCTGAGGCAAATTGCCCCCCCTCTGGGCGGCCCTGATATAGACAGTCATGAAGACCCTGAAAACACCATTTGTATGCATAATTTCAACAATTTGGGGGTTTGCTGTATAAAGCCTTAAATGTTTTGGATCCTGCTATTCAGGAGACTCCCTCCAAACCCATACATACCCCTCAATGTGATACCACAGCATTTCCAGGTCAGCTGGAGCCCCGTCCTATTAAATGAGGAGGAGATGATGGCAGGATGCTCACTGGAAAGGGTTCTCAACTCTTGAACTCTCACTGACAAAGTCCAGATTTGTTAACTTTCCAGATATGCTGCAAAATACATCTTTTCTCTTAGGATTTCAATGGAAGGGGAGTTGAGGAAGGGTTTAGTTGTTGGACGAAGGCACATAAACGGATTATTATTCTTGACTGTGATTATTTTAATTATTATGGGATTATTATTCTACTGTGTGATCCTATGTAGCCATTTCCTTTGTGTTTTCTGTGTCTATTTGTAATCTAATTCACAACTGTTGTATTTTAAATTACTGTAGAGCATCTAGCACTTCACACAGGTGCACTATAAATTAGGAATAAAAATCAATACAAAATAATATGTGCAAATTTTATTTTAATACACTTTTGTTCATGGATTGGGCTTCTACCCTCTGAGAAACAGTCAAAATCAGATATCAGCAGAGAAAGATATTTAGAGAAATGATATTTAATATATAATTTGCAATTTGTGTATTCCAGATACACTTCATAATGACCATGGCCAAACACTGAGCACCAAGAGAGGAACAAACCTTTTGTGTTCATGCAAAATTTGAGTGGCAGGGAAAAACACAACAGAAGACAAGGGTTCCCTTTCACAATGCAATGTAAATTAAAAAAACCATGGATACAAAAGAATAGAAACAAGAAAGATAATATACAAAACCTACACTGAACCCTCTGTAATTGCCAGGATCAAAACAGGGGCACATATCTTTACTACAGCCAGTTGATCATTATAAGAATAAATTGCAATGGCCTCTAGAAAAAAAACAACAGTATCAGTGGCTTACTTATATCCCAAATAATAAAACTCTACAAAGTTTGGGAAGCCGTGTAGAGGAGTGGCAAGCTGTCTTGCAGTACATAGAGGGCCTGATCCTGCTTCCAGAAATATGGACTGCCTTTCACTTCAAGGGGAACATCAGTGGGTTCATAGATTTGCCACAGTAAATCAGATTTCTGTTTAAGGCTCAAATCTTAATTGTGCTGCAACAGCAAAGCCAAAGAACAGACCAAAATTTAATGTGGTGGAAAAGCTTCTGCCTGGATTTGATGCTGTAACTGCATCTATACATCTGCCCCTCACAAGCCTGATACTTAGATGTCTATAGATAGTTGCGGATTATTAAATGGCCTGTTAGTAGTAGAGGTGGATTCAGGACACTGCCACATTTGAACTCTGTATATTGAATTGGACTCTGACATTTCATTTGGATACTTAAAGCATTAATGTTATTGAATCCTGTAGACCTATATTAACAAGTTTGATTTAACAGATGGGAGCATTTTAAAGAATATATAAACAGCTGATCTGAGAGCCAGTGTACCAGAGACAATCCTTTATATAGACAGACACTGCAATGAAGTATAGCAACTTTACTGTGTGCTCCATCAAACACATAACAACAGCATAAAGAGAACACTTTATATGGTGAAGGATTACAGTGAACTTAAAAGGCATATGATATCTCCAGATTTTCTTGTTTCCATTATTACTTTCAAATAGGACTGTTTCACTTGGCCGATTATATCCCTCAGTGACACTTTTTCAGTGCTTTCAGTTACTATGCAACTCTCTGCAGCTTTATATGACCATCAAACTGACTCCTGCTGTCTTCTTGGACATGGACATTAACTGGGCATGGACATTAAATGGGCATGGACATGGACATTAACTGGCATGGGCATTAACTGGCATGGGCATTAACTATGCATTAACTATGCATTAACTGGCATGGGCATTAACTGGCATGGGCATGGACATTAACTGGGCAGACTCTACATTCTGTTGCTTTAAATGTTCCTTGAACAACTCTCCATCTGCACTTGGTAGATCTTCAGACTTTAACTCACATTCTTTCAAATTCCCTCTTTGCCCCAGTCCAGTGTTTTTGGTAATATAACCTTTATATAAAACAAATGTTTCAGCACACACAGAAGACTAAAGAAAATAGGGTGGATATTAGCTGTCCTCTATTTTACATGTGTTTAATGTTATCTCTGAGAACTCTACCCTAATCTACAAACTTTTGGGGGGGGGGGGTGAAGCGGGAGGGGGAATTGTACATAAGCCTGGATGCTCACGGTTTGAAAAAATGAAATGTAGCTTGTGGCACACACTGTATGCTAAGAAGCACCACTTGCTTGATAAAGGACAGTGTTCACTGACACTCAACCACTTCTACTTTCTTTAAAGACAACAATTCAGGGGCATTTGGACTCACAATTTTGGTTTAGCCCATTATAGACAGGAGCCCTCTATGAAACTGTGATCCAGGTTCAGATTTCCAACCCCTATTCCAGTTGTGAGGAGTGGGATGTTTGAGCTGGAAGTTTTGATTTGGATCATTATATAGATTTGAGCTGTGAACTCATAGATCTAAGGTCTGAGGGGGTGCTATGATCATTTAGTTTGACCTCCTGCATAACAGAGGCCATAGAATTTCAATCCATAATTGCAGTTAATTTCAGATCCAGATCTCACTATGAATCAAAAGTGACCCAATCTTCATAGGCTCTTTTCCCATTACTAAATGCAAAATAATCCAGCTTTGTTAGTATTTCAACAAGTTGTGTGGATTCAATATGAACCTGCATGAGGAAACTTTATTCCATCATGGACAAAAACAATTTTTCTACTTTTGTCTGAACAGACTAGAACAATGCAACCATTAGTGGGGGAAAACTGCCTTTTTGGCAGTGCTCACTGAACTTGAGTCAGGGTAGGTGGAGTCCGGCTGGTTTTCACCAATTGCTCAGGTCCCCATAATATTTCATTGACCTCAGCTACTTACTGTTGGTCAACAGCGCAGAATATGGTGCAGAAAAATACATTTTAAAAAATATTTACATGACACAAAACTGGTGAGCACACTTCCAAAGCAGATCAATTGCCTTTACAATTTTCTAAGAACAAAATGTTCCACCAGCAGATTTAAAAAGAAGAGCCAAAAAAAATGGAAAACATTCGCTACCAATTTACTGCAGTCACCCATAAACTATTACAAGAACATTATGTATTGGGGTTCAAGCCAGAAAGCTATTAAAGCGGACCGCATGGTATCTTCACTGTAATGCTACTGAAGCATTAATAAGTCCTCAGGGAATTGTATTTATGGTGAAAGAGTCATCATATAATCAAATTTTCAAAAAAAAAAAAAAAGCAGCATCTCTTTAGATGGGCTCTGCGCCTTTTCTTTCTCCCCCTCATTGGCCAGTGTCTCACCACCTCCACAAATACCATAATCTTTTCATGTTTCTGTCTGGCCCAAACCTTGACGTACAACCTGTGTGTTCCAATTTGGACATATTTCAAGATAAGTGGTGCTAACTGAGAGTGTTAATGGGTACGGGATGTACCACATCCTTGCCCGTTGCCTTTATATGCGAGTGTTTCTCTCTCAGTGCACAAAGAATGACTAAGAGGAGGAAAAGTGTTATAAGATAATGCTTAAAAAGGGAATGTGGTTTGTTTTGGTTTTTTGCTTGGATACATAAATAATAAATATCCATTGGCTTTCTATGGGATTATGTATATAATCCCACTTGTAGGAAAATCTCTAATAAATCAAAAAAGCCTTCTTTCTAATTTAAGAGATAACAGTGCTACCCAACAAGATGATTAACCCAATGATCTAATGCTTTTACCTCAACCATCATTATTTTCCCTTGGCTGGTGAAGAAAGTCCTTGTAGCCACACTATCTTTTCAGCCCCTTCCCCTAATGGCATGGTACATAGGTGTAAAACATATATATGATGAGGCCCAGCAGAACTATGGCAGGTGCCCGTCTTGTTGGGAGATCTTACAATAGGAAGTTCTGACTCTTGGCACTGAAGAGTTAAATGAATCCCAAACTCACCCCAAAAGGGTTTAGGATTCCATTTGGATTACATCACATGTGAAGTAGTATAGTGGGCTCTTAATCACATTACAATAAATAAATAATTAGTTAACATTTATCAAGGGCTAAGTGCTAAGTATTATTATTTATTAGATTACCCCTAGACATGCATACCCCAGCACAGTTTATCAGGAGTGGAATAGCAGGTATGGGAAAGACAAGCTCACTAACAGAGCATCTTTCCTAATTTTTCACTTCATTCCATGAAAATACTTGCTGTGAGAGAAACCACTAGGAAAGCATTCATGGTTGCAGACTGACCCATGTTTCCTCAATGGATGGAACAATTGACTTCTCTCTGTAACCAGGCAGAGTCTTCAGCAATGAAGTGTCACCTTAACAGCAGAACCTGTCACTACACACTTCCAAATACTTATGGTGTTTTGAACAAATTTAACTAATCTGATAGAATAGTACTAATACAACGGTTTCAAACGGCCTAATCTGGGGAAATGCTGCGTACCTGTAGCTCTCACTGTAGTCAATGGTAATTGCAGGTGCTTTGCAAGTCTCTGATTCAAGCCCTTAATTTATGAAGAAAAACATAGTGGGTCAAATGTATCCCTGATGTAACTCTACTCAAATCCACTGTGTATTTTATCTCTTGATTTATGGCTGTAGGATGTATAGCTTTCTCAAATACCACGCTTATGTGGGCGGGTTTTGTTTTTTTTACTTTGTTGTGTAATTAGTTACATTCCAATCAAACATACATTAAAAATAATAAGCAGTAATTTCTACCTGCGCTGGTGCACAGGACACCCGGGAGCGATTTTGCAGCAGCTAAGCAGGCCAAATCTACAACTAAATCTCTCTAGGGTTTGCGTGTTCACAGCAGGGCTCCAGGCCTTGCTGTCATCGGGACTGCCAATGAGGTTTTCAGCTCCCTGAGTCCCTTTTGACACTTGCAAGAAGACAATAACATGTGCTGGCATGACAGCATGTCAGGAACTTGTTTTAGAAAGACCCTTAGCTCAATGCTGAAACCATCTCCACTCCCAAGAAGCAGAATGCAAATACTCAAGCAGAAAATCTACACTCCAGATGAGCTTAGGTAGGTTTTAGATCTCAAGAGGAGTGTTTAGCGCGCGTGTGCACTTGCAAACACACACACATTGTCCCCTGCTTCATTTAAAGGTTTACATTACGACAGAAGTTTGATGCCCGAGAGAAATGTCCTAGATGTTTCCTATCCAGAACAGGAAAGTTGTGCCTAAAATGGTTTTGCTGTAAAGGGCAACAGAAGTATGGTATTAATAAAAAATAGACTGTGTTAACTTATGTTAAATCTTTCTCTTCTATCCAAAAAATCACAACTGAAAAAAAAAAATCCTACCCCACCACTATTAGGGCATGAGCAAGTCCTCTCCATCTGCCAAATATCTAGGTCATTTCAATGAGTGACAGAGACAAAGAGGCCTGATTTTAATTCATGAAATATTCCTGCTAATAACAAAGTTATTGAGACATCTGTTAAAAGCCTGACCTGTTATAATAGGGGAATTTCTAAAATAATTTAAGTAGAAATTCCAGTCAATGTTACAGTGTTTTATTGGGCATTTTAAATAGGTATTGCCATTAACAAAACATTATATAAATTAAAAGCAGACAAGCAATAATCCTCCAGATAAAATCTAGTGCTGTGTTATAATGCTATGGTATGAGCTTTGAGAGAGAGAGAGAGAGAGAGAGAGAGAGAGTGTGTGTGTGTACACACCTCAGTTTAACAGACACACAAAAATCCTAGAGTTGTAGCAGCCTAGTTTAAAGTTTGGCACGGAACAGTTGGCAGAGTATATGAAAAAAAAGGAAATATGTCTCATGGCCTGTATATAATTGAACATTCTTCAAATTCCTCAAATGGAAATGTCAATACCATGGAAATCCTTGAAATGTGGACAGATAAATGTGACTGATCAAAGCCAAACACCTCCACCCAGAATGTGTAATAGGCCTTCACAGAACTACCCCTCAACAACCCTATCAAAAAATATTGCAGCATGCGGGGAGTGGTGCCAACATAAAGAAAGCAGGCAGGATGACTGCTCTATGAGGGAGAAATTAACAATGCCTCCTCTATTTTATCCCTTGAACAATGAACATACAAAGGACATACTCGGTCAGACCAATTGTCCATCTAGCCCAGTATCCTGTCTTCTCACACTGGTCAGTGCCAGATACTTCTGAGGGTGTGACATTGCAGTCTATATGGTTTTATAAAAATATGCTAATGAGTGAATATAATATAACTGGAATATGCTGCATGCAAAAGGTCTCTTGTAAGGTATCATTACAAAACTTATAATCTACTGAGTGTGATCATCCTATTTGTATAAATGTAACACTCTTGTACCTGAAACTAAAAATGTGAAATATAACTCTGAGGGCCTATTGTAATTATGCAAAGCGTGGGCCATTAATGGTGGTTTGGAATCTTGATGACTCCCATTAACCAGGACAATTGTCTGCAGATGGCTGTTTTACCTGTAAGTCTTCCTGTATGTGTGTGTGCTGACAAGTGGGCAATGAAGCCTTGCAGTGACATGTGATCATGTCACCTGAACTGGAATCCATCTTTAACCTGGTGTCTTTCCATTGAGAAGGAGGGGGTGGGAACCCAGAGAGAGACAAAGGATTCCTGCCTTATGCAAAAGATATATAAAGGAGTGGAAAAGAACAAAAGGGAGGAGCCATCATGGAGAATCAGGACCGTCCTTAGCCATAGGCAGAACAGACAACCACCTAGGGCACCACTAGGTTTGAGGGCACAGCTCTGCCGGGAGCCCAGACAGACGGGAAGCAGTGGAGAATGTAAGAGCAGAGCTGCTGGGTCCTAGAGAGAGCCGAATGCAGCACAATCTGAGGGAGGGGATTGGCTGCTGGGGTCTCTGGGAAGGGGTGGGAGAAGAAACTCATCTGTGAGTGTGACTCTTTTGCCCGGCGTGATGTGAGGCCGGCTTGGCGGCTCTGGCAGTATCCTTTGTTGTCCCCCATAACATCCATTTTTCTCTCCTCTGCCCCACAGAGCACCCCCTCTTTTCTCCCTCCCCCACCACGGAGCACCCCTCTCTCCCCCCTTCCCTCCATCAGGGCTGGGTTGGGTGGAAGGGGAGGCTGGCTGCCTGCCTGCCGAGGAAAGGCAGTGAAAGTGACTCACTTCCTCGCAGGCAGCTAGGATTGGAATGGTCACACACGGCTGGGCTAGGGATAGCCAGATAGCATGTGTGAAAAATCAGGACAGGGGGTTGGGTGAGCAGATGTCCCACTTTTATAGGGACAGTCCCAATTTTGGGGTCTTTTTCTTATATAGGCTCCTATTACCCCCACCTCCCACCCTGATTTTTCACACTTGCTGTCTGGTCACCCTAGGTGGGGGTAATTGGTGCCTATATAAGACAAAGCCCCAAATATCGGGACTGGCCCTATAAAATCAGGACATCTGGATCTGGTCACCCCAGCTGGGGAGCGCGTCTCTCCCCTGGGCTCGCAGTGATCCATCTCATCCGGGGGAAGCTGCACAGGGCAGGATGAGGTGCTGTGGCTCCATGGGTGCCCTGTCCCTGAGATCAGACGCTGTGCTAACTTCACTATGGTCCGTTGGGCTGGCGGTGGTGCCCACTGGCATGTGATCAGACCTGAGGGTTTGCTGCTGCTGTTGCCACTCTGCACCCCAAGAGGTGGATTTTGGGGTCCTGCAGTTTTCCACATATCTCCTCCTCTACTGCAGCTGTTGGACCAGCAGGTTGGGGGGTGAGCCAAGCATGAAAGCAGTACTGTGTTCCATTTAGATTGTCATTTAACAAATTTGTTCACCAAAAATGCTTGCTAACAATCCTGAATTCAATTTCAATATTTTTTTAATCAATATCTTAGCCAAAAACAGAAAATTAAGTTGTTGACAATTATTTGTGATAAGTTTGGTATGCGGAAGGAGTGGGCCAGTTTTCATCAGAGAAACAAAAAATGTTGACTGACTTTCCTATAGCCCTGTTACTGCTAAATAGAGCCCTCCAATAACTGTAATATGCTTATCTCCTTACTAGTGTATAGAGCAGGGGTCGGCAACCTGTGGCACATGAGCTGATTTTTGATGGTATGCAGTGGCGGGCTGAGCAGCTCAGCCTACCGCTGCTCTGGGGTTCCAGTTGCTGCCCCATTGCCACCCAAGGTCCCAGCCACCATCCCCACTCAGCACCCATTCCTGGCCTGGGGACCTTACTGTGGCAGCGGACGAGCATCTGCCAAAATTTGGTGGCATTTCGGTGGTGACGCCTCTGGATGACGCTGCTTGTCAGCAGCAAGCGGTGTCATCCAGAGGCGTCACCGCCGAAATGCTGCCGAATTTCGGCAGCATTTTGGCATTTTAGCGTACTTTCTATGCCAATATCTAACTCACTGATGGTATCTTCATCAACGACTTAGATATTGGCATAGAAAGTACGCTTATTAAGTTTGCAGATGATACCAAACTGGGAGGGATTGCTCGTCCGCCGGCCAGTACGCAGGCGTACTGAGAAGCCCCTGCGGGCACCATGGCACCCACAGGCACCACGTTGGGGACCCCTGACCTAGAGAGACTCCTGAAGCACGGCGATCGTTTTGATTTAAATGGACTTGAACTGTATGAAGAATTGAGTACACTGTCATCAATGTTGCCACATGCAAAATCAATGATGGACACTGTACAGTTTATTCATATCAGCAAACTTCTTGATATATATATATACACTAATGTGTACATTACCACTCGTATTCTACTGACAATTCTGGTAACAGTAGCATCAGGAGAATGGAGTTTCTCAAAACTAAAGTTCATTAAAAACTATCTCCGCTCTACAAGGAGTCAGGAACACTTGACTGGTCTTGCTATTCTTGCAATCAAACAAGACATCACTTTGTCTTTGTCATACGATGACATTATCACGGATTTTGCAGCCCAAAAAGCCAGGAAGATTGCTTTTAAATAAAAACAAATCCTTGTTTCAATACCTCTTCATATAAATTTCCAATAAAATGTTGACAAATTAAAAAATTATATTATTTGCATCATCAAATCAGAATTTTTTCGATAGTGCTACTTTAGTGCTAGTCCATCAGCAATACAGTGTGCTTAAATAAGTTAAACTGGTTTTAATAACATGCATGTGGCAAGTTTTCCAATAGTCTAAGCTTATGTTTGTGTTGCTAAGAGCAAAACAGGCACAGGGGCACCAGTTTAATAATCCCACCTAGGGCACCATAAATCCTAAGGACAGCCCTGTGAAGAATCTCCTAGCTACCACTTGAGCTGGAACATGAGCTGTACCAGGGGAAAGAATTGTGCCCAGGCCTGGAAGGTGTCCAGTCTGAGAAAAAAACGTACTGAGCATCTCTGAGGGGAGATTATCTGTATTCAGTTTGATTAGACATAGATTTGCACATTTTATTTTATTCTGCTTGGTGACTTACTTTGTTCTGTCTGTTACTACTTGGAACCACTTAAACCCGATTAATACTCAAATCTATTAATTTGACACCAGAGTAATTAATGCCTAGGGGAGCAAACGCCTGCATCTCTTAGAGTAGTATTAATGGTCCCAATCCTGCTGAAAAGGTATAATGAGGTGGTGGTTCCATGGGGTCTGTTTTGGACTGGCCTGGTCATTCTTCACTATCTTCATTTCAACAACTTAGATATGATAGAAAGTACGCTTATTGCACAAAACCTGGAGGATTGCAAACTGCTTTTGAGGACACAGTCATAATTCAAAATGATCTGAACAAATTGGAGAATGGATCTGAGGTAAAACAGGATGAAGTTTAATAAAGACAAATGGCCAAGTGCCTCCACTTTAGGACGGAAAAACATCAATTCTTCACACATTACATAATGAGAAAGAGACTGTCTTAGGAAGGAGTATGGCAGAAAGAGATTCTGTGGGTTACAGTGGACATTCCAAAGCTATAATATGAGTTAGCAGGTGTGTGCTGTGCTAAAAAAGCAACGTGTTTTAGGATGCATTAAAGGTGGCGTTGTGAGGCAAAGACACAAAATGTCATTTCTTCCGCGTCTACTCTGTGCTGTCAAGGCTGCTCGCTTCGAGTATTTGTGTCCAGTGTTGGCAACCGCCTTTAAGAAGATGTAGAAACTGGAGAGGTCCAGAGAAGAGAACAGAATGACTTAAAGGTCTAGAGAACATGGGACCTTTACAATAGATCATGGTGAAAGATTGGGTTTAGTTTAGTTTTGGAAAGAGGATAGACTTGAAAGGGACATGATAGCAGTTTTCAGATATCTAAAAGGGTGTCATACGGAGGTGGGAGAAAACTTGCTCATCTTAGCCTCTAAGGATAGAACAAGAAGCCATGGGCTTAAACTGCAGCAAGGGAGGTTTAGGTTGGACATTAGGAAAGAGTTCCTAACTGTCAGGGTGGTTAAACATTGGAATAAACTGTCTAGGGAGGTTGTGGAATCTCCATTTCTGGAGCTATTTAAGAGTAAGTTAGATAAAGGTCTATCAGGGATGGTCTAGACAGTATCTGGTCCTGCCATGAGGGCAAGGGACTGGACTCAATGACCTCTCGAGGTCCATTCCAGTCCTAGAGTCTATGAATCTCTATCAGTGTTATAGAGAGCGAACAATTTATGAGTTTACCCTGCATAAGCTTCATACAGAGTAAAACGGATTTATTTGGGGTTTGGACCCCATTGGGAATTGGGCATCTGAGTGTTAAAGACAGGAACACCTCTGTTAGCTGCTTTCAGGTAAATCTGCAGCTTTGGGGCAAGTAATTCAGATCCTGTGTCTTTGTTGGAGCAGTTGGGAGTGTCCGGCTCAGCAAGACAGGGTGCTGGGTCCCTGGCAAGGAAGGCAGGAGTAGAAGTAGTCACTTTGGGTGGCAGCTCCCAAGGGGGGTTCTGTGATCCAACCCATCACAGAGGGAATGAACAGAACAGGGCAATTTATCTAGTGATCCATCCCCTGTCGTCCAGTCCCAGCTTCTGGCAGTCAGAAGTTTAGGGAAATCCAGAGCATAGGCTTGGATCCTTGACCATCTTGACTAATGGTCATTGATTGACCTATCATCCATGAACTTATCTAATTCTTTTTTGAATCCAAGTATTCCTGGGCAATGAGTTCCACAGGTTAATGTCCACTGTGTGAATAAGTACTTCCTTTTTTTGTTTTAAATGTGCCTATTAATTTCATCGGGTGACCCCTGGTTCTTGTGTTATGTGAAGGGGTAAATAATACTTCCCTATGCATTTTCTCCACACCATTCATTTTACAGACCTTTATCATATTCTCCCCTTCCCCCCATTTTCTTTTTTCTAAATTGAACAGTCCCAGTCTTTTCAATCTCTACTCATATGGAAGCTGTTCCATACCCTAATCATTTTTGTTTCCCTTCTCTGTACCTTTTCCAATTCTAATGTATCTTTTTTGAGATGGAGCAACCAGAACTGCATTCAGTATTCAAGGTGTGGGTATACCTTAGACTTATATACTGACATTATGATATTTTCTGTTTTATTATCAAGCCTTTTCCTAATGGTTCCTAACATTCTGTTAGCTTTTTTGACTGCTGCTGCACACTGAGCAGATGTTTTCAGAGAACTAGCCACAGTGACTCCAAGATCTCTTGAGTGGTAACAGCTCATTTAGACTCCATAATTTTGTATGTATAGTTGGGAGTATGTTTTCCAATGTGCATTACTTTGCATTTATGAGTATTTAATTTCATCAGCCCATTTGTTACCCAATCACCCAGTTTTGTGAGATCCATTTGTAACTCTTTGCAGTCTGCTTTGGACCTAACTATCTTGAATAATTTTGTATTGTCTGCAAATTTTGCAACTTCACTGTTTACCCCTTTTCCCAGAACATATATGAATATGTGGAACAGCACTGGTTCCAGCACACATCCTCAGGAGACCCCTCTATTTACCTCTCTCCACTGTGAAAACTGACCATTTATTCCTACCCTTTGTTTCCTATCGTATAACCAGTTACTGATCTATGAGAGGACCTTTCACTCTATCCCATGATTCCTTATTTTGCTTATGAACCTTTGGTGAGGGACCTTGTCAAACGCTTTCGGAAAGTCCATGTACACTATATCCCTTGTCCACCTAATTTTTAAAAGGTTTTTCTCTCCAGTGTTGCTATGTGAAAGACCCACACAAACAATAAGGGAAACTGAATATACAAGAGAAACAAATTTACTGTACAGAAAGGCCTATCAAATGCACAAAGTAAACAAACTGAAATAACAAAGAAAGCATTTGGGGTTCCCCCACCACCACCTGTTTCAATTATTCTGATCTAAGGTGCTATCTGTAACAATATTAAGTATAATTTTGTTTTGAGAGAAGTGTGAATTTTAAGATGGCTGTATCCCTTTGAAGTAGAATGCCCAACCTTAACTTTTGAAGTTTGTAAATTATGAGTGCTTAACAGTACAACTTTAGACATTCTCTTGATTTTGGCTTTTTTAAAATACAGAATACATGCTATATGCACACAAAGAAAAAAGAGGCAACACATACCTGGGTAATAATATTCCAGACAGGGTGCAATCAGGAGACAATTTGTTTAATGGTATTTCAGCCCTCTCCCCAAATTTATATCTCTTGGAGACCAACTTCAGCTAGGGCAGGTAATAGATTGGTTTCGACCAAAATTCTTCAGCATCATATATATAATCCCTAGTTAGATAGCATCAGATCAGAGCCACCCAAAAAGTTCAACAATGTCTTCAAGCTGCCTACTAGTGGCCATTCTGAAAATATTATAAAGGGGGAAAGGAATAAGGGTCAAATCATCTTCTGATATAATTCAATGCACTACACTGGTTTACACCAACTGAAGATCTGGACCTGGAGATTTTCCAGATGCTATTTATATGGACAGGACTCTGCTGGTTGATTTGACACAGCCATTCAGAAGAGTCCAATTTACACCCATTGTCCTAGCGTTCACAACAGTTACTCCCTTTAAAAAAAACAAAACAATTTTCAGTGGCACTGGAGACTGAGTAATAATACTTAACCTCGATAGAAGGCAGTAGAGAGTGTCACTCAAAGCATTCTGCAAACTCCAATGAATTACCTACCCCCCACTCTCTTTTTTTTTTTTTTGGTAGATGGAAAAGCAGAGGCAGAAAGGTGCTCTTACTTGCCCAGTGTCACACAGGATGTCTGTTACTACAGTTCCAGCATTCCCAATTCCTAGTGCTGTCCTTTAACCAGGACACTATGCTTCCATTCCATGGGACAGTTTAGTTAATATTTCAGGTTCTAGATTTTGGAGCCCTAGTCCAGCCTGATGGATACTGAGACCAATCTACTAGTCAAAAGCATTCAAATAACAATCTCTTGCTCTCACTTTTCATTCAGAAACTTACTTCACAGCAAAAGAAGAAAATCCATCCTACCCTAACTTTGGGCTGGAAGGGAGAGATAGTGGATCAGAACATTAGAAACTGAACTAGAAAGTAAAACTTTCCTTTCAGAGAATTGCACTGCCTTCTTTTCAGACCACTGGGCTTATAAGCATGTTAATACTTAGGAAGCAGATTATTAATACAAATAAGGAACTCTTATAAAAAGAGACTCCTTGCACTTGAAAAATCACATTTGTCTAAAAATGTTTTGTATTACTATAGTTAAAAGTAACAGCTAAGGATCACTAGAACTAGAAAAACGTACTTTCCAGTGTATGTGTGCTTAACAGCCCTTTATATACATTCAGTTTCACTATTCCCCTGTACAGTTAGTTACGTCCCAATCCTGCGTGCACAGACCCTGGGGCCATGAATAGACCTCCACACAGATACAGAGACTCAATCATGAAGAGCTTTTTTGCAGGACTGGGGCCTTAATTAGTCTCTCCTTTGCTATATAGCCCCTTATAATCATATATGGAGGAGAAGAAAGTCTTTTAAAACTATTAAAGGGTTATTGTTTTTATTTCTTGAGGTGATATTCTATCAAAAACTGGGACTTTAAAAAGAAATTTAGTTTAAGAACTAGGTTTTTTGTCTTTGTTTTTTATTCAAATTGACAGTGTTGCTTTGACCTCTTCACTAATTTTAAAGCAATAAATACTGTAGAAGTTGTTGAGAACTCTTTAAAATGCCCGTGTAAGGATTGCAGCCAAATGCAATATCCACTGATGTCAATTTTGCAGTGTCTGGTGAATATGTATATATGACTCCCACTAGAAGCTTTGCACATGGCTATTGCTAAAAGAGCTCCTTTTTCTGGCCACAAAGTTGTGGTGGAGTATTGAGAAACTACAAACTAGCTACTTGGATATCCTTAACAAAATGCTTAATTTTATTTAACACAGAAAAGAGATTCCAAAGAAGGAAGTAAGAGATCCAGCAGCTCTCAAACTTCACTGTAGAAGTAGTCATATTTAATTAGACTAGATGTAAACCCGGTAGGTGCACACCAGTTGCAACAACCTTTAAACTGTCCTAGGCAGTTCAATATGATTACATAACCTCACATTGGGCCTACTCCAGCTCCAATTAGTGGGAGTTGGATCAGTTCCCTGGGACTGGAGTCACAAAAGGACTCAGACACCTAAAACTGACACTTCAGGAGCTGAAATCCCAGAATCAGGCTCCATTAGAATTCATAAACCCCCATTCATTGGCCCCTGACACTTGTAGGCACCTACACTCACTTGGCGCCTATGTTTCTACCTCTGAGCATGTGTGGTACAACACCATGTCAGGTATCTGGATGCCTAAGTCACAGAGCAACCCACAAACTGGGAGAAAATAGGCATCCCTCCATGTAACTCAGTAGGCACATTCAGTAGGTGTGCTCAGATCTCATCTGCCAGACTGGACTCCTATAGAAGGGTTTAAACAAAATGGAGCAGAGTGGTTAGAGTATTAATTTGGAATGTGGAATACTCCCAGTTCAAGTCCCCCTTTACCTGAGAGGGAAAAAGGGATCTGACCTGAAATTTGCCACCTCTCAGGTGAGTGCCCTAATTACTGGGCTATAGGATATTCTGACATGGAAGCTCCCTCAGGCTCTCCTATTGAAGCTATTCCACTGTGGCTAAATAATTAAACAAAAACACACTGGAGCAGGGGGCCTGGATTGTGGTTTTCCTGCTTCCCAGGTGAGTATGCTAACCATCAGGTTAAAGAGTCTGGCCCACTTTTTTAAAATTAGTTATCCAGAGTGCAACAGCTTCAGCAAGAAAGATTGAGTCAGGCCTACATTAGAAAATCTCTGAGTCCAATGGTTTGGGCACTTACCTGTCAAGTGGCAGATCTCTGTTGAAATCCCTTCCTTCCCTTACCCAGATAGAGGAGGGACTTGAAGTGGGACTCTCCCACAATCCCAGGTGAGTACCCTAAGGATTGGGATAAAAGTTGTGAGGGAGAGCCACCTTCTCCCAGCTTCTTGCAAAAATGAGGTAGGTGCCCAATGCCAAGAGAAGGTTTGCATCTGAGAATCTCAAGCTGAGGGAGGCACCTCCCTGCAGAATGGACTTTTCACCTGTCTCCAAGAGAGATGTGGGGCTTAGAATACACCTCTTGGCTTGGCACCTCCCATTGGCTACCTTAGGAGGAGAGTCGCCTAGCGAGTTGGCTTTTATGAATCCCATTCTAAGATACCTCTCTCTCCCCATACATTGTACAGGGAATGAGGTGCTTAAAAGTTAGGCACAGTGACGCTCAGCATCACAGTACCTAAGTTTCTTTGTGAAGCTAGCCATAGTGCCTGCCCACAAAAGTCAGTGAGCGTCTTTCCATTAACTCAATGAGTTCTGGATCAGGCCTACAGAATCCAGCTTAGTCATGTGTGTACATTTTAGAACTAATTTGTTTACTGGACTAAAAAGTAACATGGTGCAAACCACATATCTAACACGGACAATGGCCCAATTATGATGCCTTTTGCTCCGTAGAGTTCCCTAATGTGGACTACAGACAAAGTGGCTGTTGATCTGCACTGAAAACTCTAACCCCTTAAACAGCATAAATCGCAATATGTTTCACTTATATAATAACTTTCATCAACTTACAGCACTTTATAAACATTAATGAATTACCTTGGAGACCTTCACTCCCCTATATTTGGTAGGTAAGTGTTATCTCCAATTTATAGATGGGGAAACTAAGTAAGGTAGAAGGCAGCCTGGTAGGTTTATATCCTCTAATCATTTATTTCAAGATTAGGCTCCTTTCTCCTCGGAGCCTGAACCTGATTCTCAATAGATGATGTGGCCTCCTGTGAGCCTATGGAACCTGTAACATGCACTCTGCCCCTCACCCCTCCATATTTCTAGTACTTTTTGTTTTAGCCAAAGGAGTAGGAGAAATTGCTTCAATTCCTTGTTCCTCCTCATCTTTTACAAAGATAAGGTGGTTTTAAGGACTGTACCTAGCCTTCTGCCTAAAATGCCCTCCAGATGTCACCTAGGTCAGGAAATATCCATTCCTAATCTCCATCTTTTCCTCTTACAGACAACAAATGAATTTGGCACTTGCTAGATGTGCTTCATGTCTTTGGGCAAGCCATTTCATCAAGAATTCACAGGCCCTGACGAAGGTCCTTAGCTTTTCCAGAATAAAGAAAATTCTCCGTATCTTTCTGGTAACCACCACCTGCATAACTTTACCAAAGAATGCGTCCCCAGGTGGGAAGAGGTAAGGAAAGATTCTATGAAACTACAAACGGTACCTGGAAAGTTCACATCCAGATCCAAACTTTTCAAAGTTCCACTCCAAATTTACATTTATAGAAGTCATGTCTTGTTACACCTAAAGTTCATTATAAAATGGCACCCCAGAAAAGACCTGACAATATGGATGAGCTTCTTTTAAAAAGGGAGTGTATAACAAACTGCCTCAGTGTCTGCACTCTCTCTCCGTGCAGTGGCTTTCAACATAAAGGATAAGAGCCTTCTATTTATAAACCTTTGAGCAGACACAGAAGATGGTTCACTGGTTAAGGAGCTAACCTGGGACTTGAGTTAAATTTCCTACTCTGCCACAAATGCCCTGTGTCACGTTGGGCAAATATCACATAGACTCTTTGTGCTTCAATTCTCCATCTGTAAAATGGAAATAGCACGTCCCTACCTCACTGCATTGTAAAGAAAAATACACTAAAAAGTGTGTGGTATTCAGATACTATGGAAATGTGGGGCATAGAAGTTGTGTCTTAAGGTCACACTTCTGGTGCTAAAGGTATGGGTTCTAGCCATGGTGGATTTTTTTTTGCAAGTTCATAGCTAGGGCTTTGATTAAGGTTCCTCTCTATGTAAAATAAAATACAGTTATCTGCTCAGTAACTGGTATTCTTCGAGATGTGTTGCTCATGTCCATTCCACATTAGGTGTGTGTGCTTGCCACATGCTCCAGTGCTGGAAGTTTTTCTCTCAGCAGTATCTGTAGGGGTGTAGATAAATCTCTGATAATTTTCATATGACTTTACATTGCGTCTCTTCAGATAACCTTGTAGTGGGTCTACCCACCTGTGACCTCTGTTTTCATGAAATTTTGTATCAAAGCTTCATATAGAAACCTTGAACTGATGAGCCTTGTGTCATAAACAAATAGCTAAGGGTTAATGTTTCTTTTACCTGGAAAGGGTTAACAAAGGGAACCAAACACCTGACCAGAGGACCAATCAGGAAACCGGATTTTTCGAAGCTCAGGGAGGGAATTTTTGGGTGTGGGTTCTTTTGTCTCGTCTCTTTGCTCTCTCGGCTCTGAGAGTAAGCTCTCTATCTCCAGGCTTTACAATCTTCTGTTTCCCAGTTGTAAGTACAGGTATA